>NC_134852.1:94106112-94411469 GCF_049852395.1 Peromyscus maniculatus bairdii
TGGTTTCCTTCATTGCCTTTCTCTCTGTATCTCATGTGTAGAAACAGCCCTAAAAGATTTACGTCACCATTAACTCTGAGCTTGTAGGTAGTCATTCCCCAGTTATCCAGAATTCTGGCTTTTCAGCTTGGGTTTTGGTTTTGACACTCAGTTTTTACATAAAACACAAAGCAGAGAGAGGTAGAAGTAGATTTAAAGTGGCAGTGCCTGAAGATTGGGGACTGCCTGCGGTGTCCCTGGGGTCCCACTGGCCAGGCGTGTGACACAGGGCAGTGCGGCTGAGTGTTGTTCGTAACCGAGTGAGATGGCTCCACTTCTGAGCGGTGACCTGGAGAGGTGCAGCACTGGCCTCGTTGGTGCGGCCCTTGCTAAATGCTTTCAGAACTCAGACTTCTGCTGTCACAGGCGGCAGTCGTCCATCTCACAAGGGCGGCCTTGGTCAACACTGCCACAGAAAACTGGGTTATAGTGTCTCTGAACTGAACACAGCGTGTTGGGTACATAATGCCTGGGACTGTCTATAAAGAGAGCATTCAGAGCTATTATAACGGCCTCACCATTGGTTGAGTGATACATCATACAGTCTATTTTTGTTTTAAAAGCTTGTGAAAGGAGGGAGACACGAAGTTTCTCAGGATGGCCATGAACTTGCTATGATACACAGCACAGCTAGTCTTGAATCCCTGATCCTCCTGCCTCTGTGCCTCCGTTAGTAAGGTTACATGTTTACACCACCAGGCCTGCCCCCCCCCCCCCCCCCCCCGCAAAAAAAAATTAGACTGAGTCTTTCTTTGAAGATGATGTTATTGAGCCTCTTTAAATTTTTATGAGTGGGTCCAGGAAGGAGGCTCAGGGGGTCAAAAAGCTTGCTATGCAAACGTGAGAACTTGAACTCAAATCCCCAGCTCCAGTGTGGAAAGCATGTGTGGGTGCAGATGCCTGTGATCCCAGCCCTGGGAGAAGACAATGACGGCGGGCAAATTCTGGCTCATTGGCCACTAGCCTGGCAAAGACCAGGCATCTTCCTCTGGCCTCCATGCACCCATTCATAGCCATGCACACACACACACACACACACACACACACATAGACACACACACACACACACACACACACAGACACACACACACACACACACACACACACAAAGTTTTCCTTCATTTTCTAATTGGCAAGTATGTTATGGAGAAAAAAGACTGCTCTAACAGAGGCGTCCCAGAATACAGCGGCCATGTAGGCAAAGAGTATTTCTCCTTCTAGTCTGAGAAGGCAGCGCAGAGCTGGCGTATGGCTCAGAGTGACAGCCCAGGCTCATCTTGTCTTTCCTTGATGGCCCCAGCTGCATCCCAGCCAATAGGGCTGGGGCTGAGGAAGAGGGACCACTCCTCCCCCTGTAGTACACAATAGATTTTGCTCATATTACTTCATCCACATCCCATCACCCAGAACCAACCATATGACCACATCAAACAAGGTCCTATCTAAGGAAGCTGGGAAATGTAGTCTTTAACTAGGTCAGGAGTCCACAAACTGCTGCCTATTGTCTGTTGGAGTAAATACAATTTTATTAAGAATATAGCCTTACTAGCTCACCCAGATAGTTTCTGTAGCTGCTTTCAAAAGAGTTAAATAGTTAAGATAGAATTTTTTGAGAGGTGTCTAGCTCTTACAGAAGTATCCTTATACCCCCAAAATCCATGTGGCCATGTGCCCATCTGTCACTACAGAAACAGGAATGGACACTGTATAAGAACAAGGTTTGCCAGTGGGTGAGTCCTTACACAAGGGCCATGGTGAGTTTTATTGTCCTTTGTGTCTCCAAATTTTTTCTTTTTTTGAGTCTGAATTGAACTTACACTCTTAGTAATGTTTAAAAAAAACTAGTGTCTGGCTCAGCTGCAGACAGTTATTTTTAAAAAGGCTCTTAATTAATTTTGGAGAAAATTTTTGTGAAGAAAATGTCTGTCCTGGTAATACCTTCCTTCTGTCCTTCTCTTGCCACCTGCCATGGTCCTAGTTCCAAAGGTTCAAATCTTTGAAAGTCTAAAACGGCATTGTAGTTGAATGCCGCTGATCTAGTACCCCCCTCCCCATACACACACACACACTCATGTAGGTTTAGAAATAGCATGGTTGTTGAGATCTGCCTTCTCACTCCAAGGATTTTTTTCATTTGTGTTCTGGCATACCATGTAATTTACAATCAAGAGCTTTTGAGAGAAAGTGCTTCAGAAAATAGAGAAAATAAAATTACAGGCATTTTCCACGAGGAAACCTTTGAAGTCAGCAATCTCATAATTTCTTTCTAAGTTTTAGCCTTCCATGAAAGGGGGAAGAAGAGGAGCTAATGACACACACAAGAGAAAGTGTTCTCAGCAGGTGCTGCACATGCGTGGCAGCCTAACCCCAGATCCACCGCTTGGTCCTGAGGTGACCCTGTGGGAGGCTGGTGAGGAAGGCGGGACCAGAAGAGCTCCCAAGAGATGTTGTGTGTGGTGATTCCCACCTGCCTGACCCAAATGAAATGGAGCTCCTAAAGCTTTCCTCACTAGTGGGGGGGGGTGTGAATGTGTACATGTTTGTATGCATGTGTGTGTATATACGCATATCTGCATGAGTGTGTGTGTCGTGTGCACATGTGTGTATGCTTGTGTGTGTGTGTTCCCATGCATGTGTGTGTGTGTGTGTGCACACTTATATGTCTGTATCTGTGTGTTGACTGGACCACAGCTCTCATCTGGGTGCCTTCCTGTTAGTTAGAAGGTGGCGTACACTTCTAACTGTTGAGTTGGAAAAATTGATCTGAGGATTGAGCTCTGGGCAGTCAGGTTCTCAGTGAGCCAGTGAGGAAGAAGCACCCTTCCCTCCATTCTGATGACAAGCCCTGCTCTGTGGTCTAGAGAGACCTTTCTGTAGTTCCAAACTGGACAGCTCTCCTGTGTTGGAGTTTTTTGTTTTGTTTTGTTTTGTTTTGACATGTTGATGCTGGTAGCTTCAGGACGTCCACACAGGTGTGAGAGAGGTGAAGGTAAAGGGCAGAGGCCCTGTGCAGGTCACACTCAGTACACAGTAGAGGATCGTGCAGCCAAGACCCTAAAGGAGTCCCCAAGGGAAGAAGTCGGTGCATACAGACAGCAGCCCTGGGAGCCTCTAGGGAAAAAAACAGCCAACCTCGGGTGTCTTTAGTGGAGCTTCCAGCTAAACAGGACCCATTACACAGAAAGTCCTGGGTTCAGTCTTCAACACTGCATAAACCAGATGTGATGAGACACATCTGTAATGACAGTGCTTAGGAAGTAGAGGCAGGTGCATCAGAAGTCACTTTCAGCTACTTAGTGATTGCTGATCCATGATGGGCTGCATGAAAGGCTACAAAAACAAAATCAAGACTGTGTTCACATAAGTTGATCATTATTAGAGACAAAGGCAAAATTAATGAAGACATTTAGATACATCCTATCAGGAGAACTTCCTCATTTTCATTAAAGATGAAGCCGTTTTTTCTTGCTTGTTATGAAATGACTCCATGAGAAGCCAGAATGACAGGTGTTACAGGTCTGTTGAATCTGCCCGCACTCTGTCTCCGCTCCCGTGATTCTTCACATTTGTATGTTACCATTTTAGGAAGATTGAATGTCCATTGCTGAACTTGCTTCGTTAGCCAGAGACTGATGAACTTTGCCATCTGCTCACCCAGCCTATCCTGTCACCTTCCCTTACAAGGTCATTCCCAGTGACCCCTTCTGGGTGCCCACCACTGAGGAGGAGTACCTGCACTTTGGGGAGAAGGCAGATTCCGAGAACCAGGCCCGGAAGTACATGAATGCCGTGCGGAAGCGGAAGGGCCTCTACGTGGAAGAGAAGATTGTGGAGCACGCGGAAAAGCAGAGAACACTCAGCAAAAACAAGTAGCTAAAAGAAGTAGCTACAGGGTGGTGGGGCCTTTTCTTTTTAATGAATTAACAAGTACTATCAAGGGTATCATTTGGGAAAAATCTCATTTTGATAAATGACCTATGTCGGTTCACTTTCAATAATAAACCTGGTCTATATATTTTAAAGGCATCAGAGACCATACTTTCGATGTGTTTCTTTAATTGGTTCTGGTTCAGGGTTAAAGGTGACTACATTGTTTGGAGTTATTACCACCACCCTCAGCTGTGAGGTGTGTGCTGAGGTCAGGGTGGCCCCTGGTGCTAGCACAGTTGGGCAGACCCCGTGGGCAGGGCTGCATCCCTCATCCCTGAGCAGTTACTCGGTTCGCATTGGCCAAGCATCCGTCATGTGCTGTGTCCCAGGGATGTCCTCCGGTGAACTTCACCTGGGTTTCTGACTTCATCTCAGTTACATCAGTGGAGGACCACTTACTCAGAGAGCAGCTGCTTTTCCAAAAGTGCCAGTCAGCCGCAGTGTTCGCTGGCAAGAGCAGCCCGCTCCAGCCTGTGCTCTGTGCTCCTTAGCAGAGGGCGCCACTCCTTCCTAAATTAGTGTCAGTGAGCATTGTGCCCTGACCTTTCTGTTTAAAAAGGAAAGGATTTCTGTGATTGCCGTTCCTTCTTAAACATGCCAAAGGGCTATAAGCTAATGTGCATGGAGTCACTGCCATTATTTTAAATTTTTTTTTTTTTTTTTTTTTTTTTGTAGTCTCAGTTGCTTTATTTAGGGTGATCCCCGCTTAAAGAACAAATGCAATTTGGTCAAAAATCAATTCTGTAATTTCTGATACTGCATAATAATTTTATAGGAACATGAAGGATTCCTTGTCATAAAATTACCACATCTAACTTCGTTGTTGAAATATCCTTAATGGTGTTCTTAATAACCTGTGTCAGTCTTAATACTGGTTGTGAACATTTTATCTTTAATCTCCAGAGCCTTGGCATAGAGCTGGTCATGTCTAATTGACCCAGACTTTAGAGAAAGTATTCATAGATAGCTCGCCGTCTGTTTAATTTTAACAGATAATGGTATCTGAATTAACATAGGAGAACAGTACCACATGTTGGTTTATTGAAACACTCTGATGATAAGAAAAGCTAGCTCGTAGATGGATAGCATCAGTAGATAACACCATTCAGCAGTGCTGTGGCGTGTCCCCTTACCCTCTGCACTTGGTCTGTATCTAAGAGGGGGGCTAACCCAGAGTGACTTGGGGCTCTCCCTGTGGTTCTCCTGAGCACAGAACTGGGGCTGGTGTCGGGATGATAGAAGGCCGGTTTTCCTTCCCCATACCTAGGGGACACACCAGTGGGCACCACAGAGCCACAGAGGGACCGGGTCAGGGGTAGGGCTGAGCTGCCACCTGACCTCCCCAGCTGAAGTAACTCGCACGGGGCCTCTAGTCGGAAACGCTGTTCCCGTCTGTAACTGCAGAACAAGACTGTGTTACTGTGTGTCCCATGCCGTTCCCAGATTCTAGCCCCAACCTGTTAAGGTCACTGGAAGCAAAGCAAGAAGCCTGCGTGGGCGTGGGAGTAGTTCTGTGAGCACTGCCTTCGCAGACTCGTGTCTGAAGAGCTCTCAGAGGCAGCAAGGAAGGCTGGCTGGAGAAATCACAGAACCGGGTCCGCTCTAGCCTGCTTGCCATGGCTGCTGCAGAACCTGCCTCCCCTCTCAAATAGCCCGAGGACCTTGGAGACAGTTCCAGAGAGAAGGCATGGGTCAAGGCAGTTGTGCTTCTGTTCAGGGTAGACATAGGGCCAGGCTGGCTGCATTTCCCCAGCCAGTCCTGATCAGAAAGAGCAGAGCAGGAAGGTTAGGAAGGACCAGGCTCTGGGACTCAACTAAGGAAGGAGTTAGTAGCAAACAGCCCCAGCTCTCCTCTTCTTGGGACACTAGAAGGGGCCTGCTCCTTGGAGATAGCCTCTGCAGAGCAGAGGGGAGTGCCCTTCTTCTGGAACCCTAGGAGGGTGCCCCGCACTGAAGAGGAAAGGGCTAGGAAGGTGGCTTCCATGATGCTTTTGTATGTTGGCACATACAGTCCATTGGCCCTCATAGCCAAAATAGGAATCGACGGGATTGGTATCTGGTGAGGAGCCAAGGATGCGTCAGCCAACCCCTCCATGGCAGCTATGGATACTCTGCCACCATGGCCTGCCTCCCCCTTGCAAGACAAGAAGGCTTTGGAGAAGGCAGTCCACACCAAGGTGAATAGCTAGAGCTATGGTGGCCTGGCAGGGTTAGGTGCAAGAGGACTCGAGCTGGTCAGTGATTACACACAAGTACCCACAAGGACAGGGAGGGACTGGACCCTCCTAGGAACGTGGTGTGATGGTGGCCCTTAAGGCACAGCAGCTGGACCGATGCTGCCTGGCCTCTTTTGGACACTTGGAGATGACAGATAATCCCAGATGGCTGTTGAGGCCCAGTCTGGAAGGGCTAACCTTTGACTGTCTTCTCCGCATCTCACAGGCCGGGGCAAACTCTCCTTAAAAGATTCCTGCTACTGTAAAGAAAACATGGGAAGGTAGAGTGTGAATCCAGATTATACCAGAACCATCAGCAAAGGCCTCAGTGAGGGGGGAACTTGTGCACCCCACATTTAAGCTGTGCCTGTGGTGGCTTTAGTTTCTTTTGTGCAGTATCCAAAAGGGAAGAGCGTCTAGAAAATAGCCCCACACTTTCCTTCCAGAACTGCAGTACAGGGAGGGGCGTGGGTTTGGTCTTCCACACTTGGACGGTCAGTTCACACAGGTCTGTGAGCCACGCTAAGATGGAAATGTGACCCGGATAATCCAATGAGTGTTGGCCTTGGGGCTTTTGAGAAAGAGGAGGTATTTATTTTACTGCTGTACCTATAGAAATGAAGCTAGGGCTACAGGTGGCCATCCTTTTCACATGGCCACCCCAGAGCATCAGTCACACCAAGGGACCAGGAGAGACCAGCTTCTAATAGTGCTGTGTGAGCATCTAGATTCCAGACCCTGGACTTTGCACTTGCTAAGGAAATTAACACTCCCTCCCCACACACGCCTTCTGTTTAAATCCCAGTCCAGTTTTAGTCAAACAGGAAAGCACCCTGACCGGTCCCAACACCTGAGGTCATGCCACCATCTTGCACAATAAATGCCCAGTGGTTCCCCACAATGCCCACACCCTTGGTTTCTTTTCCAGCATCTGTAGCCTGTGTCTAGGAGCTGAGAGATGGCTCAGTGGGTAAGAGCACATGTTCTGCAAGACTGAGGACATGAGTTTGAATCTCCCAACACCCACATAAGAAAAAAAAAGCTGGGCGTACCTAGGCAGGCCTATAACCCCAGTATGGGAAAAAGACTGAGACAAATAGATCCAAAGGGTTCACTGGCCAGCTAGTCTTGCCAAACAAATAGCATCCAGTTTAGTGAGAGCCTGCCTCAGAACATTAAGGCAGAGACCAATAGATGAAGATACACAGCAGATTGCAAGGCAGTGGTCCTCAGAGCAGTTGCCCTGGACCAACGGCATCAGTGTCACCTGAAAGCTGGTCAAGAAAGGCAGATCTTCAGCCCTCCCTGGAATTCCCAAATGATAGAACCAACGCAACCAACTGTGTAAGAAGTGGCCCTGGGGATGCTCACACCCAGGTTTGAGAGACACTGTACCATGAAGATTTCAATTCACGTGTTTAAAACTATACACGTTATGTGTTTGGAAATTTGTATTTACCTTGTGATTTGCAGAGGAAAATGCACACTCCTCATCCTACAGTGACCATGAAAGTGATCATTCCTTAATAATAAGCACACTCTGGCCAGACATGAGTTGAGTGTTCTTCCCTTTTACACCAGATCCAGAAGTCCTTAACCTTCCAGATGTGTGCTCTGTTGTTGCAGGATTGGGATCCCAAATGAAAGGTGAAAGGACAAAATTAACAACAACAAAAAATTAATTTGGAAAGGAGCACCCATAGAAAATTCTGGATGCAGCCTGGACAGATGGAAGAAAAGTTCACCTGTCTTTCAAGCCCAGTAGAAGCAAAGGGAGGAACGGAGTGTCCACGGCTCACAGATCTAGGGCACTTATAAATGTAGTTTTTTAAAAGCAAAGACAAGATCAAACTGGAAAGGTTGTTTGAACATCAGATTTAGATGCTTCCTTTTTTATCTGCCCTAATTCAAAAAAGAAATGACCTTCTGAAGTGTCTAGTTGTTTCCTCTCCTCTCTCTCTCCCTTCCCCCAACTCTTCTTCCCTCCCCATACCCCACCTTCCCTCCCCTCCCAGAAAGCATTCAGACTTTCTGTTTTGTGTATCTCACGAGGACATTGGAAATGCATGCATTTTATAAGATGCCCTTATCCAAGATGATGGTTCTGAAACTGACTTCCCTGTATAGAGCACGGGTTCCAGGTGAATTCATCACCGTGCTTCCAGAGGCTGTGGAGTTTGAACTTTTCCACTGCCAGGCCTTCAAAGTAAGTAGAATTTGGTATTGGAGACTGAGTTAGATGCAGAAAAGATGAGCTCCCTGGTCAAGTATTTCTTTGAAAATGGCAAAAGTACTAAGACTGCAGATGCCACCCCAGCTTCCGTTTCCAAGCTCATCCCCATCTTCAGAAAAGGTGGATCTGTCACAACAGTCAATGCGGGGTGCCTTCTTCCAGCAAGCTGAGCGAATTCACCTGTCCAGTAACTTCCTGCTGCTTCCTCTTGCAGCCAAGTGTTCTAGGGGTTCTCTGGGAATCCTAAAGAGACTCGGGACCAACTCCACTATATCACTCTTCTGTGGGACACTGCAGCACACCCCCAACCTATTTACTTCACCCCCACCTGCACCCCAACCTTTCACCAGCTAGCACTGTTCATTTGAGCCACGCTGCCGCCAACACCTGAGATTGTACCACCTTCTTTAAAAGTCACCAAGACCTAGATCTGGATCCTAGATCCCCTGCATTCTTCAGTCCCCTAGAACGTCTGACTTAATGAGCTTGAGGTATGGCTTGGACATCAAGAGAGTGAAAGGTCTGTAGATGTAACCAACTGTCTTATTAAATAAGAAACACAGAACCAATGTAAAAGAGAAAGCCAAGAGGTCAGAGCTCAGAGCTAAAACCTTACCCTTCCTCCTGCGGTGGTCCTACCTCTCTGAAAGAGACCTACTTCCTGTGTGTTTGTCTTTAGATAGTCTTTCTGTTCTGCCTTCTCATTGGTTGTAAACCCAAACACGTCACTGCCTCGTCACTGCCTCGTACAGCCCTCCAGGTCTTAAAAGCGTGTGTCTTCAATGCTGGCTGTATCCCTGAACACACAGAGATCTACCTAGCTCTGTCTACCAAGTGCTGGGATTAAAGGCGTGCGCCACTACCACCATGCTCTTGCTATGGCTCTAATAGCTCTGACCCCCAGGCAACTTTATTTATTAACATACAATTAAAATCACATTTCAGTACAAATAGAATACCACCATAAAGGTCCATGGGTGATTGCTGTGCAGTCCAGGTGGACAGCCACTGCCCTGTGCACATGCACCCTTCCTTATCACAGCCACCCTCTCAGCTCCTGTTTGTGACCGGACCCCTCAGTGGAGGAAGCTAAAGCTTCTGAATTCTGTGTATCCCCCACAGGCTCTGCAGTCTGTAAGTAGTGGAGTAGATGCCTTTGTATTACACATAGCAAAAGCCAGATAAGAAGTTTCCAGAAGCCTGGCATGGTGGTGGTGCATGCCTGTAATCTCAGCACTTAGGGGGCTGAGACAGAAGGATCCCACAAGTTGGAGGCCAGACCCAGTCACAAGAACCAGAAGCACCAGCCGAACAAAACAGAGAGCCCCCTGGGGGAGCCTGTCCCCAGGTGATGGGATGACTGTGGCCAGCAAAGGCCTGCACTGCCTCTGTCTCCTGATGGGCTGCCTTACCCATGAGCTCCACGCTCAGGTTTGCTCTTTCTTTTTTAAGACTTATTTTTAAATTATAAGTATATGGTTGGGGGTGGGGGCATGCACGTGGAAGTGCAGGTGCCTGTGGCAGCCCTGTCTGGTTCAGGTGTATCTGTACCAAAGTGTAAAATGACCATACGCTTTGGCCTAGCAATCTGCCCAGCGATCCCTCCTTCAGGAATGTTCACAAGGGTGTCAAAGAGTCAGAGACGCCCCAACAGGGCCACACATAGCTTCTCCAAAGGAAAGAATCCTAATGTCTGCTGGTGGAGCATTCAGTCAGTGTATGAACCACTGGTGTTCCCTTGAGGACCTGGAGAGGATGTTTACTTACTGATACAGAGTTCCAGGATGTGTGCGAATATAAAAACCAAGCCACACAGCCGTGTTGTGTTGACTTTGTCTTGGCTATGTACTTACATCTACCTTGTGAGCAATGCTAAGAACATCTGAAGGCATCACGGATCTGTCCAAGTTACCAGCTCTGGGCTTAAGGGATCAGTTTCACTTGTTATATTGTTCTGCTGTGAAGTTTTACTTTTTGCACACACAGGTGTATTACTTTGGGAATGGACAAAAATCATCACGTAAAATTAAAACAGTGAAACAGTCCTGAGCCGCCGTTTCTGGACCGTGCTGGCTGCTTAGTAAGGACTATTCACTGACACCTGCGCAATAGACGATGACAGACAGGGACACTGTTGAAGTGGCGTGGAGAGAAGTGTGGCTCAGAGTGTCTGACCAGCCCTGTGTCTTACTTGGGCCAACAGTGCCAGCCAGGCTTTGGACACATCTGTCACAGTGTCTGATTGATAACTCTCACGGGCAAGGAACCCCAGCTGCCTGTGCCAACCCCAGCTTTTCAAAGGAACCCACTGTCCCTCTACAGTCTGCAGCTTAGAGCTACAGTGTACTGGCTCTGGGACTCTTGTTGAGTCATGTGACCATGTCCCAGGCCAAACAGCCTGGCAGGGTTTCTTAGGAATTAGAGTAGGGAGCCTTGGGAATAACCAGAGTGAAAATGAGATCACACACACACACACACACACACACACACACACACACACACACACCCTCTACAGTGGAGGAAAGAGCTGAGCCCCAGGAATAACCAATAACCAGATAACTGGATGAGGACCAGAGGGAAAATGAGAACACACACACACACACACACACACACACACACACACACACACACACACACACACACACTGAAGTGGAGGAAAGAGCTGTGCCATCACTGGCCTGAAGCATGGGCTCAGCGTCTACTGCAAGGCTTCCAGACTCATCTACCTAAGTTCAACCTCCCAGTATCCTGGAGCTCCTTTTTTTCCAGGATTCCCAGAAGGTTTGGCCACTGGACTCAGAACCTGTCTTCCTCATTTCTGGTCTAAATGTAGGCCACTTCCATCCTGTACCATATGGAAACTTAAAGGATGTCTTCTTGAGCTAAAATTGGAAAACGTAGTTGACTTCATCCTGAAAGTCTCAGGCAAACTTTTAGACACTTCATGTTCTCTGTAAAGAAATGACATGGAAGAAAAAGTTGCTGAGGCCAAGGGGAAATTAAGGAACTTCAGATCCCATCCCAGGGTAGGCAGGAGCTCCTGGTAGAGACTGGGGAACCCCTGAGGGCCTGGAACACATCTGAAATCTGACACCCTGATGAGAAGGTCCCTAAGGCTTCTTTACTCTGCCATCCCTTGCTGGCTTTCCAGGAGTGTGTACCTGCAAACCCTGTCCCCTTCTGTCACCAGCCAGAGATCAGTTCAACAAACTGCCAAGGGATCTCATGCCCAACTCTACCTATGATGACAGAGTACCATCAAATGCCTTCCATGCAGCTGCCCCAGACCTTGAGTCCACCCTAGAAAAAGAGGACATGAACCGCACTGACTCCACAGGGAAGCCCTAGACCTGGTCACCAACATCATCGGAGAGTCAAGGGACTCATTCTTGGTCTTGCCTCAGACCTACTAGATCAGAACTGGGATGTGGAGGTCATCATTCTTGCGATGTGGTTGAGAGCCGCTCCCCTGCATGAAATGGAAGAGGAGAACAAGGAAGAGCACCCCTGGGTCTTCTTTCAGAAGTCTCCCAGACCAGCCTGATTAGCAGCCTGGCAGGTGATACAGGGTGGGCCTTCCCTGGGTACAGAGAGCAGCAGGAAGCCCAAAAGGCGCCTCTGCATCGCACAGTTTCTTCCGGGCGCAGCTCCACTGAGTGAAGGTCCCCTGCTAACAAGCTCCGGGAACTTCCTGGAAAGCACCTGGTGACCTTTGGGAGAGGCGGAAAGTCACGTGGTGGCAGAGGCACAGAGTCAGGGGGACAGGTGTCACTTGCTGATGGGGATGTGTCCTGTGGAGCACCACTCACACACGAAAGGTGCACTTCCCAAATCCTACAGCCCTTGCACCCTTCTGATTAGCTCAGCAATCAGTGTTGATCCCTTTCCCGATGGGTCTTAGGAATCACAGATCATAGAGGAGAGTGGGCCTCTCACGGTGTGTTGAAGACGGATGATGTGAGCACAGGGTGCTGGTGAGCATCCTGGGTGCTGCCCCTTCAGAGGCAGGAACACACTCATGCCAAGCTCATTTACTTCTCCAGATTATGATGCAGTGTGGTGACATTTCATTGTTTAGGGGGGTGGCTACAAGTTGTTGTCAAGGGTTAGGAAAAGGGCTAAGCAAAGGAGGTTAGACTTAAGGTTCTTGTTTTAAAAAAAAAGAAAGAAAAGAAAAGAAAAAGACAATTACTAGTTTTAAATATTTTACATTGGATTGGAATGTACAAATTATATATATATATATATTGAAATTGATATTGTTAGAAAATGCTATATGTATATTTCTAATTGTGCTTATACCATTCATCTAACAATGTAATGCAATTTTCTGATCCTTGAATGTTATTATTTCCAACTATTAGGATATAAAGAAATGAAAGTTAGTAGTTAGACATTATAATAGAACTTGTAGTCATATTAGATATGTTTTCAAAATTGAGCAGATATATTTTAGATAGACAGGTCATCTTCAAACCCTTCAGAGATCTACAGAATATGGCATTTAAAATGTTTTAATAACTTAGAAAATTTTTCTTTTTTGTTATGATTATGAGACATGTCGGCTCCTGGCAGTACCAATCTACTTCAGAGAAAATATGGGCATTGAAGAAACTGCATATGGAGTTAACTTTCATTGCCACAAAAGTTAGCCGCTGGACGACAAAGTATCCTTGAATCAACTGCTGACAAACAGGACAGACAGAACATGAAACAAAGGACTACTGAGTCTTGCCAAAAAAAAGTGTGGTTATGGCTTTATCAAAAGGCATCTTCTGAGGCCAGGGCAATATGGCCCCATCCCTGAAGTGGCCTTCACAATCTGGAAAAGGTACAGTGCCCTTTTCTTCAAAGGCAGCTGAACTGGCAGTGGACCGATGGCTTCTAATGTGCAGTGGAACAGCAGCTGAAACAGTTATTCTTGAAGAGTAACTAAGCTCACACCTCTCAATAGTAGACTGGCATTTAGTAGAAGGATATGGAGAAGAACAGGATGCTGAGATGAAGCCACATAAACACAGCCAAGAAGAATGGACAGCTGAATTAAAAAAACATCAACAATTTCCAGAATTTAAAATCCTGAATCATGACAGGTTTCAGGTGTTTTCAGGAATTCAGGTGTTTCTGGCACATGGACTGCTCTCACCCAATGTGAGGTTGAACTGATGACCTTGTGTACATTCTACTTCACAAATGAGTCTGTCAGATACGCTAAGCCTGTAGGCTGAAGATGATGCCCCAACATTGCAGAGAAACCTCAGGTGACTGTCCAAGCAGCTGGCTGTTTCTGTCAACTCACAATTTTTTGGAAGTTGCTTGCATGTACTTCCTGTTTTTATTTTTGTTAGGTAATATTATTTCCTTCTTGGGTCTCTGAGGGAGCTGAAGATTAGTTAGTTATAGCTGAAGATTAATTAGGATAGAAAGTGAATTAGGAACATTTTGGACTTACCAAAATAGGATAGATAATGGAATTATTTTCTTTGAATTTGTCAAATACAAATGGACTAGACATTGTTTAGGTATTTATTGCTTATATATAAGTATATAGTTATTGTACTTTTGTATATAGTTTTTCTTACATTAGTTACAACTTTTTTCCTTTTTTCTTTTTATTAAAATAGAAAAGGGGAAATATGGTGATATTTTATTTGTACTAAAATGTGATTTTTATGTTAATAAATAAAGTTGCCCGGGGGTCAGAGCTATTAGCAAGCCATAGCGAAAGCTGGGCGGTGGTGGTGCATGCCTTTAATCCCAGCACTTGGTAGACAGAGCTAGGTAGATCTCTGTGTGTTCAAGGATACAGCCAGCATTGGAGACACACACCTTTAATCTCAATACTAACCATAGAGACCTGGAAGTCTGTATAAACAGGCAGTGACGAGGAGGTCATGTGGTTGGGTTTACAACCAATGAGGAGGCAGAACAGAAACTCTATAAAAAAGACAGGCACAGGAAGTGGGTCTCTTTCAGAGAGGTACAGCGACAGTGAAGGGTAAGGTTTTTAGCTCTTAGCTATTGCTCTGACCTCTTGGCTTTCATCTTTACATTGGCTCTGTGTTTCTTATTTAATAAGACAGTTGGTTACATCTACAATGCAGCCCTTTTATGATAATGCTAGTCATGTCAATAACAAATACTGAGTTCCTACCATGTCCTAGACATCATTCTAGGCACTCAACAGGACCTCTGCCTGTTAAATGTCCCCACAGTTCCCAGACAAACTCTGCTGATAGACACTGACTGTTTAAAGAATGTGTTCAGCAGATCTTCACTCATTCTCTTCTAGGGAGGAAGGCCCCTGTGAGCGTCCATCTCACTTATGTATCAGGGTTTCTCAGACCACCAGCCCCCGAATCATGACACGGAGACTTATTCTTACTTATGAATGGTCGGCCTTATCTTATGCTTGTCTCACTAGCTCTTATAACTTAATTTAACCTGTTTCTCTTCGTCTGTGTTTTGCCTTGGAGCTTTTTACATTTCATTCTGTATGTCCTGCTTTCCTGCTTCCTCCATGTCTGGCTGGCCCTTGCCTGGCTGGCTAGACCCTGGCTGCTCCCTGGCTAGTCCCCAGCTGGCTGGCTGACTGGCTGGCTCTATTCTGTCTGCCCACCAGCCCCACCTATCCCTCCTCTGCCTAACTATTGGCTGTTCAGCTTTTTATTAGACCTATCAGGTGCCTTAGGCAGGCAAGATAAAACAGCAACACATCTTTACATTGTTAAACAAATGCAGTATAAACAAATACAACACACCTTTACATAATTAAATGAATGCAGCATAAACAAATGTAACACATCTTTACACAGCTAAACAATTATTCGGCAACACGTCTTTCCGTAGTTCAACGGATATTCTATTCCACACACTTGCCTGTCCTGACTTGTGAGGTGGAGTCTGTAGTCATTAACATTCCTAATGGGTAGACAGGAGATGCAGGTGCATGCTGCTAAGGGCAATCAAGCACAGCCTCACACACACACACACACACACACACACACACACACACACACACATGCACACACACTTACACACGCACTTTGCCTGGTGACTGGCAAAGTTCCGATTCACACCCAGCCACCTTCAGTTCCTAAAGCAGGGCTCTAGCCACACCTTCCATGGTGAAGCCCTTCTGGGAACTGAGGGGAGAGCTGTAAAGCGAGAAGTAAGTGTGGCGGGTCCGTTCTACCTGTGTGCAGGGCAGCTGGCTAGCGCCAGCCAGCCAGCACCACCTGAACTCTGGGACGTGGTGTGCCAGAGAGAAAGGAGGGAAGGGATGTGTGCAGGCAGACCAATGCTTCTCGTAGAAGTGATGCATGAGCCAGCACCTCCAGGAGGAAATGACCTGCACTGTCTGTGATAGCCATGTTTCCCACAAGCCAAGTTCTGGCCCCCACCCCCCAGCAGCCTCTGCTTCTCTGAGCCAAACAGAAGGAAGCAGAGGGAGGGCCTCCAGTAGTCACCAACAAGGCTTGGCTTGATGGCCCCCCCCACTATCCTTGGACTCACCCCATCCCCCCGTTCTTTGTTCCTACACACTTTCCACCCGACCACAGTTACTGTGCCCTCTATGGGATGCCTTCCTGGCAGAGTCGCCTTCTCCCTCAGTGTGGCAGGTCTCTGCTTCTCCTGACCCCCTCCATACTGAGGAAGTTCTAACTCGGGCCTTCTCTCTGTTCCAACCACTTGGTCTGTCTATGCTCCGGGTGGTTCCTCCACAGAACGGCACAAGGCCCCACACCAGGCAGCCGTGAGCCAGAGTCTAACTCCCTAAGCAGGGTGTGTGTGTGTGTGTGTGTGTGTGTGTGTGTGTGTGTGTGTGTGTGGCGAGGGAGGGGTGGGCAGTCCAGCTACTTCGCAGCGTTTCCCCCACCCCTCTGCACACCCACCCCATCCCATCCTGGGACTCAGTCTGAAAAGCCAGGATGGGTATTTCTGATCCATTCTTCTCTGTCTCTTCCTTTCTGTTGAGAGGAGATAGCAAGAGTCACACTTCCTCTTCCTGTTTGGAAGAACAGCCCATAAAATTCCCCCCAACGAGGCTGTTGTCCTCACAACTGCTAGTGGCGTCTTTGCTACATCCCAGAGAAACTTCATAACTGGAGATGCCTGAATTTGGCACAAGGCACTACCTGGGATAGGATGAATCTACATGGGCTCCACCAAATAACGTCCTTACTGGAGCAAAAAAACTGCTGTCATGACCAGCCATTACTACCTGTCACCCCTGTGTTAGAAGGCTCCTTTCCATCTACGCAGTTTGTCATCACCTAACTCTGTCTCTGAGGGCCTCAAATGAGTGACAATAGCCCACACCCCTAATCTTCAGCCTCTGATGAGGAGTTCCCCGCTTCTCTGTGCCTCCTGAGCCCTGCTTCTACTTTTGAGCTCGCCTGCTCAGGCCTGGTTCTGCTGTACCTATGGTTCCTAGTGCTCAACTCCTCTCTGTCCTGCTACCCCTCTGCCCCTCATCCTGCTGCCCTGCTTGGATGAATTCATTTCCGGAGCAGAAACAATGGCCAGTGAGAGCAATCTGACTCCATTCCAGAGGCCCAAGTCCCGATGAGGTATGCCTCATCATAGATCACAGCTTCTTCAATTGTGAATTGAGCCTCCATACGGACCATATAACTAAATGTGGGGTTTACAACAAAGTGGACAACAGCAAAGGCGTTCAGCTGTGTAGCCCTCAAATGAATCCTAGGTGTTCCCAGCAGAACTTACCCATGCTGTGTCTCCCAGTTTCACCGCAGCCTTGGTTCTGAACACTCAGCTGGAAAACTCTGTACTGTCACACCGTGCGACACCAGGAATGACGCCCTGAGGACCTTGGTTCAGACAGAAACTGTTACATACAAGAAGTATTTTGTTTTAGCTGCTCGTAGTTTGTGCATGTGGAGTTTCTGATCTTAAAGAAACATAATGGTTTAATTAAAAAGAACAAAAACTTCAATGTCTTCCAGCTGTCATCTCTCTGCATGCGTCAAGCCAGTAGATCTTTGAGTTGTACTGTGGCAGAATATTTGATTTTTAAAAATTGCTATTTGCGTTGTTGACTTGAGTTTCATTAAAAAATTATTTAAATGGGTTGTCTCAGTAGTAGAACAATTTGCAACGGCTTCTGAGAGAATTCCAAGTATCCTTTTGCATTCCATATTTATACTAAAGAGTATTCTCAATGCTGTTAATTATACAAAATATCAATCAGTACTGAATATTCAGCCAGGACTAGTTTTTTTTAATGTGGAAATAAACAATTGTGTCCATCTCATTAGTGTGCAAATCATCCTTCATCATTAATAAGTGGTAAAATTATATGCATTCCAAAGAATTGTTTTAAAATAAAGGTCTTTATGATCGAGTACATGTTTGATTTGTGTATCTCATCTATATGTCTCCAGAGTCATCTATAAATATCTCAGGTGAAAAGGGGTTATGAGTGGTCAGCTCTTAAGAAGCCTTGTACATGAGTACACCCAGGGGGATTTCTCTCTGATTTGTTGGAGAGATACAAGTAAGGAAAAGGGAGAGGAAAGGAGCCCTTCTCATGACCTCACTACATGTGGGGGTCATTTATTTTCATGACTGCCTGGACCTTGGAAAATATTACTTCATAAATACAAGACCTCATGTGTGCTATGTTGAGATGGAACTCAAGGCACAGCCTGGTGTTTACAGATGAGGGACATAAGCATTTCTGTGGCTTGCATGAGACTGAACAGTGTGGAAGAACCAGGTGTGGGATTTAAATACAAGAACAGAGAACCCCATGTCTACTAGGATGGAGAGGTGGCCTCAAGCAGGGACTACAGACAGGAAGCAAATGTACTAGAGTCCTGCACTGTTCCCAGAAGTCAGTGTGGAGTCTATCAGGATGCCTCTACAAGGCTCAGAATTCCTGTGGTGGGCCAAGACAAGCTCCTACAGTTAATGAAGTGGCTTCTCCATGCTGGCCATGTCATTCTGACTGCTCAATGTTCCGGAGCTAGCATTTATCCTCTGTAGAATCAGCTGTGGCCAGGGCACTGCTCTGGCTTGGCATATCTCTGCAAATCAAACAGCTCTGAGAAAAGCTGTGCCTGTTCATTCAGCTCCTTGCCCATGAGTAACAGTCTCAAGTCTTCAGGAAGACAGTATCCTACATCGGACCCAACTAGTCAGCTGACCAATACCATCCCTCCCTCTCTGCACACACACACACACACACACACACACACACACACACACACACACACACACACACACACACGCAGGCATGCACGCACGCATACATACCCCTGAGTCCTTTGGAGGTAGTCAATCCTAGATGGGTCCAGGTTGTATCTATGAAAGCACAGTCTAGTTCATATTTGAAGAAAATGTCTCCCCACTCGAGAAGCACAGCAAAGGCCCTGAGGCTGGCACAGTGAATCAGACTCCTGATCATAGAAGACAGTCGTGGATGGCACAGTGCCCATTCCTGACTACAGTCTTAACTGTTCCTTTCCAGAAGGCTGATTCCCCAATCTTGGCCCTGTGGTGAGAGGTCTCCCTTCTCTTAGTGCTTCACTAGCCCTGCCAGTGACTAATAAACTAGGAAGTGCATTACTGCTTGAGTAGACATCAAATGGAACTCATACAATCACCGCGTTTGAATCCTTATGATGCACAGTGATTTTTAAATCATCTATTATGTACTTCCTAATGAGACTATTGGTCAAGCAAATATTGACTGTAATTCCAGCCAGGAGAACGTGGACATTTTGTATAACTTCCCCGGACTTCAGGGTCAACGTCTGTAAAACTGGGAATGATAGTGACTTGCCAACATCAAATGCACGAGGGGGAGGATTGATTGATACAACATACACAAAGCCCTCAACACCGGAGAGATGGCTCAACAGTTAAGAGCACAGAACTCTTCTCCAGGGGACCTGAGTTCAATTCCTGGCACCCATAACAGGTGGCTCACAACCACCTGGAACTCCAGCTCCAGGGAATCCAACACCTCTAGCCTCTGGGACACCTGCACTTTCATACATATGCCCACACACACACACAGACACACACACAGACACACAGACACACAGACACACAGACACACACACACACACACACACACACACACACACACACACACACTACAAATAAATTTTAGAAAGAACTGTATGGCTTTGGGGACTGGTGAGATGGCCCAGTGGATTAAGGCTCTCTCCACCAGTCCAGGTGACCTGAGTATGATCTCCAGAAAGAAGAGAATCAACTCCCACACGTTTCATTAACATCTGCCCTCCACAGGAGTGCCGCAGTGTTCATACCCCACTCCAACCCCAACAAATAACTAAAGGGGGAGAAAAGCAATGGAGTGAGAACACAATGGCTAAGAGTACCTGTTGCTCTTCCAGAGAACCCAGGCTGTGTTCTCAGCACCCATGTGATGCTCACAGCCATCAGTTCCAGGGCATCCGATGCCCTGACACCTTCTTCTGACCTCAGCAGGCACCAGGCATGCGTGTGGTACACATACATATATGCAGGCAAAATGTTCATATACAAAAAGTAAAATGAACACAAACAAATATTTTTAATGACTTGTGTGAATTTACACCCTTTATCACTTCTAGTACAAATATGTTTTGCTTTCAATTTCTCCCCATCATTTCAGTTTGATTATATGACACTTAGAGTTGGTCTCTTTATTGATTCCTTCCTTTTGTATTTTCTCTGACTTCTTGAAACCTGAAAAAATGGATTCCCCTCCACAGAGCTGATAAATTCCTACTTGGTGTTCTTTGTTCTGAGGGACAAAGCCATATATGAGCATTGAGAAACTGGTGGACAGAGTTGGGAAATGGGATGGGATGGCCTGGCTCCTGGCTGTGTTTTTATGGTTTTGTGAACAATCTTAATATTCTGCATGGATAAATTCCATAAAATGTGTAAGAATTAATCATCAGACATTTGTGCCAGCTAATGATGAAATCACTTTCAAAATATTTACTAATGGCCTACCATGTCACATGGGTCCTGGGCCTGCTGTGGATCAGGGGCAAATTTAAATATATATATATTTCTTTCACATGTATGGGTGTTTTGCCTGCTTGTGTGTCTGTACCTGGTGCCCATTGAGGCCAGAAGAGGGCACCGAATTCCCTGGAACTGGAGTTTCGGTGCATTGTGAGCTGTCCATGAAGGTGCTGGGTTCTCTCCGTCCCTGAGCCCCTCCAGATCCTCCTGGGCAATTTTGATGTGGCTTCATTCTGGTAGGGTTTCATAGTAGGAAGAGAGGCCTAAGCTAGATCCCTTTGTGTGCCCTGTTGGATCCTTTCTGTGTCCTTCTCCCCTGCTCAGAGCCCTGAAGGTCTGCTCCAGATAGCTGTGACCAGCTACTCCTCGTCTGTTTCCTGAGCTCAGCCTGCAGGAGAAAAGGGCCAGCTCCTGCCAGCTAACCCTCATCTGACCTTGGTTATCAAGTCCTTACCTGGGCCCTAGCCCTCAGGGTGGTCTGGGCTTCTCCACTCACGTTAGTGTCCCTTAATCCTGCCCGCGCTTTCGTAGAAATGCTACAATGACTAAGCTCTCTTTGGTTGTTCTTTTTGAGGGCTTCTGACTAATAAGGCCTGGTTTGGGATAATTATTTCTGAAAGAAGAAAAAAAAAATGACCCAAAACGGTGTGCAGTGCTAAGAGTGGGCAGTGGCGGGGGAGGTTTCCCCTGGGGCATCAGTGATGGCTTGGTGAGGGAGGTGGTGTGACTGTGAAGGGAGAAGTCATATGTGAGGAAAGATACAGCCCTCCTGGGGACCAGATCACAGAGAAGCCAGGTGTGGGCTGACACTTGTCAAAGTCTGGTACCGAGAGCAATGGCCTCCATATCACCTAGAGGTGCAAACTCTGCCCCTCAGCCCAGGCCCCCCAGAGTGATCCTGATGCACATGCCCTTTGGGGAGTGGTTGGGGTGCCAAGAGCAGTTTTGAGAGAAGAGCGGGACTAAGCGGCAAAGCTGGAAAGGCATTCCTGGCAGGGTGCAGAGCTGGGGAATTCCGACAGTGTCATCTCAGGTGACAGATGTGAATGGGTGTGTGTGTATGAACACCGCCTGGGTGTGGCTTGGCCGGGCATTCTGTTAGGAGGAAGGCCGGAAGTGAGTTGAGTTTGATTGTCAAGGAGCCGAGGCCTGGTGACAGGGGTTTTCTGCGTCAGCACTGTGGACATCTGGGCTGAGCGATTCTGTTATGGAACTGTGGTAAATTATAAAATATGTATCAGGCGCCCTGGTCTCTACCCACCAGGTGTGCCAACAACACTGTTTCCAGACCTTGTCACATACCCTGTAGGCAGCAGCTACGCCAAGACTTCTGTTTTGGTCACAACCATGGGACTGAGCACCTGTAAGCATGCCTATAAAATCAGCCATGCTTGGCGACTGACTGGATCAAAGGCCTGTCGCAGTCACAGGTGAAGGCTCATACCACAGCCAAATCCAGGATTTAATGGAAAATTGCTTTTTAGGAATTAAATATTGATCTTCCCGGGAAAACTGCTTTGGAGAACTCCCCTGAGCGGTTATTTGTCTGGGTGACACTGTTACCGAGGACTGCAACCTCAGAAGCGGTGCAGATGGCGAATGAGCCTGGATAAGGTGGGACACGGCTCTCTTCCCTGTCGTCTTGCTATCTGGTGTCTCGCGTCTTACCGGGGTCATCCCAACATTCTTTACTGTCATTGAAATGATGACACTTTGGGGCAATAAGGCCCCTGTGCCAGCTCCCTCCCTTCTCTGGGCACTCCCCTCAGGTGCCCAGAGCCAAAGACCATCGTTGCTTGCTGTATTAGTTACTCATCTGTTGCTGTGATAAAATGTCATAATCAAAAGCAACTCAGAGAAGAACAGGTTCTTTTTGACTTATGGTTCCAGAAAGATAGACTCCTACGTGGTGGGATAGGGGTGACAACAGATTAGATGGTGGCCAGAGCAGAAAGCTGGCTGGCTACATTTTCATCTGCACGCAGGAAATTCACAGAGAGAACAGGAAGCCAGGCAAGTCTATAAGCCCTCAAAGTCCATCCCCAGCAATGGGCTTCTTCAGCAAGGCTCCACCTCCTAAAGATTCCAAAGTCTCCCCCTCATTGTTAACTTTAGCAGCCAACTTGACACCAACCAAGAGTTACCTGGGAAGAAAGAAACTGAACTGAAGACTTGCCTGGTTCAGTCTGGTCTGACAGAGACATTTTTTTTTTTTTAAATTTCTAATTAGTGTAGGCGGGCCAGTCCACTGAGGGCAGTGTCAACCCTAGGCAGGCTGTCCTGGGCTGTATAAGAAAACTAGCTGAACAAGTGAGGGGAGCAAGCCAGGAAGCAGCATTTCTACATGGTGTTTGTTTGTTTGTTTGTTTGTTGTTTAATGCTCCTGTCTTGAGTTTCTGCTTTGGCTTCCCTGGACAATGGATTATAACCTGGTATGTAAGCCAAATAAACCCTTTTGTCCCCAAGTTGCTTTTGCCATGTGTGAGCGTAACAACAGAAAGCAAACTAAGACATTCCCCAAGCAGAGCCAGCAACTGGGGACCAAGGGCTGAAACACATGAGCCTGTGAGTGACATTTCTCATTCACACCAGCCACTTGATGTGTCTTCTAGAGCTGCCTTGACCCAGTTAGGCTTCCATAAGAAGACACGATGAGCTGATAGTCTGGATTAAGGATTTATCAGAGTTGAGACCAGAGAAGAGCTAAATTAACAGAACATCAAGTGTCAGTAGTGCTAGGAGGTAAGCCAAGAATGAGGACTCTTCCTTCCTTCTCCCTGGATTTCTACTCTCTTTAACAGAGTCCCGCTGCCTGTACTCTGCTCCTGCTGTCCACCCTGGATGTCATGCAATGGGGTAAGTTAGCCCAGGTAAGCTGCAGCAGGTGCAGGTGTTTGCTTTCACACACAGTGATGAGCTGCCATGGTCTCTTTAAGTCTGTGAAACAAGAAGTCCTGGGGATTTGTCCTCTCTGGGCAGTGGAAAAGGCATTTCATCTTAAGCCTCTTAGCTCTATGGGTTATAAAGGAAAACTGAAGCTCAGCTGAACATTTCCAAAGCAGAAATACCATTCCCCAGAAACTATTATCTTTCACTCCAGAGTGCTTAAGATAACATAATTATCCTAAGTATCTTCAGAAGGAAGGGGGAGCCCAACAGCCTGGTCATACTAGACATCTATAATGATCTCAGGACTGTAGGTGACACTTGGAAGCCATAGAGTGAGTCTAAGCTTCAAGAAGCACAGCGTGGCCGGGCCGTGGTAGGGCACGCCTTTAATTCCAGCACTCGGGAGGCAGAGGCAGGAGATCTCTGGAAGTTTGAGGCCAGCCTGGTCTACAGAGCGAGATCCAGGACAGGCACCAAAACTACACAGAGAAACCCTGTCTCAAAAAACAAAAACAAACAAACAAACAAACACAGAGTGAAAAAGGAATGTGGGATCTTGTGAGAAGCCTCATGTGAACATACATGAGCTCTGCTTTGGGCTATCACCAAGTAGACATCCAGTGTCTGTTTTCTCCTCTCTGTAACAGATTTGCACTCAACAGGACACCAAAGGTGGCAAAGGCATTTTGCAGAAGGACTTGCCCAATACCAAAATCCCCGACCAATGGGCAGAAGATGAAAAGTAGCTTCTGCGGCTCTTCAGGGTCACTGAGGAGCATCCACAGGGGCAGAGGGACCATGGGCCAGCAGCGGGCCTAGCCCCGCAGTGGCTTCAGCAGGAGGTGTTGCCAGTAGCTCCTAGAACATTGCCTGGCCCTTCCTCTTCTCATCAAGATATGAAATGGTGGCAGGGTCATCAGGAGTTTTGTTGTGGCTATTAAACAGTTCCAAATGGTTTTTATTCTCAATGTTGGTGGTCCTGGGTCCTTTCCCAAGTTATACATGGTTACATATTGGTCCCCGAGGTAACCTCTCTGTGGTGATGAATATACTCTTCATCCTGAAGGTCGCACGTGATTTTCTATGAATGTACATCACACGGTTGGAAAGGACTCAGGGTTTCTCACCGCAGTAGGCATAGCCGGAAGCCAGTGAGTGGCAGAGCCTGGTAAGACTCTGGATTCTAGGCACTTGGTCACATTGGTGTTTCTATAGGGCAGTGGCCCAGGGAGGAAGGCTTTGGAGGTTCAGGGTAGAGGCCATGCTTTGGACTGTGGGTACCATCTTTCTCCAGATTGATTCCTCTATTTTTCCAAATATCTCAAATATGAGTGTACAAGGATGACCAATTATGCAAAAGTTTACTGGATAAAATCCTGAAATAGAGAGACATTTGTTCAACCATGTTTTGTTTTGTTTTGTTTTTCCAGTTTGTGTCTGTGTGCACACATGCAACTTCTTATGTTCGAACGCAGGTGCACGCATCCCATGGTCTGTTACTGTTTGCTACTGTGTATACCAGGCTAGCTTGCCCAGGGGCTTCTGGGAATTCTGCTGTGTCTGCCTCCCATCTCCATGGAGCACTGGAATTGCAGGTGCACTACGTGGGTACCAGGGATTCAAACTCATGTCCTCACACTCATGCAGCAAGTGCTTTACCACTAGGCTACCTCCCCGCTCAAATAATGTTGTATAGAGGAGAAAGTGAAATCCAGAGTATGTAACCCAGCCAGCATCAACAGAGCAGGAGGTACTGAGTACTGCCTAGAGCCGGGTTGGTCGTCTGTTGCGCCACTAAGCAGGGAAGGGGAGACCGGGAGGAGATGGGAGGCAGAAAAGCAAGAACCTTGCCCTGAATGAGTTCCTGTTGTGTGCCAAGCACAGGCCAAGTATTTTCAAGGCTACTCCTAACTTTGACACTTACAAGTCCTTATTGACTTTGTTTAAAACCCCAAGCCCACAGACAGCAAACACACACGCAGGGATCTCAGGAATCTGTGTAGTATCACCATTGGGCAGATGTCTTTGCAGCTTGCAAATATGAGCTCCTCAAGATGACGACCGCCTCTGCACTCAGCCAGCCTACCTTTTAGCCTGCAAGACTGCAGGACCACAGACTCAGGCAGGCCACTGGGAGGGGCTGCCTAGCCAGCCCCCTTCCGCTTCTTTCTAAAGCCCTGTCTCTTCCCCCACAGCTCACTTTCAGGTGCCATGTCTGTTCTTCCTGTCCTCTTTTGCACGAATCCTGCTGATTTAGAGTCCCACTGAATATGAGACTCAGAAGCCCAAATTAAAGCAGCAAGACACCCGTGAGGAACAGCATGGGCCACGTGACGCCTAGCAGGCACTGAACATGGTGTCTCACTTCATCCTCCCCACAGCCTGTTTCCACCTCCTATGGTATATTTGAGAAAAGTGAAACACAGTGAGATTGACCCTCCCAAAGTCACCCAGCGCTGGTAGGAGTCACACCTGTCCAATTGCAGAGCATAGGCTTCTAACCATGAGCCATCCTGCTTTGGAGTCCTGCCCTAGAACTGGAAGATACACATGAAAAAGTAATTCAGTCAAAGAAGGAAAATGATATTTGGAAATTCAAGTTGAAGAAGAACAAAACTCTTCCCTCAAGGAAGAACCCAGCACCAATGTGTCAGCCAAGCAAGGAGAAACTAGCACCGATGTGCAAGGTGAGCAAGGAGAACTGAGCACAGATGTACAAGCTCAGGAAGAAGAACCTAGCACCAGTGTGCAAGCCAAGAAAGAACTGAGCACAGATGTGCAAGCTCAGGAAGAAGAACTGAGCACAGATGTGCAAGCTGAACAACAAGAACCTAGCACCAGTGTGCAAGCTGAGCAAGAACCAAGCACAGATGTGCAAGCCGAGCAAGAAGAACTGAGCACTGGTGTGCAAACTGAGCAAGAAGAATGGAGCACCAGTGTGCAAGATGAGCAAGAACCAAGCACAGATGTGCAAGTCGAGCAAGAAGAACTGAGCACCGGTGTGCAAGCTGAGCAAGAAGAACTGAGAACTGGTGTGCAAGCTGAGCAAGGAGAACCTAGCACTGATGTGCAAACTGAGCAAGAAGAACGGAGCACCAGTGTGCAAGATGAGCAACAACCAAGCACAGATGTGCAAGCTGAGCAAGAAGATCCGAGCACCGGTGTGCAAGCTTCTCGTAGGGTAGCAGCAGCCAGAACTGTGTATTAGAACCGAAGATTGGAATGCAACAGGAAAAACAAGCAAAGGACAGGAAGAGAGAAATCTGGAAGTTGCACAAATGACCAAACTATGCGGAAAAAAAGTCTAATTTTCTAACAGAAACACAAACAAAAGCAACGAAATCAATTAATTGCAGTTGGGGGTTGGGGCCATGGGTAGACAGGAGGTGAACGATTACCAGCATGCACTGCAGTAAGGCAGGTGAGGCCCAAGGAGACTTTTGAAAATAGGCCCCTTTAACTTCATGTTTTGCCCTAAAAACATGCCCATTGTCTATTAATTACAGCTCTGGAGTTTACCCAGGAAAAGACCTAGAGGAAAACTTGTCTGTGGGGGATGCTGGGGAGATGGCTCAGTCAGGCAAGTAATTCCTGGACACGCATGAGGACTTGGGTTTCAGTCTCCAGCTCCCACATGAAGAATCTACACTGAGGAAGAGGAGACATGAGGATTTCAGGGGCTGCTGGTGCAGTCAGACTAACTAAAAGATGAGCTCCAGAGTCCCTGAGAAATCCTGTCTCAAAAACAAGGTGAAGAGCAGTTGAGGAAGACAGTTGACATCAGACACACACACACACACACACACACACACACACACACACACACACACACACACACACACACCACACATACGCACGCACGCACGCACGCACGCACGCACGCGCTAATATTTAAAACATGGCAGATTTTCATAATTGGAAAAGAAATATCCAGTGCCATCCAAATTGACTTCAAGGTCTTACCTTAACATGAGTGTCGCCAATATTGGAACAAGTCTACTTCATACATGTGCTGATATTAGCACATCACTTTTGGGGGATTAGCATCCCCAAACTGTATAATCTGGATCTAATGACCAAGAAGCGACAGAGAGCCCTACTGGGGGAGGGGATTCCTATAAAGTCAAGGCCTCTAGTCTTTAAAATGCCAAGGGCATAGAACAAAAACTGAAAAACTGTTAGATAAAGGGAGGTGAAAGAGACCTGGAACAACGTGCGAAGTGCTTGGATTGGATGACAGTGACCCAGGAGAAACCCTCATTAGGACAGCTGGTGTCATTTAGGTCTGGACTGTGGATTGTGTGAGATGAATGCTAAATCTCTTGATTTTGATGTTGCTTCTTCAATTATAGATGAGAACTACCTGATTTTTAGAAAATTTACGTAAGATGATTTTTAAAATTTCTTCTTTTTTCTTCTGCTCCTTCTTCTTCTTTGTTATTATTGTTGTTGTTGTGTTTGTGTATGATGGGAGTACATGTGTGCCATCATGTGTGTTTGGAGGTCAGAGGACACCTTCATATAATCTATCCTCTCCTTCTACCTCTATGTGGGTTCTGAGGGTTGAACTTAGGTTGTTGGGCTTGGCACCCTTTACCCACTCAGCCATCCTGGCAGCTTGGCACAAGATGCTTCTAACTCCATCAGATAGTTCAGGAAGTATCTGTCTGTGTTAGTCAAATTACTACTTGAACATTTATAGTAGCATAATGTAATGTAACTATAATTATCTTCATATGCTTGTGTTTTATATCTGAAGGGGGCTGCTCATAGCATTCCTTAGCCACAAACTGGTTCCTGGAACCCTCCTTGGCATGGGGGCTTTGTGGGTCACAGCTGTCCCATGGGTGCCTTCCCACCACATTGTCTCTGCCTGCACACTGACCAGCATGATCATGGTCCAGCCATTGCCATCTTCTTTATGGGACTCTGTCTCCATTTTCTAGATCAGTCTTCCTAAGTGAGAAACAGAATACAGCATTTCCTGCTTAAGGTGCCTGTCATCTGTGCCCACAGATGTCATAACTCCTGAAGAGGCTGAGAAAGTCCCTTGAAAATATTCCTGTGTCCCACCATCTATGGACTGTGTCCTCCCCGAATGGAGAGGTTGACATCCTAACTTCTAGTGTGAGGATATTGAGAGATGAGGTCCCAGGAGATTAATAATGTGATGAGCCCTCATCAGTGGGATAAGTGCCATGAATGGGATGGATAAGGCTTGTGGAACCTAGATGGACACAGATGTGAGCACACAGAAAACAATGCACTCTGGGAACCAGAGAGCAAGCTTCACTAGATGCTGGATCTGCTGGTACCTTTGTCTCAAGTTTCCTGTCTCCAAATTTTTTAAGCAACTGTGTTTCTCATTCCCTCTGTATGTGGCATTGTTGTTATCATGCCCTTGATACAACATAGGCATCCAACCTCAGTCTCAGTTTCTATTAAACCAAATTCATTCCAGAGTATACACACATTGTAATCTGCAATTTCAGGCCTGTTCTTTCCTTCCCCAGCCCTCTAGAACATATGAGTTGCTCATGAGAAGCCCCTTTCAAAGTCCATCATCATCAATATTCCCACCCCCAGCTTAGCATCCTCTAAATCCTCTCAGAGAGAGGACTCTCTGTGTTGGGCAAGCTAAGGCCATTTTGGCCACTCCCCGTTCTGAGATTCAGCTTCTTCTAAATGGTGATTAGTGAGCAGAGGTGGATGGGTTTTTGTGTATGTGGAAGCGAATGCTCACACTGTTGAGGGTGTGTCTTAAAGAAAAATAGTTAACAAGTAAAAGTCTGAGCTAAGTTTGGAAGAGGCCTGGGCAAGCCCAGCCCTGGGGCTAGGTCGATGAACTCCTGACCATAGGCTGTTCTGGGGGCATCTATGTGGCTCATTATGGTGACTTCAGTGTTGCTGCTGCAGGAGGCCAGAGTTTGGCAGGATGTCATCTGGATCTTTCCTGAAATAAGTGGGAATCGTTCCCATCATTGTAAAGTTTCCCTGTCTGAAACAGCCTTAGAAATGAGTCACGGGGCAATCCCTGAGTTTGGTCTCTAGCTCTGGGAAGAGGACTGGGGAGAAGGTGGGCAGGAGGGAGGGAGGAAGAGAGGGAGAGAGGTAGCTTTGAGGTTTAAGGATCCACTTCATAAAGTGTCGTTTGACTTTTCTCCCCACACTTGGGGGAGATGCACTTGGCGGGTGCAGGGCTGCCGGGTGAGGAGGAGGAGGGCCTGAGTCTACAGGGTTCTGGTGGGAAGAAGCTGAAGGGTCAGAAAGACTCGAGAGGGGAGGAGACAGATGAAAATTCAGTTACCAGGTTCTTTTCCCTTCTGCTCTCCTGTGGCCTCAAAAAGTGAAATTCTGATGTTACCCTTTTGTGACTCTGTGTGCCTCTTTCTCTTGAGGGTCCCTTCCTTTGCCCCCAAAGGCTTATCATGTATCCTACCCCTAGGTCTTTCCTTTGTAGGGTCACCCTGACCTTCCTCTGACCACACAGCTTACCCAGGCCATCTGTGTCTTCCTGTTTTCCATTACTGTGACAAAATACCTCAGACAAGCAACTTAGAAGGAAGAAAGATTTATTTGCCATCAGCTTCGATCTGCGGTAGGTTGGCTGTGTTGCCGGTGGGCCCGGGACAGCACAGAACATGGTCCTGGGAACCATGGCTCAGGAGACTGCTTACCTCTAGACATCCAGGAGGCAGAGAGAGAGAGAGAGAGAGAAAAGACAATGTCGAGGCCCTGATGTTCTATGGAGGGCATGTTCTTAATGACCTAGCTTCTTCATCGTCTCTCCAATAGCACCCCAGGCTGGGGACCAAGCCTTTGACTCCCAAGCATTGAGGGGAAGGAGACATTCAGGATCCAAACTACAGCACTGCCCCAGCCAGCCCCTAAGCACACATCACTGCTGTTCATGAGTCGATGGAAAGGAGTTTGTTCTCTGGCACCTTAACTCTTGGGGAAATACACTTAAATTAACCTTTGCTATCCATCACATTAATACTTTTTGATTTTTATTTTATGTGTATAGATTTTTGCCTGTATACGTGACCAGTTACTTGTGCATGCTTGGTTCCTAGAAGGCATCTGATCCCCTGGAACTGGAGTTGTAGGTGGTTGTGATCCCACGCCCTAGGTCTTTCTCTCTCTACAAAAAAATGTGGGTGCTAGAAATCAAACCCAGGTCCTCTGGTTAAGAGCAGAAAGTGCTCTTAACCAGTGAGCCATTGCTCCAAGCCCTCATGCTAATTCTTAACTGGTGGAACACGAGAGTTCAAAAACAACACCACATCTGGCTTTTGTGGATGAAGAGATCAAAACGGGAACCTAAACCTTGCCAGGTAGAGATCTGCCTCCACAGCATCCGCCCTCCCTACAGGTCCGGCACTTGGGCCCTACACTGGCAAGTCTAGCCCAGGAGGGGCAGCAGGCATGGTATCAGGCTACTTGGCTGGGTCTCTGGCAATATGGTTGGTATGGTGAGTGAGGCATCAGAACTGTGGGGCGGAGAGAGCCAGAGGCTGTTCAACAGGTGTGGTTTGTTTGCTCATCGGGTGGATGCTGGACTGTTTGGAGCTGGCCCCGCAGACGAGGATGGAAAAGGACCCAGGGAAAGAGAATGCAGATAAAGGATCCACATGGTTGCTTCTTTATCTCAACCTAGGAAAGCTCCCAAATAAACCCATGTCCCTACCCACCCAAACAGTTGGGAGCATCCTGGGCCATAGCTGCAGCAGAACATGAGTGATGATGGCCGGACTCCAGGGAAGGTCGCACGGTGTGGCAAACCAGCTAAGCCCACATCATTGGTGCTCCTGTAGTAAAAGTCTTTCCAGAAACCAACCGGGAGAGCACTCACCAACAGAGTCCTCAGTCTTCTTGTTTTCTCTTCTCTTTCCACCTCTCCCTGACATCGCCTTTTAAAACGAGTGCTAGGCACATGTGAGTCTACGATAGGAACGGCATAGGACGGGAGATGCTTTTTCTGAACCACTGCTGAGAGCAAAGGCCCATTTTCCTTCTTTTCTGGCTTGAATGTACTGGACCCCAAATGAATGCCCACCTTGTATTTGAGCCTGTGGGATCAGATGGCTGACATGGGCTCCTTTCCCTGGCTCTCTCGTGGATTTTTTTCCCGTCTCCCTACAACCTTGGGCATGTATCACTACCCTGAATTTTTCGCTCACCTGAACCCTTCTCACGAATGCATTGATCTGCTCTCCCTCAGGTTAATTCTTTGAGGCACATCTATCTTCCCCTCCACCTATTTGTAATGGATTTTCTTTCATATTTTACTTTTTGAGAATAGTCTTAGATTTAAGGAAAAAATTGTGTGGCCAGCACAAAGAGCTAATGCCTTCTCCTTCATCCCCACAAACCTTCCCCTCATGAACGCCTCCTCCATGTCAGTGCCTCCCTCCCCTTGGCTAGGACAGCACAGTACTGGTGCATTATTGCTAACTGCACGGGCAGTTTGTTCATATTCCTCTGGTTTATTTGTACCTGGTGTTCCCCTTTTCTGGACGAGGACCTGGTGTAGAACACTACTGTTTATCTCTCCGCCCTCCTCAGGCTCCCCTTGGCTGTGGCAGTTTCTCAGACTCCCTTTGTTTGTGAGTGTGAGGAGCACTGCCCAGGTGCTTTGGGGTGCCTCTCTACTTGGGTTCTTCTGATGTTTTATTCATAATCGGTGGAGTTTTAGGCTTTTGTCGATGATGACAGGGGTGAGGTGGTACCTGCATCGAGTCACGTTGATGGAATTTGTGAGATCGATGACTGGACGATGACTTATGGCCTGGCTGAAGAGGAACTTGGCTTGTGGCAGAACTCGTCCTTTGCCCCTGTTCTCCACACTGTGCTCTCCGGGGAAGCCACTCCACCAGCCCCACGCTCTCCTTTCTCCAGATGCAGCAACCCTCTGCGTTACCTGGCATGGGGCATTTGTCTCTGCTGTTTATTTATCATTCCTTTTTATCTGCATAGACTTGTGGATATTGACTTCATGCTTTGTGTTAAAATTCAAAGCAATGCCACTTATTGCTCAACTTGTCTGTGGGGACTTTTAAAATTTGTCCCATTAATCTTTACCACAACCCATGTATGTGTACGTTTGTGTGTGGTGTGTGTGTGTGTGTGTGTATGTGTGTGTGTGTGTGTGTATGTGTGTGTATGTGTGTGTGTGTGTGTGTGTGTGTGTGTGTGTGTGTGTAAAATGCTTGTGGTCTACATCCCTGGTGTACGTGCATATGATTGTGTGTGTGTGTGTGTGATGTATGATATATGTGTTTGACGTATATGTATGTGATGTGTTTGTATGATGTGTGCATGTGATGTCTGCATGGGATATGTGTGTGTTTAGCACATGTAATGTGTACACGTGATATATATATATGCTACACACATGTGATATGTGATGGTGAGTGGTGTGTGTGTATATGCTGTGGGTGCATGTGATGTATGTAAATGGTATGCATGATCTGCACACATGTGAAATGTGATGGTGTGTGATTTGATATGAGTGCATGTGATATGTATGTGCTGTGTCCATGTGACATGGGATATGTATGATATGTGTGCATGTGATCTGTGTGTATGTACATGATATGTTTGTAAGTCCCCCATCACTTTCTTCCTTGGTGGCAGCAGGTGTCTTCATTACATGGCTGCCCCCAGCTTTTCTTGGACCTGTTCTGAAACCTCTTTTCACAGAGGGAAAACAAGTTCCCCCACTACAGGAGGGCCCAGTGCCGAGTCTTCTCTGAGGGTCACCCAGCGACAGTCGATGTTCTCACCTGCACAGCATGTTTTCACATGGCCACTTTAGCCTGCCTCTCAAGGGCCACCGAGAGTCTCATTTCAGAGATTCAAGGCATTAATGAACCAGGTGGGAGCCATAGAGGAAGTAGATGTAGGACAAGAACCCAGTCTTTGCTCTGGGGGGTGGGTGGAGACACCTGACAGTGTGGCTTTGGAGGAAACTCCCCATGCCTCTCTCAAGGACTTGCTTCTATGTCTGTCCCTTACCTCACTTATATGAAAGTCTCCCCAGGGCCCTTGATGGAGGATGGATAACTGGATACTTCTGCAGCACCACTATGCCTGTGTGCCCAGCTCTGCTATCCTGTAGCAGGGTAAAGAAAACCTGTCCATCAACAGGAGTGGTGTGAATAGTGTGAGTTCACTCCGCTGGCCTTGCAGAGGTTCTGGTGGATTTAAATGACATTCAAGGAGTAAAGAGGAAACAAAATGACCACAAGCTTAAGCTGTCCTATTTTCAGGAGAGAAGAAGCTCATTGATACATCAGTCTCATGTTTAAATGTTTCAACCGAATGTCTTTTTTCTTAAGGAATTATTTTTTTCCTCTTTATGTGAATTGAATTGAGATTTTTTTTTCTTATAAGAACACAGTTGCATCTAGACCTCAGAACTGAGGACTGTCTGGCTCAGCAACTGAGAGTACAAGGTTTTAAAAATGCCTATGAGGCACCAGAAATAGCACCCAAGGTGATAACGGAGAAGGGGCAGAGTTCATGTATGTGTACTCTTGTTCCCCGACCGCTGATCCAGACTGCAGACATGTGACAAGTGACATTCTGCTAGCCTTGGCCATAGCTCTACAGAAGGCAGAGCTGGGAATCCCCTCCTCTCTCCCTTGCCATGGTGGGGACCCTTCTGGCCTGCTGAGGCCCACACCCTGCCTGAGTCAGGGCTCTGATCTTCTGCCAGAGTCTGCCCAGTCTTGGGCTTGACTCCAAGGAGTCTGACCCCCGAAGGCATACTTTGTGCCAAGGGGAAGAGCTAGGCTGAGAAGCGGGAGCCAAGGCTCTAAGAACCAGGAGGACAGCTTGTATCTGCCCTAACAATCTCTGGCAGCCGCAGGAGGAGGGGCTCCACATTCTCCCTAGCCCCAAGGGTTGGTCAGGCTCTGGCATACATTCAGCTCCTGAGGGAGGCAGGCCTGGGCTTTACTGATGCTTGGAGGAATGACAATGGTCCCTCTGTCATTCCCTTCCCACGGATGGTCTAACCTCAGGCCACCACGTACTTCTAAACAGCGAGTGTCCCCGCCCCACCCTCACATCTGTTAAATGACTGCAGCAGCAAGAAGTGGCCCTGCAATGTGGGCAGTGTGAAGCTCACCACAGGCTGGCGTTATCTCACCAGAGCCCCGCAGCATCCCGATTTGCACATGTCAGAACTAGAGCTCCAAGAGGCTTGTAAGCGAGCGGTGGACTCAACCAGTGGGTTTTGACCCCTTTGGAGGGGTTGCTTATCAGATATTTACATTACAATTCATAACAGTGGCAAAATTACAGTTACGGAGTAGCACTGAAATAATTTTATGGTTGGGGGGCCACCACAACATTAGGTGTTGTGTTAAAGAATCAAAGAATTAGGAAGGTTGAAAACCACTGGCATAGAGCTGGCATTCTAGCCTTGATTCACCTGACCCCCAAGTCTTCATACTAACTTTTGGGCTCAACTCTATTGGATCCAGGTCAAGGATCAGAAGACCTGGAACCTTGCCCATCCTTCTCATTAACTGGCTGGGTGGACATGTTTCTTTCTGGTCCTGATTCATTTTGAGTCAAACAAAGGTAACATTAATACTTACCAGGAGATGTATTAATGTATTAATAATACATTAATAATTACCAGGAGATGCTGAAAATATGCATATGAAAATGATCAGCTAAGCTGGGTGTAGCTACACAGACCTGTACTACTACCATTTGGGAGGGCTGAGGTAGGGGATTGCAAGTTCAAAATCAACACGGACTATATTACATAGGGAAGCCTTGTTTCAAAACAAAACATTCCAAGTCTTTGTCCTGATTCGAGTGTGAAGAACCACTTCCGGAATTAATGCCACCACCCTCCTTTCAGGGACTGTCATTCTTAGGACATCTCATGCTCGTGAGGGGAAACTTACACACATTCATCAGCGATTTCAGCCACATTGATCTTCAAGGCCCAGCAGGAGACCTGGAATGAGGGCTTTGCACCTCTCCGGAACCTCAAGCCCTTGTCCTCAGAGCTGGAGAGAAGCAGGGTCCACCAGCTGTCCTGTAAGACTGCCCACCCCATGACTGAGCTTGACGTCTTTCCCACGAACGAGGCGAAGGTGGAATACACTCTCTCTGCCCCACGACAAGGAGTCCTCCCCACTTGCCATTTACCCCCCTGTTGCATGCCCACTTCCTCCAAAATGAAACATGCCAAGGGAGGCTCCCCGAACTCCGACAGAAAACTAAAGCTTAGGAAGCTCACAGCAGTCCTAAGAGTCGGGCTCAGAAGTGGTGAGATTGGAAATAACCACCCCAAGGCTCTGCGAATAAAGTCACGGGGAGGGACGACTTCATCTTCATTGGATTTGCCTGCTCCCTGGGCAGGCAGGCATGGGTAGTGGTGGTGTGGTGGTGTGGTGGTGGTGGTGTGGTGGTGTGGTGGTGGTGATGGTGTGGTGGTGGTGTGGTGGTGTGGTGGTGGTATGATGGTGTGGTGGTGGTGTGGTGGTGGTGATGGTGTGGTGGTGGTGTGGTGGTGGTGTGGTGGTGGTGGTGGTGGTGGTGGTGTGGTGTGGTGGTGATGTGGTGGTGTGGTGGTGGTGTGGTGTGGTGGTGGTGTGGTGGTATGGTGGTGGTGATGTGGTGGTGTGGTGGTGATGTGGTGGTAGTGTGGTGGTGGTGTGGTGGTGTGGTGGTGGCATGGTGGTGGCATGGTGGTGGTGGTGTGGTGGTGTGGTGGTGGTGTGGTGGTGTGGTGGTGGTGTGGTGGTGATGTGGTGGTGGTGGTGTGGTGGTGGTGGTGGTGTGGTGGTGGTGTGGTGGTGGTGGTGTGGTGGTGTGGTGGTGGTGGTGGTGTGGTGGTGGTGGTAGTGGTGATGTGGTGGTGGTGGTGGTGGTGGTGGTGGGGTAGTGGTGGTGGTGTGATGGTGTGGTGGTGGTGGTGGTGTGGTGGTGGTGGTGATGTGGTGGTGGTGATGTGGTGGTGGTGGTGGTGGTGGTGGGGTAGTGGTGGTGGTGTGATGGTGTGGTGGTGGTGGGGGTAGTGGTGGTGGTGTGATGGTGTGGTGGTGGTGTGATGGTGTGGTGGTGGTGTGGTGGTGTGGTGGTGGTGTGGTGGTGTGGTGTGTGGTGGTGGTGTGGTGGTGATGTGGTGGTGGTGGTGGTGGTGTGGTGATGTGATGGTGTGGTGGTGGTGGTGGTGATGTGGTGATGTGATGGTGTGGTGGTGGTGGTGGTGTCTAGAGATACAGATTTGTGAGTCATCATCACTGGTGCTAAGGTGGACTGCCTTTGAGTTGCCCTTGCTCTCTGGTGTTCTGGCTGCTCTGCCGTCAGTGCGCTATCCGGGGTGAATACATTTGTTTTTCTCTCTGTAGGAAGAGTCGCACCTCCCTGTACACCACCACTCTGCCGCCAGGGGTGCAGTCTCTCCTCTGACGCCATGACAAGACTGGGTTGGCTTGGGCTCTCCTTCCTGCACACCTGTGCTAGTGACTCTTCATCTGCTGCCCTCTGCCTCTTCCTCTGCTTGTGGTTTCCCAGCCTCAAGAGTCCCACACAGTAGAGTTTGGCCTGATGACTTTGAACCCATGTGTGGTGATAATCTAATTGTACTGAATTATTATTTTGATTGTATGTTAATAAATAAAGTTGTCTGGGAGTCAGAGCTATTAGAGCCATAGCAAGAGTGTGGCGGTGGTGGCACACGCCTTTAATCCCATAGATATCTGTGTGTTCAGGGTCAGAGCTATTAGAGCCATAGCAAGAGTGTGGCGGTGGTGGCACACGCCTTTAATCCCATAAGATCTCTGTGTGTTCAGGGATACAGCCAGCATTGGAGACATATGCCTTTAAGACCTAGGGGGCTGTACATTCAGACAGTGACGAGGCAGTCATGTGTTTGGGTTTACAACCAATGAGAAGGCAGAACAACATACTTTAAAAATACGAACCGACAGGAAGTAGGTCTCTTTTCGCGAAGCTGGGACAGCAGGAGGAAGGGTGAGATTTTAGCTCTGAGCTCTGACTTCTCGGCTTTCTCTTTTACATTGTTTCTGTGTTTCTTATTTAATAAGACGGTTGGTTACATCTACACCCATGGTCGTTCCCAGCCTGACTTTGAACCTGTGGTCATTCCCAGCCTGCCGTCTTGCCCGGTTTTACCTTCCTATGCCATGCCTGTCCAGATAAGCTAAAGTTCACATGGAAGAGCCCTGTGACCTTTGCTTCCATCTCTGCTTCCTGACCTGGACTTCAGAACCCAGTTCCCAAGATCTCTTTCAGGAGGTCACTGGACCAGTCAGAGGGAGGAGTCACCTGAACTCCTATGCAGCTCTCCTTGGCCCTGCTACTCCTCCCCCAGCCCACAGGGCCTCGCCTCATCCCTGGGCCACAGGGAATCATTCAAGAAAGAGCCAAGTAAACAAAGACCCACCAGCCTGCCTGCAATGATGGGAGACTAGTCCTCAGAACAAGCTGGAGGTCTGGAGGGGTCCTGTCCATTATTCCTGTGAGCCCCAGGCTCTGCTTCTCGTCAGATCCCCAGGGTAGTCTGTGCACTGTACCTTCCTGTCACCACTTCCGTCCAGTTGTGCAGGTGCCCCTGAGCAGTCGGGAAGAAGATGCAGAGGTGAGTGGCAGTGTTAGGACAGGAGGCAGGGGTGCGTGCACAGGGAGTTCCTATCAGGGAGGTGTCAACGCTGGTTGCTTCTATTCTTAATGGGGCGGGGCGGGGGGGGGGGGGGATTCTCACTGGTTAAGACAGAAATAAATCAGCTTGAAATCTCTCCCTCACCCAGAGACAGAGAGCATCCGAGTGCCTTAGACTCACATTGGGCAAGTAAACATCAGCTGTAATCTAAATGACAGAGGAAATGCATCTTTCACACATCTGGAGTCACAGCCACAGGCTGCCAGGTCAGAGGGTTCACAGCATCCCAGGGGACTCGTCTCTTATCATAATGAAACTGCGTCAAGGAAGAATGCAGCCGGTATTGTCCACAACCTAAACATGGCTGGGGTAAGTAGGGGGAGGGAGGAGCAGACGGGAGCAGAGAGGCCTCCAGCTGGGAAATAGGGTATTCGCTGGTAGTAAAACTTTCTTTTGTATCTCACCCTGGAGTTATGAGGAGCACGAGTGGGTGATGAAAGGGAACAGGGCCTGGGCGGGCTGCGTGGACAGAAATGTGATTCTTACGGAATTAAAACAAACAAAACCAACTCAACAAAAATCTCAGCAGCCAAGAGCCTCCTGGGAAAGTCCTGCCCCCAATGACTGAGTCACTTCATTGTGATGAAAGTTCTGTCTCAAGACACAGCGATGATTTTAGCCACTGTGGAAGGGAAGAGTTCTCACTGGAGCTGGAGGCTGGGCGGGCAGTGCTGCAGCGTCCTGGGATCCGGCTGGCCTGGCTGCCAACGTTGCTCCTCCTCCCTTAACGCCCAGAACCTCTGCATGGTTGGGGTTTGCAGTAAAACCTACGTTTCCTGTTCTTTGTGCACCTAGAGGGGACCTGGGCAATGGAAGCAACATCAGCGAATTGTGTCATTCCGGCAGTTAGAGGCGTGATTCAGATGAAAACTATGTCTTTCAGTCTTTTCCTTTTTCTCTTCGCTGACCGGAATCTAGAGCCGATGGCTTGTGTCTGACTTTGAAGACAGAAGCCTGTCATGGTTTGAATCTTAAATTTCCTCCACAGGTTTGTGTATAAAACATGTGGTCCCTGGCTGGCGCCATTGTTTCGGGAAATTGTGGAAACATGGGGTATATGTTCTAGAGTCCGCGGTGGTGGGCCTTGACAGTGACTCCCATTTCTAGTTCCAACCCTTAAGCTTTCTGCTTCCTGGGACTGTCAGGTCCCAAAGAAACCCTCAACAGGACTCAGACTCACTCAGTACCTGTGGCTTCTCCCCACACTTCTCACCCCACCCCCTACCCTAGAAGTCTCCAGCCTCCGGCTTCAAGGCTTCAATTCCCTTCCCCCAGCTTTCAATTCCTATACAAACCTGCCATTTCAGTCATGTGCTCTCTTGGTCCTTGGCTCCTCTCTTGGCCCACCTACCCTCTCTCCTCCTCTCTCTGTCTCTGTCTGTCTTTCTGTCTCTCTGTCTCTATCTCTGTCTCTGTCTCTCTGTCTCTGTCTCTCTCTGTCTCTCTCTGTCTCTCTGTCTCTGTCTCTGTCTCTCTCTCTCTCTCTCTCTCTCTCTCTCTCTCTCTCTCTCTCTCTCATCTCAAGGCCAGGTTCCGTCTGGACGCTCTCAGACACACCTCTGGCTGTTCTCTCCCTCCTGTCTACAATAAAACCCTTCTCTTCAGCCACACCTTGGAGCAGTCCTGTCCTCATTTTCATTCACTGTCCTTGCTCCATGTGAGCAAGCCATGCGGCAAACTCCGAACGCTGCAGGTTGAACCGCTCGATCTGCCGTGGTGGATCTTACATAACACAGATGAGTCCAAACAAACCTGTCCTCCCCCAAGTTTTTTCTGCTTGGAACTTTGCCATAGAAACAAGGAGAGTCACTAGTGCAGAGAATCAGTACCATTGTTCATGATGGATCCAACCCTGTGGCTCGCTGACCTTTGGAACGGGTTTGCAAGAGGAGTGTGGAATGTGGCAGTTAGACCCTGGATGCTGTAAGCAGAGCTTAATGGACCATCCTGATGGAAGCTGATAAGACCAGAATGCCATTAGAAATGTGGACAGGACTGTGCTCATGAGGTTTCAAAGAGGAACAGAAGCGATCAGTAACGGGCAAGAAGCCATTCCTGTCACATTCTGGCAAATGGCCAGGCTGTGTTCTGCCTGTGTCCTGAACATTTGAATGAGGTTGAATGAAAAAGTAATGGGCTAATTAATTCAGTAGAGAACACTTTATGACAGTGTAACATTCAGGCTACAGTGTGGTTGCTGCGAGCTGCTTTTAGCTGGGTTTGTGGTAGGAATTTAAAGCAAGAAGTGGAGCAGAAGGTTATGAAAAGCATGATTAATGCTGCAGATGAAGCAGCTGTGATTGTTAAGGAGGCTAGTACCATTGACAGGAAATGTCTCAGTTTGCACTGAGGTGGCAGGACAATTGCCTTGAGGGAAAAAAATCTCACCTATAAAAGGCAGGACATTTTCAAAGGTCTGTCCTACCTTGTCTTGGCAAAGTTCAGCAGTCAACTTCTTTTGTGTTCTGTTTGTCCAATTTGGACAGCATACTGTCAGGAGTCGAGGCAAGGGTGGTTTCTTGCTCAGTGGCTAACTTGGCCACAATGAAAGCAAAGTTCATATGGAGGTTTTTTGATATTCATCATCCTCTTTTGAAGTAAATTGGTGCTTCCAGGAGCAGATGTGTCTCACTGTCATGAAAAGCCTTATGTTATTAAAACATTTTAAATGCCATATTCTGTATGCCTCTGGAAGTGATTGAAGACCATCTGTTTACTTAAACCAGATCTCTGTTTGACCTTGAAAACATTTTTAACATGACTATAAGTTTGATTATTATTTAATAGATGACTAACTACTAACTTGTATTTCTTTATTATCCTAAATAGCTTTCAAGGACTAGAACTTTACATTACATTTTCAAATGAGCTGCATTAGAGCAATACCTTAAATAAGAATAGAAACATATATACAGTATAATGAAAATAACCTTAAATTTGTATAAATATACAAAAATCCATACCAATGTAAAATATTTGAGACTAGTTGTTGCCTTATAAGTTTAAAAGTAGATTCAATAATCTTTTTGTCTTATCATTCATATATCCCTCTTTTTCCTTTTCAGAATGAGATCCTTGAATCTAATTTCCTTTGCTTAGTTTCCTCCCTGACCATATCCAAAAACAATTTGTAACCAGCCCTCCTAAATGATGACAAACATTCACCAAATGACCAAAAACCACTCAACTCCACCTCTTGGGCATATGGGTATCATATTCTTAAAATTACTTCCTGTTGTCTGGGGGTGACAACATCTTTAGGAGACCCTAAGAGAACTGGGATAATGGTCAAGTCCCAGGAGAGCTAGCTATATTATTGTTTGTTTAATCTCTGTGTGATGGGAAAGTGAAATGCCTATTTGAAGCCCTGGCTGAAGTCATCTATGACGCTGGACCAGTTTTGCTAACTGCCTTGAAATTGTTCTGAGCAGTTTGTAGTCTAAAGCTGATCTTTGGGTGGTGTTTGTCAGCTTAGTCTTGTCACCACAACCCAGGTGGAATAATTGTTATGGGGCCCCATAATCCTTTTGGAGACTTCGAAGGTCACTGTTAGGAATGGTCATAGTTCACTGCAGAAAACTTAAACATTTCAAATGTCACATGCAGCAGACCTCAGAGAGCTTAAAAGACCATACTTTATTAAATACACTTGGGGTACAGAAACTTAGTTCCTAGTTACCTGCTTTAGACTCAAGCCTGAAATCACATACCAGAAGCTAGATGAAGCCTTCTTCTAGAATTAGTTAGTACTTTATATGACCATTAATATCACAACAGAAAGTTCAAATATATATATATACATATGCTAATCTTATAGACTTTGAGATAATATTTGTACCTTAAGAAAAGTTTTTAAAGAGTCAAAATAAAACCAAAGGATTGTAGGTGGACTTTTCTGTCCTGCCAGCCGAAATAACCACACAGATGCTATGAGATGTCTTTCTGTATGCTGTGAATATATGTTGCTCTGATTGGTTGATAAATAAAGCTGTTTGGCCAATGATGAGGCAGAATAAAGTTAGGCAGTACATTCCAACTGGAAAGAGAAGAAGAAAAGAGAATGCAGAGATGCTAGCACCACCAGGAGAAGCAAGATGTGAAATACCAGTAAGTCACATTCATGTGGCAACTTATAGATTAATAGAAATGGGTCAAGTCATGAGAGCTAGCTAGCAAGAAGCCTGCTATAGGCCATGCAATTGGTAATTAATATTAAGCCTCTGAATGATAATTTTATAAGTGGCTGTGGGACCTGGGGGCCAGGCGAGACTAGAGAAACCATCTGACTACACACAGAGACTTATTATTAATTATAAATGCTTAGCTGATAGCTCAGGCTTGTTACTAGCTAACTCTTACATTTTAAATTAAACCCATGTTCCTTATCTATGCTTTACCACATAACAATACCTTTTTTTCAACACAGCAAGTTCATCTTTACATCTTCTCATGACCTTCAGACTCCTCCTCCTTCTTCCCAGCATTCTCTGAGTCTGATTCTCTTGCCTAACCTTATCCTGCCTAGCTATAGACCAGTCAGCTTCTTTATTAAACCAATCACAGTGACATATATTCACAAAATGTAAAGGAATATTCCACATTTCCCCATTTTGGTCTAAATAAAAAAGATTTTAACTTTAAAATAGTAAAATTACATACAACAAAAACAGTTATCAAGTAAGAATTATAGTTACAATATCCAATCCATTTGTATTTGGCAAATTTAGAGAAAATACTATCTTATCTTTCGAGTCTAAACTTTTATACTTAATTCCCTTTTTATCATAACTAAGGAAAACTTTAAGTCTAATTATATAGTCTTTAACTCCATCAAAGACCCCAGAAGGATGTAATTTTACCTAATGACAGGGACAATTGGCTGCCTGGACAGTCACCCAGAGTTGTTCTGTAATGTTAGGGGCATTCAACTTTGGCCTCCAGGCCTAGTATATCTGACAGATATTTTTGAGAAGCAGGGAATCTGGAAGGACTGTCCTACCTTGTCTTGGCAAAGTTTAGCAGTTGCTTTAGTTTGCATCCTGCTGGACAGCATACTGTCAGCAACTGAGGCCAGGGAAGTTTCTTTGTCCAAGTGGCTAGCTTTTGCCATAAAGAAAGCAAACTCTACACAGAGATTTTTCAATCCTCATCATTCTCTTCTGAAGCAAATTGGTGGTATTAGGAGCAGACATGTCTCACTGTCATGAAAAGCCTTTGGTTATTAAGCATATTAAATGCCAAATGAGATCTTTGAAGTATTTGAAGACCATCTATATATCTAAATATATCTGTGTATGACCTTGAAAACATACCTAACATGACTGTAAATTTAACTATTATAAAAAGTTTAACTATTAAAAATGACTATTAATCTGTATTTCTTAATTATGCATTATATTTTTAATGAGCTGCATAAATACAATACCTTAAATAAGAGTATAAACATACATACAGTATAAGAAAATTACCTTTAAATTTCTATCAACAAATGAAAATCCATATCAATGCAAAATGTTTTAAGAATAGTAATTGTTTGTGGACTAAAGTAGATTCAATAATCTACCCTTTATTACTATACCATATCCCCCTTTTTTCCTTTAGAAAGATATCTTTAAATTTAATGCTTTTGCTTAGCTTTCTTTCTGACTATGACCAATAACAACTTGCAATCAACTCTCCTAAACAACGACAAGCATTCATAACCTATTGGATAACCAAAACCCACCTATACCCCCATACCCCATCTCATAGGAATATGGGCATTTTTTAGACTACTTCCTGTTATCTGTGGGCACTGGTATCTTTGGGGGAAGCTTTAAAAAAAGATAATTGTGAGGTCTTGGTTGGAGTATTCTTTGAAGCTGAATCATCTCAGCCAGCAGCATGTTTTGAATGCTGGATTACCTCGCCCATCCATTTTTTTTTTTTTTTTTTTTTTTTTTGGTTTTTTCGAGACAGGGTTTCTCTTGTGTAGCTTTGCGCCTTTCCTGGAGCTCACTTGGTAGCCCAGGCTGGCCTCGAACTCACAGAGATCCGCCTGCCTCTGCCTCCCAAGTGCTGGGATTAAAGGCGTGCGCCACCACGCCCGGCTTCGCCCATCCATTTTTATTGGTATCTGGTCCCCTTGCTCTGAAAATACATAAACTTTTAAAGATAACATACATATCTGTATTAATACAAGTATATTTGTACACAAGCCAGCCAAAGATGATTTTTTGTTTTATGTTTGAGCAAGTAAAATATAAACCACATATCTTGTAGTTCTTCCAGGTTTATATCTTTATGTCTGTAGCCAGGACTTTCAGGAGTCCTTCCCTGATCAAATCTGATCCATATGAACCTGGAATGAATCCACAGCCTCTCATTCCCCAAAGTAATGTATCTTTTGACTTCCATTTTGAAGTCAAAAATTTTAAAATATATAGGTTGGCTTAATCAGCAGTTTTCATATTCCAATGTGTCTTAGCACCTGTTGTTTCTTCATTAGCAATCAGAAAATCTAAAGACAACACAATAACATACAGGATCCAGACTGTGTGTATTTCCCATTTTTACTTGGCTTATTATTTTTTAATTTTTTTTACTTTACTCCTTTTTAAAGGATTTTACTTTATTATTTTTAAACTATTTTTTAATCTATGACTGTAGTTACCTTTTCTCTTCTCTCCCCCAAGCCTATGTGTATTTTTAAACACACTGTAACCTGTTAAGAGGGTTTTTTCTGTCTGGATCTGTCTTCATTGAGCATCTGTTTTGTTCTTTCTTTGATTGCATGAGATAAATCTTAAACTGGTATGTCATTGTTAAGCTTTGTGAATAGCGCTAGCACATGGCAGTTGGCAGCTGGCTCCATCCCACAGGCAGCTGCCAGAAGATGCCTCTCTGCATTGCAGTCAGCATGAGAGACACGAGACTAAGAAGCCATGTTTGGCTCTGTGCTTGTGTGTTTAGAACATTTTTTTTAAAGCTTTCTCAGGTTTTATGTGATCAACATTGCCCCACATTGGGTGCCATATGTAGGTAGACTTTTCTGTCCCACCAGCCAATTCCCAAATAGCCACACAGAGACTTATTATTAATTATAAATGCTCAGCCAATAGCTCAGGCTTGTTACTAGCAAACTCTTACATATTGAATTAACCCATATTTCTTATCTAAACTCTGCCATGTGGTGGTACCTTTTTTTCAACATGGCAAGTTCATCTTGCTTCTCTCCGTACCTCCTTGTGACCCTCAGACTCCTCCTTTTTTCCCAGCATTCTCTTAGTCTGGTTCTTCCACCCAACCTTATCCTGCTTAGCTATAGGCCAGTCAGCTTCTTTATTAAACCAATCACAGTGACATATATTCATACAGCATAAAGAAATATTCCACAAAGGGTTATGAGATTAGTAGCAATAGAACAGTCCTTTTATTTTGTATTTTTTTCTGTCCCATACCAGGTAGTTCTTCTCACATGAGACTGAGATTAAGATTTTGCTTTAACAAGCATGCTTGAATTAGAGAAGGAGAGAGCTGCACTCCAACTCCAAAGTCAGCTTTAATTTTTAATTGAATTGGGACTACATAAAGACCATTTGCCTTATATGTCTGTATAGAAGAGCATAACAAACATCTGGGAAGATTTATGGGATTTTACCCTATTGGAGTGTACTATATTTTTAGGCCAATTTACTCCTTTTCTTGGGACATTTTCTCTGGATGATTTTCCCTTCTTCTTCAGATGTCTCATTTGTCCAGCAGTCTTCAGATTCATTAGTTGTTTGCTTTTATTCTCCTGGAAAGGCAAAAGCAAAACCCAGCTCCAACCCTAACTTTGGGGAGTTTCTCTTTTTGGCAGGTTATATCTGATCAAATGAAAAGCATTTGCTAGCTCTATAAGTTATTTTAGTTTGAATGGCTACACTGTTAGATGAACTACTGCCTTTCACAATCAAGAGACATCTCCTGTTTGAAACTCATCTCTATCAAGTTTTGTGGTATCCATAGCTTTTCTTCCCCTGTGGAAACAAAAGCAAAACCTCTTCCCCAATGGAAAACATATCTTGGTTTCCATTCTGAGGTCAACATAGCCTTAATGTATACAGTCTGATTCAATTCAGCAGTTTTTTCCCCTACTATCAAATGTCTCTCTACAGCTGTCATTCCTTTCTCATTAGCATTAAAAAATTTTAAAGTTAATAAAAATTATATAATCTATCTCTGTAGGTCTTTATTACCCCTTTCTGTTTATTAAGCATATCTTTAAAAGTGTGATTGGATCTTTTTATAACTGCTTGTCCTGTAGGATTCTGTGGTATAGCTGTAATATGCTTTATGTTATAATATGCAAAAATTGTTTTATTTTACTAGAGACATATGCTGGAGAACTACCAGTCTTAATTTGTATAGGCATTCCCATAATGACCATAACTTTTAATAAATGTGTAATTACAGAATCAGTCTTTTTAGAACTGAAAGCGGTTGCCCATTAAAATCTTGAATATGTACCTATGTTATGGTGCACATACTTTAATTTTCCAAACTCTGCAAAATGAAACATATCCATATGCCAAATTTCATTTCTTTGAGTACCTTTTGTGTTACTTCCTGTAGATAATAGAATTTGATTATAGAAAGAACAAGTAGGACAGTTCCTTATAATTTTCTGGGCTTATCAAGTGATAGAAAAGATCTTTCTTCTCCAAACTTTGGTTATTAACATGGTGTTTCTTTTGAAATTTTGAGGCTTTTAGCACATTTATTACCAATATATGATCAATTTCATCATTACTTTGTGCTAGAGGGACTGCTAGACCCATATGGGATCTGATATGTGATATATATATTATATATATATATATATATATATATACATATATGTATAAATTAATCACTATAATTTTTATATTTATATATATGGGATGATTTCTATTTCTAATTACTTTTTGTAATTGGATAAATAACAAAGCTAATTCTGAATCATCTGGAATAAGTTCAGCAGTTTTAATATATAAAACAACTCTTTCTGTATATTGAGAGTACCTATATTAAGAGATTCAGGAAAATCTAACAATACCATGAGAATAGCATATAATTCCAACTTTTGAACAGAATTATAAAGGTTTTGAGTTACTTTACTTAAATTTTCTGATTTATAACCTACCTTTCCTGATTTATTTGCATCAGTGTAGAATGTAGGGGCTTTCAGAAATTGGTGTTACCCATACAATGTGAGGAAGGATCCAATTAGTTAGCTTTATAAATTGAAATATCTTGCTTTGGGGATATTTGTTGCCAATCTCTTTCAAAAAATTACTGTAAGCTCTTTGTCAATGCCCATTTTCTGTCCATAATGAGGCAATTTCAGCATTAGTAAAAGGGCACCACAATTTTTGTTGGATCTATTCCTGCTAATTGATGAAGTCCTAATTTTCCTTTCATAATCAATTTAGAAACCTTTTCTTCATAGGTCTTTAACTTTTTACTCTGTTTGTATGGTAAAAATATCCATTCTAAAATATTATCTTCCCTCTGCCTAAGAATTCTGGTGGGAGACTGCATAGAAGGTAAATAACTATAATACAATCAAATTCTGGGTCTAACAATCCACATGTACATCATGTAATTTCTTTCCTACCAAAGCCAATTCTGTCAATCTCAGTTGATAATTTTCTTTGACTATTTAAGTCCTTATCACCCAGTAAGGTTTGAAATAAATTACTTAGTTCTTGAGTTGTCAATCCAATTGTGGATTGTACTTAGTACTTCTTAAAAATCATTTGGAGTTCATAATTGATCTCTCCTGATTTATACATTTTGTATGTGAGTTTTCTACACACTTATCTTATATCCTAGGTAATTAATAGAATCTCCTCTGTAATTTTTTCAGGAGCAATTTATAATCCCCAATATGGCAAATTTTTCTTTATCTCTTAAAATATTTTTGTAAGATATCTGAGTCTGAGTCAGCTAGTAAGATATCATCCATATAATAGCAAATTATAGATTGAGGAAAGTGTTTATGAATTATTTCCAATGGATGTTGTATAAAATATTGACACAAGATGGGGCTGTTTAACATCCCTTGTGGAAAATCTTTCCACTGATAAGTAAGCACTATGAAGGCAAAATTTTCTCTATTCTGTTCTTGTAAAGTTATAGTAAAAAAATTAATCACTATAATAGACCATCCTTTAGGTAATAAAGAAGGAAAGAAAATTCCAGGCTGTAAAGAGCCCATTGGCTGGATCACCTTGTTAGTAGCTCTTAGATCTGTTGCTATTCTCCATTTTCCAGGTTTCTTTCTAATGACAAATATAAGAGAATTCCAAGGACTGGTCAATTCTTCAATATGTTGAGTATCTAGCTGCTCCTGTACCAGCTGTTCTAGTGCCTATAACTTTTCTGATGTTAAAGGCCATTGTTATACCCAGACAGCTTTGTCAGTTAACCATTTTAAATGTAGGAATGTTGGTACCTTTGAAAGATTAGCAGCTGTTGTGCTCTATTTATGTACAACCCAAATGGTTGGTGACTGTGCTTGATAATACCTTTTAACATTTTTTTTCAGAAGCATACTTTAGTTTATGATTTGTTTTTAAGATTGGATGACTGTTAATCTGGGTTTCCTTTGCTGCAACAATTCATGTCCCCATAAATTCATTGTTATGTTAGCTGCATATGGCTTCAATTTCCCTACCTGTCCTTCTGGCCTTATATACTTGACCTACCTTGTACTTTGTTTTACCTGAGATAAAGTTTCAATCCCTAGAAGCTGAATATTTAACCTCCTGAAGAGGCCAATCTAGATGCCAAAAATTTGGTGAAATTGTTACATCCACACCTATGTCTAGTAAACCTTCAATCACAATGTCATTCATTTGTATTTTTAGCTTTGGTCTTTGATAATTTATAGAAGCTTGTCAGAATACTTGTTTTATGATATCTCCTGAAAATGTTGTTTTTCCTAATGAAGTTATGTCATCCAAAGTAGTATGGCTTTTAACAACAGGCATTAAGTCTTTTAATTGCTCTGTGGAGGGGTTTCCCCAATGTGACAGGGAATGATTGAACCAAATTTCACACTGGGGCTTGCAAGAGGCCCCCTAAGGTGTTTCCTGATGGCAAAGGGTTACCTTTTCTGTTCCTTGTTGATCTGTATTCATTAGTGCAATGCTGGCCTTTGCCATACCTTCTGCTTATTACAGAAGGTTGGGGCCTTCTGTTTGGATCATCCCTAGAAAAAAGATTGTTTCTAGGGATGCCTTGCCTACAATTTCTTTTCAGATGACCTTTTTACCACAATTAAAATATCTGACCTTTTGATTTCTTTAGAAATCACTTCTCCTATCCAATTATCATCATAAGTGTGAGATCCAATATCAGCCATATTTCAGATCCATTCATCTATGCATGCTGATCTTGCCTTTAAAGGCCTAATTACCCTTTTGTATTTTGAATTAACATTTTCAAGAGCTAAAGATTCAAATAATATTTGTCTAATTTCTGAATCTGATATCATTCTATTCACATCTGAAATCCATCTTCATAAAAAATCAGTAAAGCCTTCTTTTGGGACATGTATAATTTTTGTCAATGACTTAGTCCTCTTTCCTGATTCTTCAACCCTGTCCCAAGCATTCAAAGCTGGTGTATGGCATGTGTGATGGTCAACTCTAAACTGTCTTTGCAAATCAGCATACTGGCCTTCATTGAGAAGCTGGTCTTAGGAAGTTACACTATCTCTAGCCCCACTTTGATAATCTATGACCCTAGCTTCTTCTCTCCACCATTTATTCCATTGCAACTGAGGACCAGCTTCCAATATTGCTGAGCTAAGTCTTTCTAGTCTTGGGGAATTATTCTGTTCTGATTTGTCCATGAATTTAACATCTGTTTCACAAAGGGTTAATGCATACCATATGGAATGACTGTTTCCTTAAGTCTCTTTAAATCTAACATTTCTATAGTATCCCAGCTAACGTTTGCATAGCCTTGGGAGAGTCTATCATTGGTGGTCATTCTTGTATGGTAACTGGATAAATGAAGGTTGGTTTTCTAATAACCTTGGGCTGTTCCTCTTCATTTTTATAATGCAATGGTGCAGTAGGTTCTACTCTAAATTTCTCTCTGTGTGAATGTTTTTCTTAGTTTCACTAGTAGGCCTTTCTAAAGATTATATCTTATTAGTTAATTTTTCATACTTTGCACTGATATCAAACCACTTTTTTAAGGATAAAACATGAATTACTAAACAAATAATGATTATAATCATTATGTCAATCCCAGATGAGTTGATTATCCCTTCATTTAATTTTTCCATTTTTAAACCATCCATTGTAGAACCATACAGAGACCTAACTCCCTGTATCATAATATTCACCATTCTTACCATGGGAAAGCAGTAGGGCTAGCTCCAGTCAGCCCAGGCACTTGCACCAGGCCTCAGCGGAACGGAGAGCAATGGACATTCCAGGAAGCCAGCTCAGGCATTTGTGCCAGGCTGTGCCCAGAAGAGGATGGAGAGGCCTGAGAAGCAGATGCAAGGTGAAAACAGGCAGGAGAAGCCCATATGGTAGAGAAATGGCAGCTGTAAAAGCTGCCCCATGATCTCATCAGGTGTTGAATGTCAGATAAAGCATTTACCCTAATTATTCCCAACAAAAACTTGGGAGTCAAAAATTGAGATTAAAAACCTGACAAATCCAAAGAATAATGAAGGAATGATCAGCTGACCCCATTCTCCATGTCTTCCCCATCAAAAAGCCCAGCAAATCTTTTTTAAGCCCCTCTTTCCACCTACCTAGGTCTGTCTTTTTCTCCTCTATGGTTTGTTCTGGCCAGCTGAATGTGGACTCACCCTTGAAATTAAGGTTTAATTTTATTGGCAGTTTCAGAGTAGCAGTGTGAATAATTCTTCTGTGACAGCAAAGTTAGGAATGAGCTACACTTTTCTGATTTTCCCTTTGCTTCCATGTGCATTCTGGGTTCAGGCTTCCAGAACCTGAGGATGTATGAAACTTGTGGAGAAGGAATGGAGCAGATATTTTATTTTTAAAATTCATTTTTGAGATTGCAATTTGATTTCAACATACCTCCCTTCCCTTTCTGCCCCCACCCCCAGCCCTCTTATGCTCTAACCCCTCTTTGCTCTCTTTCAAACTCATGGCTTCTTTTTAAAAATCAATTGTTAATGCATGCATATATGTTTTTGGCTATGCATATATATTTCTAAGTATAACCTGTTGAGTGTATATAATGCTACTTATATGTATGTTCAGGGCTGACCATTTGGCCCTGGACCACTAATTGGTGTATTCTTCCCTGCGGAGGACACACCTCTCATTCCCAGCTTTACTCAGTTGCCTGAAGTCCTTTGTGGAGGGTTGAGGTTTGTGAGATTTTCCCCGGTCCGGTTTTGATTTTATTTTGAGACAGACAAGGGGACTCACATTTCTTTGGAACACTGGACATAGATATTAAGGGTTGTTTAACTCACTATTCGTGTCAATGAAACACTCTAAAGCTCTTGTTATGGGGCTGGAGAGATGGCAGAGTGGTTAGGAGTGCTTGCTGCTCTTCCAGGGGACCTGAGTTAGGTTCCCAGCATCTACTTTGGGCATCTCACAACTTCCTGTAACTCCTAGTCCCAAAGATCTGAGGACCTCTGCTGGCCTCCAAGGGCCACCACACACATATGCACACACATAAAATAAAAGATCTCGTAAGCACCCCTGCTGATGTCCATTTTCCTATGAATAAACAGACTTTTTTTAGGAGTAAGGTAATTTAACTCCCTAATTTGTAGGTGATGGACTCTCCTTTATTCCCCTGGCTGCTTTGAGTAGGGGTCAAACAGCAGGCTGGAACACACTTTTTAAACATTCCATGGAGTCTCAGCTACTTTTCCACTGCTATGATAAAACACCCATGACCAAGGCAACTTATAGAGTGAAGGGTTTATGTGGTTCCAGGGTATCTATAAGAGCACAGAAGGCATGGCAGCTGGCAGCTGGAGCAGGAAACTTGGAAAGCACATCTTCAATGACAAATGTGAAGCACTGGGGGTGAACCAGAAGTGGGGTGAAGCTATAAATTCCCCCAAACTCACCCCTACACCCTCTCAAACAGACCACCAACTGGGGACCAAGTGTTCAAATGCCCGAGCTATTGGAAATAGTTTTCATTCAAACCTACCATATATGCCCCTTGTACTGGCTGGTTTGTGTGTCAACTTGACACAAGCTAGAGTCATCAGAGAGAAAGGAGCCTCAGTAAAGGAAATGCCTTCATGAGACCCAGCTGTAAGACATTTTCTCAGTTAGTGATAATTGAGGATGGGCCCAGCTCATGGTGGGTGGTAGCATCCCTGGGCTGGTGGTCCTGGGTTCTAAAGAAATCAGGTTGAGCAAACCATGATGAACAAACCAGCAAGCAGCTCCCCTCCATGGCCTCTGCAACAGCCTCCTGCCTCCAGGTTCCAGCCCTGCGTATATTGGTGAAATTATTAAGGCCACTCCACGTAGTTAAAAGGGAGGTTTATTTAGTGCTATAACTTACAAATGAAGGAAGAGGTAGGTTGCAGGGTCTGGGAAAGATGTAGCGCAGTCCGGCGGTGTTCTCTGGAGAACTCGGCTTGGTCTACCTCCAGTGTCCAGGGTCCAGGAATCAAGAGAGGCGGTGCATCCGGATCTCGGGTCTTCAGGGTCCTCTCTTAGCCCCACCTTGTAGGCATGACAGTTACTGAAGCCTCAATGGGGGTTGGAATTTCCAGATCAAAGCTGGAATGGCTACCCACTACATGCTTGAGTTCCTGTTCTGACTTCCTTCAGTGATGGACTACGATGTGGAAGTGTAAGCCAAATAAACTGTTTCCTCCCTAACTTGCTTTTTTGGGTATGGTGTTTCATCACAGCAATAAAAACCCTAACTAAAGTACTCCCCCGCTTGAAAACTACACAGCAACTGCATCTGGCTGCTTTGGCTCCTGAAGGTGCAGCCTTGACCAGGGCTGTTTCAAGAGGTTTGTAGCATATCACAAGCTTTTTTGCTATCACAAGCCTTGGTGAACAGTGCCTGACCCTGCTGCTATTTCCCCCAGAGTGTTGCATTTATCTAATTATTCTTTATCAATAAAAAATCAGGAGTCAGATATCGGGGTAAGAACCTGAATGATCAGAGAAGAGGAGGAGAAACAACCAGTGACTTCCTATCTCTTCTATTCCTGCATCCAAAAGAGCTGAAGTCCTCTCTAAGCCCAGCCCTACTACTTCCTGCCTTTCTGTCTTCAGTCCTCCAAAACCTCTATGGTTAATTGTGGTCAGTGAGTAGCTGGCTCTGCCCTCTGATTCAAAGCAAACTTTATTGTCAGAATGTGATAAAAATATCACACACCACCAGTGGCTTACAGAAAGACTGCTGTTACTGACTGGTGCAAAGACAAATCTGCATTTGTAGGCTGGATGTGCTGTGATTGGTGCAAATGCAAACCTTCATTTACATGTGAGGTACATTGCGATTTTTTTTTGAACACCCTTTCTCTGGGTATATGGGCTGGCTTTTCGGGCTTCATTGTTCCTTTAGCTGGGAGACATGCTCCTGGACCACTTTTCCTGGTGTTATGTTAAACACAATAAAAGGTTTCTCTCTAGGGGTCATTTCTTGTTTAGATTTAGTAATGTGAGTTGAGTGATAACATGAAGAAGAAGAAGAAGAAGAAGAAGAAGAAGAAGAAGAAGAAGAAGAAGAAGAAGAAGAAGAAGAAGAAGAAGAAGAAGAAGAAGAAGAAGAAGAAGAAGAAGGGGGGCCAGTGAAGCAGCCGTGGCTGTGACAGCTGAGCAGCCACAGGGTAAGCTGCACAAGTGGTCAGGCAGCCGGCTCCTAGCAGCTGACAGAGAGGAGGAGCTGCTGAAGAAGAGGCAGCTGGACAGAAGGGCAGCTGGGGCCAGAGAGAGAGAGAGGAGTGACGACAGAAGAGGAGAGATGAAAGAGCTGAGGCTGGAGAAGGAGAGAACTTTGCAAAGAGCCAGAGAAGAGAAACTGCAGCCCTGGTCACTGGCAGCGTCCCAGAGAGCTCTGAAGCTCCCTGAAGCCTGGGGGGCCATAACACTGGTTACTACCAAGGGCTGGGAATTTCCGTACAGACGCCAGCCAGAAGCGGAGCTGCAGGGTCTGCCGCTGCCGCCGCCGGGATGAGGAATCCTGACCTAGGCCCGCTAAGGAGCTTCAGTACATCAGGGATGCCGGATGCTGGAGAGCGATAACAGTAGACGCTCTGCTTGCTGCTCCTGTCTGAGCTGTCAAACGCTGAGGGACACCAGAGCTGCCCAAACCAGCACATGGGAGCATCTGATGTCCCAAGATTTCTGTCCAAGTAGAGTCCAGGAATCTCAGCCAGCTGGTTGGTGACAGTTCTGCTTGATTTAATTTCAGATCAGTATCTCCCTTTTACTAGCTTTAAAGTTATCATTATTACTAAAGTTTGTTGTGGGGGATAGAGAGACGGCTCAGTGGGTAAGGGTCCTTGCTGCTTTGACAGAAAATGCAGGCTTGGTTCCCAGCACCTATGATGGACAGATCACAATTTCCTATAGCTCCAATTCCAGGACCTATATAACTTCTCCTGACCTCTGAGGCACGTGCGCGCACACACACACACACACACACACACACACACACACACACACACCACGAAAAGAATTATTTAAAAATTTATTGCCCAGGTAATGAAGCAGAAGAGCATATAACAAGCAGCAACCTCTATCCAACACTCAACTTTCTCCAGACACAGTCTTTCATTTTTGACAAGCTCTTTTGGAGATATGGTTCTGGGTAAACCCACACATAGTCAGCACGAGGCTTGTTCCATAGAGTATCAATCTACAACTTGCAAAAAAAAGAACATAAAATGCGCTGTCTGTTCACCCAGTGTATACATATTTAGCTCATTCCTTCTCTGTCACTCTACTACAGACCATTGTATGTATTTGAAAATTTGACAATTTTTCACAGGAAAGATTCACACTGTCTCTAGTGTTCTTGATTATGGGAAATCATGCTGAATGCATGTGAGCAGTCTCAGAAGTGATTACTCATATATAACTGTTCAACAGTGAATGCCAACCTCCATCCCAAAGTCTCAATGAGTTCATCATAATAAACATGCATGGTAAATAACAAACATGAGTGTCTTAGTTACTTTCCTGTTGCTGTGATAAGACATCATGACCAAGGCAACTTATAATAGAAAGCATTTGATTTGGGGCTCATGGTTCGAGTCCATGGTGAGGGGCATGGCAGTCGCAGTGGATAAGTAGACACAGCAATGGAGTAGTAGTAGTGGAGCATTTACATCTTGACCCACAAGCTGGAGGTAGAGAATGCAAACTGGGAATGACATGGGTTTTGAAACCTCAAAGTCCACCCCCAGTGACACCACCTCCCAATCCTTCCCAAACTGTTCCACCAGGTATGGACCAAACATTCAAGTATAAGAGCATATGGAGCATTCTCATTCAAACCACTACAATGAGTGACAGGATCATGGGTTGAATGCTCATCACTTCTTCCTCAGCTATGCTGGGTATTAGCTGACTTAGCTGACAGTTTGATCCTTGTGTTTGGTTTGTTTGGGATGAGGTCTAGCTATGTTGGCTATTCTCCCTTGAACTCCTAAGGCTCAAGAGATCTTCCTGTCTCACCCTCCTATGTTAATCTTCATGACTGACTCCAAGTGTCACCCCATGGGTGTTGGTGTCTCTGAGATGTATAGATGCTGGCAGTCCAAATGACCCTGCTTACAATGAGAAGTGCTTGGATGCCCTTTAAGATTGCCTTCCCTCTGACTCCTATAGAACACAGTCGTTGACATCTCCATAGACCCTGACTCCTCCTCTCTAGAGTTCCCATTGCAAGATACCTAAAATTATTTGGTGACATGTCTGTTTTTTCACTCCCAGTAGGCTGTGCATTCCTGAAAGGGCTGAATCACTTTTATAATCCAGTCACCATTACTTGGCATTTTTTTGTTTATTTTTCATGTTAATTTTTTTTCTTCTTCCCTTTCTCCTCCCATCTCCACCTCTCTCTCTCTCTCTCTCTCTCTCTCTCTCTCTCTCTCTCTTACACACACACACACACACACACACACACACACACACACACACACACACCTGTCTCTCTTTTCATAATACAAGACACACCTGTCTCTCTTTTCATAATACAGGATCTCACTATTCAGTACAGGCTAGCCTTGAACTTAAGACTTTTCTTCTTCAAACCCTCAAGAGCTGGGTTTGCAGTCCTGTGCCACCAGACCTGGTCAAACATTTTTAGTGTTTGGATTATTCTCTTGCCTTCTGATAGTCATGTAGGCATCTGAAAGCCTGAGGCATTTGGTTTTACTAACACCATTTCTGGAATGCAGGAGCTGCAATCCACCTGCTAGTTTCTGCTTGTTTGGACTTGCCTTGCACCTTGCACTCTGCCTGGAGCAAGCTCAGTTGAGACGCTGAAATGGCCGGAAGATGATGGCTCATGATGATGTCTTGTAATTCCCTCTGACACGTCCTCCCTCCAAGCCCCACCAGAGTGTTGCTCCCATCTCCACAAGGTGGGCTTTCTTTCCAGTGCTGAGCCCCTTCTAGTGTGGCTGTTTTCTTGCATTTGTTTGGCCTAGGACTGTGACCACGCTGGGTTCACGACATTTGTTCTTGAGTACAATTCAGAGATCTTTCTCCAGCAAAAATCTTCCATTCATAGAAGCCGCTGACTGAAAGATCATGGGCCAACTTGAATTTTTATTAAGAACCAGTTCTTGCCCGGGGGCATTCTGATCCTACACACTCCACAGAATAACCATGGCTTATTGTTTCCAAAAGGGGCCGGCAGGGTTTGTCAGGGACTGAGTGGACTTGCAGCTGGCTAAAAAGGCTGTCATCTCTGCGGTCATGTGTCTCCTCTGGAAAAGTGGAACTCTGGAGAGTGATAGATGAGTACAGCTTAAGATCAAGCCTTGGGGACAAAAAAACACAACACATTGGAAAATGTCTGGCAAACACTGTCCCACAAAGAATGTTCTGGAATGGGCAGGTCCGCATATGCTCTGCAAGGGCCCTCCTGGCAGCCATCTGTGGTTAACAAGCATGCTTCTCACTGACCGTCTGCTTTTGGCTCCTTTTCAGCCTTAAATAAATAAAGATGATTTATCATGTGAGACCAGGGAGTCTGCCTTTGTAAAATGTAAGTTTAGCACACTGGAAATCCAATGAGTGAGGGGGTGTCTGGAAAGCGAAGCGAGTCCTGCCTGCCATCATTGTCAGAGAGTCTCCTCTTGTACTTTGTTCTCCAACAGGTCTCTGGAAACAAAGGCCTCCCTTCCACTTCCTCTGAAACGCTGCTGAGAGCAGGGTTGTTCTGCATACATGGTGATGGTTAAGCCCGAGCTGTTGGAATGCAGTGACTCTTCTTGCAATGACCCCTGTCTTGTGTGTGTGTGTGTGTGTGTGTGTGTGTGTGTGTGTGTGTGTGTGTGTGTGTGTATTGTGTGTGTGTGCCTGTGTGATGAAGTCCCCTGTCTTTTGTGTGTGTGTGTGTGTGTGTGTAGTGTGTATGTGCCTGTGTGATGAAGACCCCTGTCTTGTGTGTGTGTGTATTGCATATTGTGTGTTTATTGTGTGTGTGTGTGCCTGTGTGATGAAGATAAGAGTTTCCTCTGAGCCAGCCCTATCCAAAAGCACCTGCCACCACTTCACTTCAGTGAAAGAAACAGTCTATAATATGTCCTATCCAATACTGTAGCCACCACCACCATGCTATTGGGCCCTTGATATGTGGCTCATGTGGTAGAGGGAGTGACTTTTATCTACATTGAAATTCTGTGAGTTGTAACAGAAGTAGCCACATGTGGCAGTGGCTGTTGTGTGGACAACGCCACTATAGACCATTCTGCTGTTTGTGGTTTCTCTGTCTTCATTGCCCACACATGCTCTCTTCTCTATTCAACCAAAGTTCCCCAGGCAGCCTCAATGTATGCTGAAAAGCTTACAGTTACCAAAATTACAGAGTCACATTGCCCAGAGCTTAACAGTCTTGTAGAGCAAATGAGGGTTCTGGTGCAGTGTGGAAGTTCAGTAATGAGCTCATGCAAAGGAATATTCTAGAAATTAGGTCAAGTCCTATGTCCCAAGGGCATCTGTAATGGCTTCCAAAAGAGGTGAGATTTAGTGATGTTTTCTGAAATTCTGGACCTTTATCTATTTTTCAGAAGAGACTAGACTTGGGCCTCAAGCTCGAGTGAGCCCCAGCTTTCCTCACTGATGTGACTTTTCACCAGGTCTTGGCAACAACCTAAGAAAGATCTGTCTCTGCTTTGGTATCATTAAACATCCATTAATCAGCCAATCACCAGGCAATAGATCAGTTAATCAAATCAAGCCAACAGAAAATATGTTTACAAGGATATATCAACATGCCCACACACCCACGACAGTCATCTAGTCCAATGACTTTTTAAGGGAACTAAGACATAGAGCAAAGCAGTGCAGGTGAGTTTGCAGCCCAGCCCCCCTCCCTCAGGAGGCTGTGAGCAAAAGAGTCAAAGATTGGAAACAAGCGCTGCCTGAAGACAGTTCTAACGAAATTTGAATTAGATTTATCCATGTTTTATTGTGTGTGCCGGTGTTTGTCTGCATGCATGTATGTGCTCCACTTGCACATCTGTCACCCTCAGATGTCAGAAAAGGGTTCCGGACACCCCGGAACTGGAATTACAGAAGGCTGTGAGCCACCAAATGGGTGCTGGCATTTGACCCAAGCCCTTTGGATGAGCAGTTGGTGCTCTTAACTGCTGAGGTATCTCTCCAGCCTCAAGACAAATTTTTTGTCTCTCCTTCTTGATTTGAACTGTATTTAAAAAGCACAGCTTAAAACAATAGGCATCTGGGCTGCCAAGGTTAGAGAGTGTTTGGTACAGACATTAAATGTGGGATTGTGTTTGTGTATTACCAGGGGTTCACATTTTCCAGGGAAGACAGACATTGTTGCCCAAACTGGTATCGACTTAACAGTTAAGGCTATCGAGCGCTTCAGTTGAAGCAGAAGAGAGGGTTCCTGTCACCCCTCAACCTTCATCCAGGAACACCTCCCTTCTGCACCATCATCAGCCAAGGATCCATGGAATCTCAGCTCCCTCTTTGCCTTCTACTAATCTTAGAGCATATGCTCATCAGAACCTCTACTTTCGCTCGCCTTATCTTAGATAACTCTAGTGATTCCAGCAGTGGATAATAAATAATGGAATAAACAAAATGGAATAAAGAATGCAAAAAGGACTAGAAGGCCATCATTCTTAGAGGACACAATAGCAGACCGTAACAGATACCAGATAAACACATGCAAAGAGAGTCATGAAATCCTATAAGGAAAAACTGGGAGGAAATAAAAAAAAAGAGTACCATATATTTTTGTTTTTTTTTGTGAAATATCTTAAATAGACACTTGACTATATATAATATATTAAGAAGATACAAAACAAAATAATGAGGAAACTCAGCTTAAGAAATACAGAATCTGCTTGGAAGGCAGAGGCAGATGGATCTCTGAGTTTGAGGGCAGCCTCATTTATAGAGGGAGTTCCAGAACAGCTGGGACTGCACAGTAAAACCCTGTCTTGAACCCCCACCCCAAAGGAGGAGGAGAAGAGAAGAGAAATACAGAATCTTTAGAAAGAAAACAATATAAATAAACATTTATATTTTCGTTTGGTTTCTGCTGCTGTGATAAACACCACCACCTAAAGCGATGGGGAGGAAAAGGTTTATTTACTTCATCATACACTTCCAGGTAACAGTTCATCACAGCTGGAAGTGAAGCAGAAACTGAAGCAGAGACCAGGAATGCAATGCTACTCACTGGCTTCTTCCTTCTGGCTTATTCAGATGCCTTGGTTATATAACCCAGGTCCATTTGCCTGTGTATAGAACCCTCTTACGTCAATTAACAGTTAAGAAAATGCCCTATGGGCATGCCCACAGGCCAGTCTGGTAGAGACAATTCCTCAGTTGAGATTCCTTCTTCCTAGATATGTATGTCTAGCTCAGTGCCAAGTTGACAGTCATATGACAAATATAAACATCTCATGCCTTATATTTGAAAGCTAAAAGTTATTGTAAGACAACTATTCTCTGCAAAGCATGGTATAGAATCACTATGGTCACAATAAAAAATGAGTTATCTTTTTTAAAATATTAAAAATAATTCAACATTTTATTTTAAAAAACAAAAAAGAAGCATTTACAATAAAGCTTTTAAAAATTTAATATCTATAATATGTTTAGGAATGTTCAAAAAAAAAGTATAGTTCTTTAAAATAGAAAGAAAAGCCCAGAAATAGACTCAGTTAAATATAGAGTGCAATATTTCACATGGTACCAAGAAAACAATATTAATGGTTTGGTAAGTGTTGCCAGGATACCTAGAGAGGAGAAGTGGACAAGCCCATTCATGCAATGCTCTGTCTGCTCCTGACACCACGACCACAGGGCTTTGACGTATGTGTATCTCTTCATGGCTCACCATTGTGGATAGGAGAGACAGGCCCAAGGACTACATTCACAGTGTGAAATCATGGGTGCTGTAGTGGGAGCTCTAAGGACACTTAGGAGAGGACTCATGCCAGGCTAGGGGGGTCAGGAGGAGAAAGGACTCAGATAAGGAGAGCCCTGGGCTGACACAGCAAAGTACTTCCTAGTTTCTAAATTTCTGATGAATGTCGAGGTTTCCTTCATACTTGATTATATCATTTTTAATTTTTTAACATTTATTTATTTTGTGTGTTGGGTGTTGTGGGATATTTGCACGCTGTGTGAAGATGTATTGCTCTGATTGTTGTAATAAAAAGCTGAGTGATCGATAGCTAGGCAGGAGGTATAGGCAGCACTTCTGGGCAGAGAGAGGAAGTAGGAGGAGATAATCAAGGTGTGCAGGAGATGCCAGGATACACAAAAAAGAACAGGAGGCACAAGATGGAAGAGAAGTAATGCCATGTGATAGAACATAGATTAATAAAATGGGTTAATTTAAGTTATAAGAGCTAGTTGCGACAAGCCTAAGCTAAAGACTGGCTTTAATAATTAATAAGAAGTCATTATTTGGGAGCTGGCTGGAGGGACAGAAAAGGATTCGTTACATATGGCATCCAATGTGGAGGCTTGAATATCCAGACATAGGGCCTGAGAAAGCTAAGGGAGTTTTGGACAGGAGCCAGATGTGGCTTCCTAGTCTTGCAGTCTCTCAGGTGGGCTGGTGCTCAGCATACAGTCTGCCTGTGGACTTGAGCCAGCTGCCAGTGCCATGCGCTTAGCTGAGGTGTGTGGCAGCTGACATGGCAGTTTAAACTTTGTTTCACACAGCCAAAGAATGCTACAGGTGCTTAGTGAAGCCAGGTCCTGACACAGAAAACCTCTAAAGAAGGATAGCATGTTTAAAAATGTGCAGTGGTGGTGCACACCTTTAATCCCAGCACTTGGGAGGCAGAAGCAGGTGGATCTCTGTGAGTTTGAGACAGCCTGGTCTACAAAGTGAGTTACAGGACAGCTAGGACTGTTACACAGAAAAACCCTGTCTTGAAAAAAAAAAAATGTACTTAGACGTTGAAGAAAGAAAAGGAAATGGGCATAGTCATAGGAAAAGATAGTTTAAAAATAATAAAGTGAAGTCTTTAAAGAAAGAGTAAAGTAACACACACACACACACACACACACACACACACACACACACACACACATATATGCCACATAATGATGGGAAATACACAGTATGTCTGGATCCTATATGGTATTTTGTTGACTTTGAAGTTTTTAAATGTTAATGTACAAAAAACTGCTGCTGAGAGACATTGGATTATGAAAACTACTAAACTAATTTAACCTACGTAGTTTAAGAATGTCTTAACTTAAAAAATGGAAGTCAGAAAATATGTTGTGTTAGTGCAGAGGTTATTTCTTTGTTTCCACAGGAAACAAAAAGTTATAGTTCTCTTCAAAATTAATAAAGATCAGATTTGATTGGGGGAGACTTCCTGAAAATCTTATCTGCAGACATAAAAAAAGAAATCAAGAAAGACTACAGGACAGGTGATGTATATGCTTATCCCTCTACAATGGGAATAACGCTGAGGCTGGATGAGTATTACATGTCATCCTTTCATATGGCAAAAGCAGAGGTTTGGTTATACAGTTCTAACAGACTATAAAGTTAACAAATTCATTTTACCTTTTCAAATATAAAACAAAAAATCATCTTTAGCTGACTTGTACACACTGCACATTCCATACTTCTGTTAATACAGATATATATGTTACCTTTAAAAGTTGGTGTGTTTTCAGAAAAAAAGGACCAGATATCAGTGAAGACAAGCAGCCCAGGTGATCCAGCCTCTCAGAATGCCTCGTTGAATTTTCCTCAAAATTTTGCATCCAAAACAACTTCAAGGCTGTTAGCTGAGATGGTCCAGCCTCACCGACTATCCAGTCAAGACTTCAGATAATGTCTACACTTTCCCATTATACAGAGACTAAAGAAAAAATAATACACTTAGCTCTCCCAGGACTTGACCATATCTCAATTTTGTCAGTGTCCCCTAAAGATGCTGTCAGCCACAGATAGCAAGAAGTATTTTTAGAATATGATGCCCATATTCCCAAGAGGTAGAGTGTGTGTTTTTGGTCATTCAATGGGTTGTGTATGCTTGTCATTGTTTAGGGGGGTTGGTTACATGTTGTTATTGGTAATAGTCAGGAAAAAACCTGAACAAAGGAGATTAGATTTAGGGATCTAGTTGTAAAAAGAACAAGGAGGCATATAGAAATGATAGGATAAAAGGACAGATTATTTTTGAATCTACTTTAAAACTAAAAAAGAAACAACTAGTAGTTTCAAATATTTTACATTGGTATGGATTTTTGTACACTGATACAAATTTATGGTTATTTTTGTTATATACTGAATATATGTTTCTATTCTTGTTTAAGGTATTGCACCTATGCAGCTCATTTAAAAATGTAATATAAAGTTCTAGTCCTTGAAAGCTATTTAGGATAATTAAGAAATATAGGTTAGCAGTTAGTTATCTATAATAATCAACCTTGTAGTCATGTTAGATATGTTTTCAGGGTCAAACAGGAATATATTTTAAATAGATAGATGGTCTTCAAACACTTCAAAGACCTACAGAATATGGCATTTAAAATGTTTTAATAACATAAGGCTTTTCATGATAGTGAGACATGTCTACTCCTGGCAGCATCAATTTACCTCAAAAAAGGCTGATGAGCATCAAAGAACCCCCATATGGAGTTTGCTTTCACTATGGCAAAGGTAGCCAACTGGGCAAGAAACTACCCTTGCCTTGACTGCTGACAGTATGCTGTCCAAATTGGATAAGCAGAACACAAAAGAAGGTGACAATTGAATTTTGCTAAGAAAAGGTATGACAGTCCTCCAAAATTTTTCTGCTTCACAAAAATGTCTGTCAGATATTCTAGGCCTTAGGACAAAGACAGATGCCCCAATGTTGCAGAGCAACCTTGGGGTGACTGTCCAGGTAACCTGATATCTCTGTCATTTCTATAGTTTTGGAAGTTGTTTATTCTGCACTTCCTGTTTACTCAGGTAATATTATATCCTTCTTAGGTCTTTGATGGGGTTGAAGACTAGATAGTTATAGTTACAGCTTTCCTTGTTACTAAATTTTTAGAAAACAAGGAGGTATAAAGTGGCGGGGCAATGGTGGTGCACATCTTTATTCCTAGCGCTTGGGAGGCAGAGCCAGGCGGATCTCTGTGAGTTTGAGACCAGCCTGGTCTACAGAGCGAGATCCAGGACAGGCACCAAAACTACACAGAGAAACCTTGTCTTGAAAAACAAAAAACAAAAAAAGAGGTATAAAGTGTACAGGCTTGGGAAACATAAACATTTAAATCATTTATCTAAAAAGTATTTTGAGTTCTAAAACAATAGTTTTAGGATGGTAATACAATTTATGATAGAAAATGGTTTAGATATAAGATAAGATAGATAATAGAGTATTTTCTCTGAATATTCCAAATACAAATGGACTGGACATTGTGAATGTAATTCTTACCTAATAATTGTTCTTTATTGTATATAGTTTTACTGTTAGAGTTAAAAACCTTTCCTTTTTATTTAGACACAAGAGGGAAACGTTGTGGGATATTGTACCCTCTGTGAAGATATATTGCTGTGATAATTTAAAAAAAGAGCTGAATGGCCAATAGCTAGGCAGGATCTATAGGTGGGACTTCTGGGCAGAGAGAGGAAGCTGGAGGAGATAACTGAGACATGCAGGAGATGCCAGGATACACAGAGAAGAAACAGGAGGGGCAAGATGGAAGAGAGGTAACACCCCTTGATAGAACATAGATTAATATAAATGGGTTAATTTAAGTTGCAAGAGCTAGTTAGGAACGAGCCTAAGCTATAGGCCAAGCTTTCATAATTAAGAAGGAGTCTTTGCATCATTATTTGGGAGCTGGCTGGTGGGGCAGAGAAAGACTCATAACAGAGTATTTTGCTTGCAAGTATGGATGTTCACCACTTGCATGCCTATAGTGCCTATAGAGGTCAGCAAAGGACATTGGATCTCCAGGAAGAAGAATTACAGATGGCTGTGAGCCATCATGTGGGTCCTGGGAACCAAAAGGGTTCTCTTCTGGAGCATCAAGTGCTCTTAACTGCTGAGCCATCTCTCCAACCCCACAGCAAGGATCTTTAAGGAGCTGTACTCTTGCTCTCCCTTGGGCACCAGAGACCAAAGAAGACAGCAAACACATCCTGATAAAGGGGAGCCACTGTCCAGGATTTGACTCCTGGGATGACTGACATTTGTGGGGACATAAAGAGCAGAAGGAGTAGAGTCAGAGGCTGGGACACACTGAACAGTAGATTTGGGGAGCATATCATGACTACAGGAGATCTACATTCTGTGTAATGAGCCAATAAAGTGTAGAGAAATCCAACTGTGAAGGCTAGTCTGAGGCACAACCTGATTGGACTGAGAAATACCTGGGAGATCAGCAAAACACAGCTCTGGATGCATCTGTGAGGGTGTTTCCAGCTAAGGAAGGAAAGTATGGGCCGGGGCCCTGGATAGAATAAATGAGGGAAGAGGGAGGCAGCAGAGCAAATGTTCATACTCTAGCGTGAAGTCAGCCCTTTTGCTCTGCCTTCTGAAATCTCTGGAAACGTGAGCTAAAATAAATTCTGTTTTGGTAAGTGATGTTACAGTGGTGAAAAATGAACTCACCAATTCTTAAGAGGAATATGTAAGTCTTTTTATATGTAGAAGAAAGAAGGTATATTACAGAGCAATATGAAACACATGTGGAATGAGAGTGGTGTCTGAGAGAACCTTGTTATAACAAGGAATATCATGTGACCCAACTATGTCCCTCCTGGGTATATGTCTGAAAGACTCTAAGTCAATGTGACACAAAGATACCCGCATGCTCACGCTTATTGCTATGTTATTCACAATGGGCGGGACTTGGGGTTAGCCCAGATGTCCATCAAGAGATAAATAGATAAGGAAAATGTACAATGTACCCATCACTGTGGCTGCGTCCCACTATAGCTCTTTTTCTGCTGACTGATTTCCTTTTATTTCCTTTGGACAGATTCTAAGAATGGACTTGAAGTAGCAGTGTGCTCAGGTCAGCCAATACATGTTTTACAGCTTTCCACTTAGAATATGGGATTCTTTTAAAAAATTTATTGAGAGAGGGCTTTATGTAGTTCAGGCTGGCCTCAAACTTACTACATAGCTGATGATGGCTATGAATTTCTGATCCTCTCTCCTCCCTTTCCCGAGTGATGGGATCACAGGTGTGCACCATGGCACCCCGTTTATGCAGTTCTGGGGATCAAACCCAGGGTTTCATGTATGTGGTGCAAACACTCTATCAACTGAACTACACCCTCAATCCCAGAATATTACATTCTTAATGGTAAAGAACGAAGATAGTAAAAAATCTCTTCATTAAAATCTAAGTGAGCTCTACTAGAGATTATATTATAAAGGTATTGACAAGTGGGCAGATGGTTCAGCAATAAAGGCAGCTGAGACCCAAATGGTGGAAAAAGAGAGGAAACTCATAAAAGTTGTTTTCTTCCCTCCACACGTGTGCTATGGTACACACACACACACACACACACACACACACACACAGAGAGAGAGAGAGAGAGAGAGAGAGAGACAGAGACAGAGAGACAGAGAGAGAGACAGAGAGACAGAGAGACAGAGAGAGACAGAGACAGAGAGAGATACACACATAGACATACGCACACATGCACACACACAGATATACACATACAGTGATATACACACATGCACACATACACAGATACAGACACATAGAGATACACACACATACACTTAGACACAGAGAGATACACACACATAGATACACACACACAGATACACATACATGCACACACACACACACACACACACATTCACACCCACACTATAATTTAAAAAATTTTTGCAAGCATTGAATAATTTTGTTGATAGTTTTTTTCAGGATGTTAACAATTGGCATCAAACAGGAGGTGCATTTAGGAAGTATATTCATGTGTATATTACCATTACAAATACAGTACCATTACAAATCTCAGAGTTTGGACAAACCTGGCTTCCAGCCCTTTGAGTGCCTATCGCTGATGGCCATGTGGAAAATCATTTTTCCTTCTTTTCCCAGGGTCTTCGTGGGTTTCAGGAAGTTCCTGGGAGAAGCAAAGAGTAAGTAGAGACAAAATGCTTCATCCCAGTGCTTGGCACACGGTAAAGGCTCAAGGAAGGTAACTTGCCCTGTCATTCTTGCAATCGATCAAGAAACCCAGATGGTGGTGGCGGCAGGGCACTTCACACCTACTAAGTCAGGCACAACCATGCCCCTCAGTGTCCCAGAGTCTGGGAACAGCAGTACAAGACCAACCCCAGTGTCTGGAAAAATATCAAAGAACCATAGATGCGGCAGGAGACTATAGAAGCACCACACCCTTTAACCTGGACCTCCCTTTAACATCCAGGGGTCCAGGCACAGGCTTAAGTGGAGTATCATTACCATATGGTGTCTAAATAGTTGAAAGTTACATGTTAGGTTACTGCCTGTTCAGTAAGAATATGCTCAACCCTCCTGTCTTGACCAGTGTACCCTCAGATCCACCTGGAAGGTTGAGTTCATATTTAACATTCCTATGTTGGAGCTGCTAGTTCCAAGACCATTCTCTTCAGAGGCCCTAGGTCTTCCTTGCCCTGGGAACACTTGTCCACATGTCCAAACACTGAAGGTCAAGGAACAGCTGTTCCAGTTCTCGGGTCAAGTGTGCCCACTCCTAGTGCAATTGGATCTCAGGAGAGGAGACCCTGAGAGCAAAGCTGTGCAAGCTTGGAGACTAGCATTGAGTCACTGGGCAAGGACTCCTAGAGGTATGAGGTATCTGGAGAGTAGTCTGAAGAGAGGTGGTGAGTATGGAGTGTACATGTTCCTCTGGCCTGGGGGCTCCTCTTCAGGAGGGTGTTATCCAGGCTGAAGATGGCCACGTGAGCTTTTCTTGACTGACCTGAGCACATTGCTGTCCCAAGTCTCTTCTTAGAAACTGTCCAAAGGAAATGAATGGAAGTCAGTCAGCAGAATAAAGGAGCTAGAGTGGGACCCAGCCCCGGTAATTGGTACATTGCACATTTTCCTTATCCATTTATCTCCTGGTGGACATCTGGGCTAATCCCATGTCTCACCTATTGTGAACAATGTAGCAATAAGCATGAGCATGTGGGTATCTCTGTGTCACGTTGACTTAGAGTCCTCCAGATACATAGCCAGGAGGGACATAGTTGGGTCACACAGTACTTCTAGTTTTAGTCTTTTGAGAAACCTCCACACTGATTTCCACAGTGACTAGACTAATTTACATACCAGCTCAGTGGAGGATTATTGGGCCAGAAGGGTGAATCAAATCTTGTCATTTTTCATGATAATAGATGGAACTGGAGATCATGTTAAAGGAAAGGAGCCAGACTCAGAGAACACACACTGTGCACATTTCCTCCCATAGGAAAATCAAGATTAAAAAAAAAAAAAAACATAAGAAGAAGAAAAGAAGGGAAATTAGAAGGGGGCTATTTGAGAAGAGACGGGGCCAACAAGTGGGGGGAAGGGAGAAGAGAAAATAATACAGATGGTGATTCTGATCAAAATACTTTATATACATATATAAATGTCATAATTAACCTATTTAAAACTTTAATTTAGATTTAATTATTTATTTAAGGGGGCACATTGCCATGGCAAAACTATGAGGCAGTCAGAGGACAACTTGCTGTCGCTAGTTCCCTCCTTCCACCATGGAGGCCCTGGGAACTGAACTCAGGCCGTTACTTGGGGGCATGCATCTTTACCTGCTGAACCATCTCTAAGGCCCAAACCCCATTATCTTGTATAATTACTAATGGGCAATGAAAACTAGAAAAATTAACCCCTACACATTAGAAAAAGACAGCTGTCCTTTGGAATGGAGTAAAAAACGATATGAGGAGCATCACAAACATTCGGCCATGTGTTTCACGGTAACAACTCTTCATAGCTGTATAGTCTAGCAAGACTCTGAAAAGCAGACGACAGTCAATGAATAACATGTAAATGATCTTAAGAATAAAGGAAGCCGTCCATGTATTTAGTTATACAACAACGGCTGCCTAGCTTTGGACGAGGCATCGAAGATAGTGATGGTGGCGTTCTATCTGGCACCGGAAAGACCAACCTAGTGTTGGACAATATGGGCAAGCTACTCATCACTCGGGTTGATGAGTCTAACAGGCACAAAGCAGCATGGGGCACGTGTATGTGCACTTAACTTTAAGTGAACATCGACAGCCACGTGAGCCGGCTACAGGTGAGACTTGGATGGCAGACTGCCAAAGGGAGGAAGAACGGCTGGAGCAAGAGAGTGAGGCTAGCCCAGACTGCCTTCCCAAACTGTCTCCTTCTCGGGACCGAGGAGAGAGGCCGGGACTGGAGCAGCCAGCAGTACGTGGTTAGACTAGGGGGGTTGCATTTGCTTTGGGTGCTCTGGACATCTCTGCTGCATTTATTGAACATCTATGATACACTGGGCATGGTGTGTACCTAAACACAATGTTTTAATGAGCCCTCACGATGGCCTGGGTAGGGAGATGCAGCTTTCCTGAGGAGACCCTCCGGAACCTGGCCACTCTATTGAGGAGCAAAGAAATAAACCTAAGCACCCTCACCAACAACCAAAGGCCAATACATCTCTCTTTTCCCCTCGACTGTTTCCAGCGTCCATACCTTCAGGAGACCCCAATTAAAACACTATTTCCGTAGATGTGAGAGAATGGTGGCGTTTGATAGAGGTCCTGGGTGTGGCAAAGCCCCTGACAACAGAGAAAGGGAGGAGGCAGACCACAGCCTGTGAGCCAAGTCCACCGGCCGCTCGTTTTCATACAGCCCACAGTCCAAGACGTGTGACAGTTTTAAATGGCCGGGGAGAAATGTGAAAACGAGCTGAGATGCCAACTGTCAGGCCTCTGATTCAACTCACTTGGCCCACACTGTTGTCACTCAAGTGTGAATTGTCTCTGGCCACTTGTACACCCCGTAACAGCAAAGGCAGGTGGCCGCAACAGACGCCACATGGCCGGCAAAGTAGAAAATGCTCGTGCTCTAGGTTTTTAACGAAAGATTCTATTGATCCTTGACACAGGAGAAGACCACATGTCTGGCTATTTACTGTTAATGGAACCCAGCACTCATTCTGTGAACATCTCTGCCTTAGCTCCTGTTGCTAGGCCTCGCTTACATAGATTACTGCAAAGCCTACAAAACACACATTATTGATTCCCTAAGAAAACTGGATGAAGCCTTAAGCTCAAATTCTTTTTTAAAAATTTTATTTCATCTTTCACAACTTCATATAATCTATTCTGAGCATAGTAACCCCATTATTCTGTCTTATCTCCTCCCCTCCCACTGAACCCTTTCTTTTTCCAAATAAGAAGCCCTCCTTCTTCCATGTCTGTAGCATGAATCTTAAAAGGTAATTATTAATAAAAGCAAACCCAGGGCCTGGCATTGGGGTGAATGCTGGAAGATCAGAGAGACAGAACAAGCCACAGCTTCCTCACCCCGCCAGTTCCTCAGCTGATCCTGTTTCCTCAGACTGGATGCCTCTCAGCTGAACTGTGCTGCTCAAAAGCCTAAAAGCTTAACCAGTACTAGTTCCTGGTCCTCATGCCTCATATACCTTTCTGCAGATTAAAGGTTCACTTCCTGGGATTAAAGGCATGAGTCACCAAGTCTGGCTATTTCCAGTGTGGCCTTGAACTCACAGAGATCCATGCCTCCAGAAGGCTAGGATTAAAGGTGTGAGTGCCACCATTTTCTAGCCTCTGTATCTAGTGGCTGTTCTGTTCTCTGACACCAGATAAGTTTATTAGGGTGCACAATATTTTGGGGAACACAATACCACCACACATGTCCTTTTTGCACCCCACTTAATTTAATTGTGGTGATTTACATGAGCTCAAATTCTTTTTTTTAATTAAACAAATGGGGAGGTGGTATTGGAGGGATGGCTCAGTGGTTATGAACACTTGCTGCATTTTCAGAAGATGGGTGGGGGTTCAGTTCCTAGCACCCACATGTTGGGGAGTCTGATGTCCAGGCCTGCATATGGTGCACACACATACATGCAGGCAAAAAAAATGAATACACATATAAATACATTTCTAAAGAACGTTGGTTGTGGGACAGGATCTCACTACATAGCCAGGGCTTTTCTTGAACTTACTATGTAACCCAGGGTGGCCTTCTGCCAATCCTGCCTCATCCTCCTGAGCACTAGGAATACAGGTATGAATCCTCACACCCTGCTAAAATCAAACTCTTCTCTCTATTTCCTAACATGGAAGCAGGCAAGCCCCTTCAGAAATATAAGCTCTAACTAAGGAAGAATAGATTTATGGGATCCAGGGAAAGTATGATATTCTGTCTTCAACCTCCCCACTCCCTGATCTACAATTCAAACAGCACCAGGCCCGCCAAAAGTGGAGTAAAAGCGAGCTCAGCACACTTCTGGTCTCTCCTGGAGGAAAGCACAGTGCTTTCCTAAACAGCGCTGCTCTAGGGGCTAAGGACCTCTGAGTGTCCCCGCTCCAGCCACTCACTCTGTTTCCTGTGTGGTTAACTTGAAATGCTGTCTGGAATCTAGTGACCTTGCCAAGTGTGGCAAGCAGGAGGACCGGGCAGCCCACATGGTCACAGTCACCTGGACTGCCAAGACGGCTCAGGGCTCTCTTCTGTTTACCAGGAACAAGAGGTCCTTTCCTACTCACGAAAGGTCAGTATATTTACCCGAAAAGCCCGAACTCTCTAGACTTCCCAGCCTCTGTGTCTCTCAAGGCCAGGTTCATGCTCAGAGACATTCCTTAGAGGAAGGGGAAAAAGAAGCCCACACGCCCGATCTTGTTCTAGATTCCAGGCCACCTTGTACACTAGAGAGCAGAACTGGTGTCCCTCTCAATTCCACTTTAAAAAAAAAACCATGCCATTTTGAGCAATTCATGGGGTGGCCCTGAGACTCAGTTTCCACATCTATGAACCTATGTAGAATCATGAATGACATCAGCCTGCTTGAGCCTTACAGTGTTTGAAAATGCTGCCTCTTCCTCTTCCCTTCCGGTTACCCCTCCTTCTTGAAGGTTGTTCAATATACACTCTGCTTCTCTCCGTTTCTGTGTTATGTAAGCATCCAGATGAACTCCAAGTGTCTAATCAGAAGAGAAGCGCAAGAGACAGAGACACCTGGCTCGGTCAGGAAGCCATATCTTGTGTCAGGCAAACAATTCAGAGCCTCGTCAGCTCCTTGCTCTGCTTGTCTGCAGAGCTAGAGAGGTAGAAAGGGCTGGGCTAGGAGACTGAGCTGAGAGGGTGCCTGTCACCTGGAGATTAGGCAATGTCAGACTCACCTGTCCCCAGGGAACTCCAGAAGGATGAAACCAGGAAAGGCAAGGCTGGTCCGCTCCCCCACGGTGACTCCCTGGGAGTTCCTGGCCTCCTCACATCCGCCTCTCACACCACTGGCTTCCCTCTGGTTGCTGCTCTGGCCCTCCCTTCTCCTTTGCCAGCCCTTTCCTGCCCCAGGCTCTGAAGGTGGGGATCCTCTGGTTCTTGGCCGCTTACCCTTTCTCTTTCAGGGTTTCATTCTTATGAGATCATCCAGGCTCTTGCTTTTCATGCCGCTCCCAGATTTCTCACTCCAGCTGTGACACTTTTCCTATATGGCACAGAGGAACTTGGGAGCAAATGTAGGGAGAAAGGGAGTCACAAACGGAAAGAGAGAAAGTGTGCACCTATGTGTGCACATGTGTAGCTTTCAAATATTAAAATAAAATAAAAACAAAAAAAGGACAATGTCTTGGAGAGAAAAACCTGCTGTAAATAAGAAAGACCAAGAGGTGACATCTTATATATATATACAGCCCTCATAAAAGTAGATCTGGAAAGCACACTAAGGCACTGAGAATTAATTAAGAGGCAAGAAATGATCAGAAAACTCACCACAGAGAAAACACAATTAGAATACCAGCACAGCCAAATGTTCAGCTCAGTGGGAACTAATGGCTTTTAGAACTGGGGGAGGCAAGTTCAACCAGAGGTAAAGTAAGGTTTCTGTTAAGGAGAGAGTGGCTGTGTGGAAGAGCCGGGGACCTGTCCTGGTGTCCCAGCATGGCCAGAGTCTGTAAGATCAGATTCCTGATGTAACAGCTGTGCCCTTGATCGAGCTAAGCTGCCTGCTCCCAGCCACCGCCCTGGACCGGGCCCTTTCTGCTGGACATTTTGAAAGGGATGTGAATTGATATGAGATAGACGATCAAGGCCTTCATGCCTGCTTTCTGGGAACTGACTGGATGACCATAGCCCTGGGGACCACTTATATGCCACGAAGAAGATGCACTCAGAGGCCTCTAAATGGTCTTGGCAACCCAGCATGTTCTACATTTATCAGACTTGGAGAAATCATTTGTCCAACGGTAAAAGCTGTATCTTCAAATGCAGATGTCTGAGAGCTTCCAAGTCCATTTATTTGATTCCACAGGTCCTTCAGACAATGTCCATCTTTCCCCAAAAAGATGTCATTTCTTCCAGTAACAACCCTAAGACACAAGTCCATGCTAAAAAGCTGTGAGTGCCAGCACTGACCCTACAGAGTCTGAGCGAGAGACTCACGAACACAATTTCCCCTTTCCAAATACTTGGAGAAATCAGGAAGTAAATGAGTTAGTTGCAGGACTGGGTGACAGTGGTGTCCAGGGCCAAACCAGGGTCACTCTTATTAAAGTGGCCTTCTAATGCAAGAGTGTCCTCTTCGCTGATGGGTCCACAAGGAACCTCATCTTTTAGTAAGAGACACAATCAACTGTGCTGCGACACTTTTCCCACAGTCCAGTAGCCCTTTATTTAATCAGACAGTAAAGCCACATCTGAAATGGTCTATGCAAGTTCAGAACATGGGAATTCAGGTCAATGAAAGCTATCCATAACAGGCCAGAAGCCAGTTCATGTATTGGAGCTGCAAATCAAACTCCTGTCTCCTACGTATGACATTAGCCTAGAACTTGCCTTTAGACCTGAGCAAGAGGGACCTGTGCTCATTAGTTTTTGTCAACTGGACACAAACCCAGACATACTGAGGAAGGGGAAACTCACCTGAGGAATGCTTCCCTCATATTGGCCTGTGAGCATGTCTGGGCGACATTTTCTTGATTGGTAGCTGGTGTTGGAGGGCCAAGACGCTACAGGCTGTGGCGCCATGGGCAGGTGGACCCGGGCTCTAGAAGAAGGGTAGCTGAGCAAGCCAAGGGAATAAGCCAGTAAGCTATGTTCCTCCATGGTCTCGGCTTCAGTTTCTGCCTGCAGGTTGCTGTCTTTGGTTCTTGCCTTGGCTCCCCTTGGTGAAGCCAGATAAACTCTTTCCTCCCCAGGTTGCTTTTGGTCAGGTTTCCTCAGAGCAACATAGAAGTGAGTAGACTAGAACCCTTCCCAGGCTTCTCTTTTCTGAGCGTGTATACATATACATATACATATACATATACATATACATATACATATACATATACATATACATATACATATACATATACATATATGCACGTGCATGTTTCACTTTTGTGTGGGTGTGGATGTACCTGTAGTTGTGTGTGCACATATAACTATGAACGTGAAGGCCAGAGGTCAACCTTAAATGTTGTCTCTCATGTACCATTGCTCCCCCTCCAATTTTTGAGACAGGGTCTCTCACTTGGCCTGAAACTTGCCCAGTAAGCTAGGCTGTCAGACAGCGAGTCCCGGATATCTGCCTGCCTCTGTCTCTCCATGTTGGAATTACAAGTGTATGCCACCATGCTGTTCTTTAAAAGTAGCTTCTGGGGATTGAACTCAGGCCTTAGTGCTGGCAAAGCAAGTACTTTCCCAGCTGAGCTATCTCCCCAGCCCTCCAGGCTTCTTCTGTAAGAAGGTGTTCTGGCTCTGCTGTGGCCCTGGCTCTCCTCTCTGGGAAAGTTAACTGTAAGGTCGAAGAAGGCATTGCTCAAGGCCTGTGCCTCCACATTTTTGGATCGCCCTCATTTTGGGTCCCTGGGATTCTAGAATTCTCTGAGCAGAGCTCCAGGCCTATTCCTGGGACCTCCTCAGGCTTCTTTGCAGTGATGGACTTCCAGAGGACAGACTAACCGGAAGGCTGAGGGGTGGGGCTAGAGCAGCTTTGTATGTGGGGAGAGGGCTAGCCGAGCTCAGCGGCTGAGTGGCTCAGCTGTGTACCTTTGTACCTGTGAGAATTCTGGAAGAAAACGGAGATGGTAAGGCGTTGTGGAATGTTAGTTGAAGATGTCCTACATTCTTTTATGCTGTGGAATATTTGTTTAATGATGCAAAGATGTGTTCTTTTATGTTGCGTTTGTTTAATTACTTTGCCTGTCTAAAACACCTGACTGGTCTAATAAAGAGATAAATGGCCAATAGCTAGGCAGGAAGGAGAAATAGGTGCAGCTGGTATGCAGAGAGGATAAATAGGAGGAGAAGAGGAGGGAGGAGTGAAAAAAGGAGAGGGGGATGCCGGGGCCAGCCACCATCTACTCAGCCACCCAGCCACCCAGCCACACAGCCACCAGCCACACAGCCACCAGTTACCCAGCCACCCAGCCACACAGCCACCAGCCACACAGCCACACAGCCACCAACCACCCAGCCACACAGCCAGCCATGGAGTAAGAAGGAAAGAAAGGTATATAGAATAGAGAAAAGTAAAAGCCAGAGGCAAAGGGTAGACAGGATAATTTAAGAAAAGCTAGTAAGAAATAAACCAAACTAAGGCCAGGCATTCATAAGTAAAAATAAGTCTCTGTGTATGTATTTGGAAACTGGGTGGTGAGCCCCCAAAGAGAAAAAAAAAGCTACAGTAAGGTGAGAAGGGAAAAGAGATGGGACCTTGTCTTTTCTCATTGCTCTAAGCGACGGTATAGAATTCTAAGAGGCCTAAGGAACTAGATTTGGATCTTGCCATCTAAGTAAGAAACAAATGTGTACCTATCAAGGGATGAGACATTTGGTTTGTAAAACTTGGTTAGTATCACTAGCAAAGCTTAAATACTTTGATGTGTAGCATCCGGCCTCCACTGGAATCTTTTTATTTTGTGGTTTTTGTTTTGTTTTGAAACAGGGTCTTACTCTATTTACATACTCACTGTGGAGCCCAAACTGGCCTCATAGTTGCAGCAATCCTCCTGCCTCTGCCTCCAGAGTGCTGAGATTACAGGGTGGACTTCCACACTAGCATTCACTTCAGTAATTGCCCAAAGCAGATCTCAGCCTTCAGATCCGAATCTCCTCCAGTTCTGAAGCCTGGACTCCCTGGTCACTGCAGTTTGGGGGAGCTCTTTCTTTCTCTGTGTGGTAATGGGGAGGTTGAAATGGTAAGAGTGTAACTTCTGAGCTGGAGAGAGGCCTCTGCCACCACGAGTGTGCTGTTCTAACAGAGGACCTGAGTTCAGGTCTCGGCACCTACATCAGAGGGCTCACAAGCACCCGTATCTCCAACTCCAAAAGATCCGACACCCCTGGTCTTTGGGGACACCTGCATTCACATACCCACACAGAGGCACATATGCATATACATTATTAAAAGAAAAGAAAAAATGTATAATTTCTTCCCACAGAAATTTTCAGTGGGATTCTTTTTGGGTACAAGGACAAAAACCAACTCACATTGCCTTCAGGGAAAAATTAAAACATAGAAATCAAACTTTTGAACACAGTAAAGGAACTGTTGTTAGGTAGACATCTGACAAACGATTAATATCCCAAATACAAAGTGTAAGAGATGGGTATTGCCTCAGGACCCCCAAGACCAAGTTCTCAGCACAAAGGAGATTGATTTGCCCCAGCAGGACAGAGGGCAGGGGACAAGAAACAAATACAGGAGATAGAGGAGCAGGGAGAAGGGGGAGGGAGCAGGGATATTTGTCCTGGAGGGACAAAGGACCGCCTTTGGATAGAGGGGGGACAGATGTGGCCCATGGGCAAATGGCACTTTATAAAGTAAAGGGGGAAACCCTGTGTTAGGATGGGGTGTTTAATTTTAATTACTGGAGGAAGCAGCTCACAGGAGGCAGGCCTCGAGGAGTCACAGACCAACCCCGCTGCCTGTCTGCTCTCTGCATTCTTATTACCACTGACACAATGTGCCCAATGCCTCACACTTCTGCTGCCACGCTTTCCCTAAGCCGTGAGCCAAAATAAGCTCTTCCTCCCTTAAGTTGCTTCTTGGTCACAGTAAGGAGAAGAGTGACTGACACAGATGCTCTGAAGGAAAGCGGGAGTAAGACAATGCAGTGGAGAGACGCACCTGTCCCCAACCACACTGAGCGGAAATGGGGGCTGGTCTACCCATCCCTTGGCTATCGCTAATGGGACCCAATCTTGTTATAACAATAAATGTAGTCATTGTGACTCTGGGGTTCTAGAAATCTCTGGCAGGTATTTGGATTGGTGAACTACACAGAGATAAACAAAGAACAGTGATTTGTGAAGGAATGAGGCAGAAACACAAAAGACACCGGGACTAGTCAGCCCCAGAATGGCAAAGATGGAGTGAGCCATTACCCTTCTTCCAGTCAGGGCCCCCAGCTCCGTAGGAAGCTCATATGTATTTCTTGTACTTGAGTGTGACTCCTGGGCCTCCTAACATGTTTTCTCAGTGTGTGTGTATGTTAAAGCTGGATTTGTATCTGATGAACCACAAATAGAACAACACTTAGAACACAAAGGCAGGGCTGGGGAGATGGATCAGTGGAACAGATGCTTGTGGTACAAGAATGAGGACCTGAGTTTGAGCCCCAGCCCCCATGACAGCCAGGCACAGCAGCTCATTCTCAGAATCCCAGCACTGCGGAGGCAAAGACGTGTCCCTGGGCCTCATTGGCCATCCCAGACTAGCACTGGCAAGTATCAGGTCCCATTGAGAGACCCTGTCCAAAAACCAAGATGGATGTCTCCTGAGGAACACTTCTCAGTTGTTGTCTTGTGTCTACACACTTGTGCACCTACACACAGACACACCCGCACTTACACACACACCTGCACTTATTTACACACACATGTGCACCTTCATACACATGTATGCACACACACACATACAAAAAAAAAAGCAAAAAAAAATGGGTTTTTCTTAAGGAGTTAGTGAATTACTTTTCAAACATGTCTTGACTTTTACCCTCATTTTCTATGAGCATCCAGAAAAAAGGCAATGAGTGTGTGTGTGTGTGTGTGTGTGTGTGTGTGTGTGTGTGTGTGTGAAATAGCAAGGCCCTGATGAGATTGAGGTGGGACTGGGGGCATGTGTGGATTGTTAGTGTCCCCATCCCAGCTTCGATGTTGGAAAAAGGTGGACTGATCCGTCTCAGTTCCAGTGTGGGGAAGTTTGGACATGGGCTTTGCTTCCAGCAGTGGGGCGTCTCCTGGTGTGTAAACTATACTTAAAACTATGATGTGGACCGATGCCTCTAACCAGAGCCTGATCATCAATGATTTGGGGGAACGTAGCCTTCTTGGGAGGAGAGAAGATGTATTAAAGAGAGACCCCCGCGCCTCTCCCTTTGGTTATCTGACTGTGGAAACAGTGGTCTGTAGCTAGAGTTTTCCTGCCTTGCCCACAGTTAGGATAAATCTCTGTCACCCGCCAGTCCCACAGCCGCTCAGACCCAACCAAGTAAACACAGACACTTATATTGCTTACAAACTGTATGGCTGTGGCAGGCTTCTTGCTAACTGTTCTTATAGCTTAAATTAATCCATTTCCATAAATCTATACCTTGCCATGTGGCTGGTGGCTTACCGGCGTCTTCACATGCTGCTGGTCATGGCGGTGGCTGGCAGTGTCTCCCTGCCTCAGCCTTCCTTCCGCTTCCCAGAATTCTCCTCTCTCCTTGTCCCACCTACTTCCTGCCTGGCCACTGACCAATCAATGTTTTATTTATTGACCAATCAGAGCAATTTGACATACAGACCATCCCACAGCAGTGGTCCACAAAGAGTTAAAACCTCACCAGGAATCCCATGCTAGGCAGAGATTTCACACAGTTCTGAGAACTTATCTGACCACCTTACAGAAGAGCTGGGCAGTGATGGCTGAAGGATGGACGGGACCACACTCTGACCAGAACTACTCGGCTGTCACCTCTAGCTCTCTCTATGCAAATCCAAATCTTATGTACCCTGAATATGGACTTGGGGTTACTGGACCCCTTTATTTGTCCTCTTTCCGATGTGGTCATATTGAATAAATCTCTCTGCTTCCACCATGTCTTGTCTCTTTTTAAAATTATTATTTCTTTATTGCAATGTACGTATGCATAGGCACGACACAGGTATGAGAGCCAGGGGACAACTTATGCGTCCTGGGGATCGAACTCAGGTCATCGAGTTTGGTGGCAAGTGCCTTTACCTGTTGAGTCATCTTGACAGCCCTCACTGAGTCTTTAATACATGTATTGGTGATGCGTGGCCAAGGCTAGTGTTTTGAGACAATCAGAACCTAACCTTAGTCCCTTAAATGTCCGATAACAGAAATGTCACTCTTACATTCCTCTTAAAATCTATTTGCAAAGTGATGCAAAACCCCTTACTTAACACTGGCATACAGCAATATTTTAAAAATCAGAAAAAGACACACACCCCCCAAAAAAGAAGAAGACTCTTTCCTGTGTGAGTAAACCGAAGGAGCCACATTTCTGCTCTGTGAAATCTTCCCTAATGGCCACCACAGCCAAATCGAAGCCCAATTGTGGAGTTCTGCTTCGGCTCCCTCAACCAATCTGTCACTGGAAGAAAAGGAGCCAGCACTTATGTCTGAGAGGAAGGCATTTCCAGAGCGCCAGGGGACCGTCTATTCAAAGAACAATGGGGTGAGTAGAGCGCTAATGAGGGGATTCCAGCTCTGGGGCTTCTGGCAGAACTGTTTCCCTCTGGGGCCCCTTCTGCTGGATGTCAAGCAAGCAAATACAGCCTGTGATGGAAAGGTTCGTCTCCACGGCTCATCGGTCTCACCTGGGGAACTGGAGCGCATGCACTGGACCCAGGCCTGACGTGACTGATGAGCAAAACGGTGGGCCTGTGAGCTAGCAAGTCCCCCAAGTGATGCTGTGATGAGCTTCGTGACGGGAACCAAACCTGAAGGGCCTTATTTAAAAGCTCTAGACTTTGTATTCTCTCTCTTTCTCCAGTCAAGTATGGACTCCTCTGTGGTGTCACCGTAGGTGCTAGAGTGCCGTGGCACACAAGAGGTCAGTGGACCTTGGGTGTCTGTCCTTGCCATCCATATTCCTTGAGATAGGGTCTTGAGCTTGCCACTATGTATACCAGCCTAGCTGACCCCCAAATTTCTCCCATCTGCATGCCATCCGATTTTAGGAGTACTGAGATTACAGATACACACGAACCCGCCTGACATGACATGCGTTCTGAGCATTCAAACCCGTGTCCTCACGGTTGTGCAATGAGTACTTCACCCACTGAACCAAAAGTCCCTGGTTTTTAACCATCAACTGTAGACAGATTTCTAAGCAGTCTTACTAAATAAAAAACACGGAGCCAAATATAGGGGTGAAAGCCTTAGAGATCAGGGAAATAGGCATAGCCACCAGCTAACCTTCCCTCACCATGCCGCAGCTTCCAAAAGTGCCACGACTTCCTGTCTACCCAGGCTTGTATTGCCTTGCTGTTCTGCCCTCGCATTGGCTCTTAGCCCAGCTACCTCACTTCCTTGTCACTGCCTATCTGTACAGACCTCCAGGTCTCTATGGTTGGTACTGGGATTAAAGGTGTGTGTCACCACGCTTGGCTCTGTTCCCTAGCGTGGCCTTGAACATACAGAGATTCTGCCTACTAAGTGATAGGATTAAGGGCATGTGCTACCACTGCCTGACTTTTGTGTTTACTTAAAATGGCTTGCTATTTCCTCTGATCTCCAGGCAAACTTTATTTATTAACATACAAATAAAACATCACCACATTTCAGCACAAATAAAATATCACCACAATCAACAAGATGCAACACTTTAAAACTGGGTCACCTTTAGGGAACCAGCAATGGCACATGCCGTGGTTCTTCTTCCTGGAAAGAAAAGGCAGCCAGGATCAGGCCTGAGACGAGGTGCAGGGACCATTTGCAGGGCGCTGATTGTTCCTCAATCATGGGATGCAGAGTCCGAGGGGGAAGGCCGCAGGGAGTTAAACGACTTAATGTTCTGCTAACCAACCCTTCAATTAACTTGACATGTGAGATAATGAGGCTATTAAGAAGTGAGCACTTCTTAATTGAGAGTGGGAAAATTTGTTTTATATTTTCAAAATCATCTGTAATGAGCATTATTAATTTTACAATCAGGAAAAAAAAATCTTGCAAAAGCGTTTGGCTGTTTTGAGCCATCCAGAGAGTCGGATCCGCCCACAGGAGTTTAGCCAGCGCTTTCTCACCTACCTGGAAGCTTGGAGTGTGACCGTGCATACCTGACAAAGGTAGCTGGTTTTGCTTGTACTGTTGGGGTCCTGCTAGTCTTCCTGCTTCATCTGCTACTGCCCTATACTTCAGCTCAGAGCCTAACTACGAGCAACTCGTTTGCAGTCTCTCGGTCATTCCTGCTTCCATATGCAATCCCGTGCAGCTTTCTTTGCATAGACTACGGAATACCCTCCTCTTTCTTTCCTTCAGCTTCTGGACTCTGCCCAGTGAGCTTGCGTCACCTTTCAAAAATCCCTTCAAATGCCTCCTCTGAAGACATCTCAGACTCCATCTCCTGGGGTCCGCTGGCCAGGCTCTCTGCACTGCCGTCAGAGCAGTAGGAAGACTGTACTGTGAGTATGTGTCCCTCAGGTGATGGTTGCCAGTCCTGCCTCAATCACCTTCTCACTTGGTCCCCAAAGTAGCTTCTCCATTGCAGGTAGCCCTTGATTTACGTTGCTTGCGCTTCTTAACTTTGATTTCCTGATGAGGTCAAAGTGACATGCACTCATTAGAAGCCCTCCTTTCAAAATCTTGCTCTTTCTCCAGCTCTTTCAATGCTGGGTAGCAGCGAACAGTGGCCAGGAGATCACGAGAGAAAGCAACCAGCATTCCAGAATGTTCTGCGTGGCTAAGTTACCTGGTTTTAGAGGTCAAGCGTCTCTAATCAGAAATCTGAAACTGAAGTGCTCTGAACTTGGAAAGTTTCTTGAGTGCTGAAATGACACTCAAGTGGAAGATCCCATACGTGGCCTCATGTGACAGGCTGCATTCAAAATGCAGGGGCACGAAAATAGTGCATAAAATTACCTTTAGGCTGTGCGTGTAAAGTGTATATGAAACACAAGCACATGTCATGTTTAAGATGTGTGACTCCTCTCCCCAGGATATCTCATTATACATATGCAAATACTTCCAGAGCTAGAGAAATCTGAAGCACCGCACGGGCCATTTCACAAAAGGGATACTCAACCTGCATATGCATTTTGAACTTAGAATATTTTCAACTTAGGGGATTTGGGGCGACGTAACCCCATCCTAAGTCAAGGAGCATCTGCAGGTGAGGAAACAGACTTAGGCATAGTAACTTGGCCAAATCTCCCAGCAATGTGTGTGGGGGGGGGGGGGGGGGGCTGTCAGGGGTTCAGCTGTGTGGTACAATCCGGGTTGGGCTCACTGCCAGATCTGTTCTCAGTTGCCACATTGGCAAGTGTGGATCAGAGACTTTCCTTTCGCGCTGGTCTTTGGTGTCCAGCCTAGTGAGATGCTTCCTGAATAACTGTTGAAGTTGTGGATTTACCTGCTCCGGGCTTGGCGGGTTCCACCCCAGTGAACCATGCCTGAGGCTGGCCTTACCCGGTGGGCTCCCTTGCTTAACACTTGGGACTCCAGCTGCCAGTCGCATGACAGACACTGGACTCTCATGTTGTGTTTGACAACAGGAATAGAATAATGAAAGGACACATCCATGTTTTAATTCAGTGATAAAGCTAAGGGTTTTTAAATCTCTATGATTTTATATAATATTGTAGTTAAACTTTTTTTTTTTTTTTTTTTTTGAGACAGAGCCTCAGGGCACAGCCCAGGCTGTTCTTGAATTCTCCATGTTCCTGCCTCAGCCTCCCAAGTGTTGAGATTACAGGTGTGAGCTACCAGTAGGCTCAATTCAATGTAGTTGAGATTGCCATACACATTCTTCTAATTTGAAAGAGAATTTACAAAGCTCTGACCTTATGGACAGTTTGGAACCGGGCAGATTTTATAAAATTCTGTCAGGGTTGAGTTTTCCAAAGTGGGTCCCTGGAGCATGGTTTTGTAAGAGAATACCTTAATTTTTGAAAAGGGGTACTGAAGAATTCCAGGTTCTCAGATGTTTCAGGAAGTAAGAGTGTGTGTGTGTGTGTGTGTGTAGGGGGTACGGGGGTGGGGGGAGGAAAGAAGAAGGAGGAAAGACACACCAGTGGAAAAGTCAATGGGAGAAATAGCTGATGCTAACAACCCCAGCAGCAACATACGAATCTGAATAGATGGGTGTTCTTTGTATTATTTTTATACTTTTACAAATTTTCTATAAGTTTGAATTGTGTCTCAGTAAAGTGTTAAAAAAAAAAAAAACAACAACAACAAAAAAAAAAAAAACCAAAAACAAAAACTAAAGCTTCAGTGTGAACAACGTCATCATTCCAAGAGGAGGTGTAACAGGTGGTTTGCTTTGCAGCACCTGCCGAACCCGAGCCCGGAGGCTGTGGAGCCTGGAGGCTGTGGAGCCCGGAGGCTGTGTGAGTCTGCGGTTGGACCAGCACGGCCACTGTTCTGGACCTATTCACGGGTCCTGAATGTGCTCACAGTTCAGCTGGCCCAGTTCTCCCAGAGGCAAAGGGTTTCCCTGCAGATGTGATGCCAGGAGCACAGTCACGTCTGTGCTCCCAGGAGCCCCCATCCCATTCCGTGCCAGAGACACAGATGGTGGCTGGATTCCAGCCACAGATGCAGCTCCCTCAGGAACAGTGAAGCCTCCGAGTGGAGTATGCCCCCTCTGGGTCACAGGCCCGAGGGGACAGTAGCATCTGTGTGACCGAAGACTCACCCTCTGTGAGTGGAACAGTTAAGGCTATCTGTGGCCTCGCATCTGCTGGTCCCATTCACTATGGCAAGGCTGTGCACATTCATCTTCAGACCTTCTCACCCAGCGCCTGAACTCAGCATGGAAATGTCAGCTGCTCAGGCCTGGACTGTCTTTCTGCATTAGAATCAGTCTACAAGCATCTTCAGAACATCTTATCTGTGAGATTACTTCCTCTAGCCTAGGGTCTTGTAGCTATTTCCTCTGGTGGCAACACTCCTTCCTGGAGATGCTAAACTCACAATCAAGTTATGAGAGTTCTAACATTACAAGACTCATAAGGCCCCAGCCCCCATGAGGTCCCTCCTTGAGGTTACATAAGCTTAAACAATTACTGGGGAGAGAAGAATCTCTCCCGTGGAGTTGCTTGCAAGTTATTCAGGGAGTTTCAGGGATGCACGTCTCATGAGACTGTCCCCGCTGGGGGCGGGGAGGTTCAGCAATGCAGCTGCCCGAGTCACCTGTGTTCCTGTAAGTGACCCTAATATAAACGCATTGGTTCACCAAGTTAAACTTGGGTGAAATGGTTTCCTTTGCCTGTTGTTTGTTGTAGAATATTATTTTAAGGTGTGTTACTTTTGTGTAGGTTACATTTGTTTTAGCTCTGTGAACCTGTCTTACTTTGCCTGTCCAAATCACCTGACTGGTCTAATAAAGAACTGAATGGCCAATAGCAAGGCAGGAAAGAGAAATAGGCAGGGCTGGCAGGCAGAGAGAATATGTAATATGTAGAAGGAGAAGTCTGGGAGGAGAAGGGGGAAAAGATGGAGGGGTGAAAGGAAGTGGTAGCCAGAGACATCAGGGGCCAGCCACCCAGCTACACAGCAAGCCATGGAATAAGAGTAAGATTTACAGAAGTAAGAGAATGGGAAAAGCCCAGCGGCAAAAGGTAGATGGGATAATTTAAGGTAAGGACAGCTGGCAAAAAATAAGCCAAACTAAGGCTGAGCATTGATAGTTAAGAATATTCTTAAAGCCTCCGTGTGTGATTTATTTGGGAGCTAGGTGGCCAGGCCCCCAAAAGAGAAAAAAAAAAAAAACAAAAAAACAAACAATTGTTGGTGTCCTATCTAGGGTCCACGGACATTTGTTCACATCTCTAGCAGGACCATACAGAGAATTTATATGTAAATTATTCTTTTGTTCTCGGGCTAACTCCATTGAATATGGTATAATGAATATCCTCACACTCCCCAAACTGGAAACTGAGACACAAAGGTTAGAGAGCTGCTTACGTAGCCCAGAGAAAGAGAAGTCGAGATTTCCCATTTGTCAGGGGAAGTGGGAAGATCTGCAGGGAGTCCATATCAGGTTAGGGAAAAGAGATTCCCAGCTCCTGGTGAGAGATGAAGGCAGTGTGTGCGAGGTGTGTGTGTGTGTGTGTGTGTGTGTGTGTGTGTGTGTGTGTGTGTGTAGATAGATATCAAGGCAAGTAGCATTTACATGAGTACTAACCCAGTAAAAACTATCAGATGAAAATAATTTAAAACAAGGACACTCCGGACGGAGTCCCGCATGTGAGCAGTGTGATGTCACTCAGGACGGAGTCCCACGTGTGAGCAGTGCAATGTGCTGGTGCAAAAACAAAATGCAAGTTGAAGTCCTCATAACTAGTGGTGGCCGAGTCCTTTCTGGGAGCTAAGTGCCTTGCCACATGTTGGAAGAATGAAAAAATTTGAAACAAGTGCTTTCAGAAGTGAGCGATAACCTTCCTGATTCTACAAATGAGTAAATGGAGGTACCCCTGAAGGACCTGTGCAGCTGGTGTAACAGAGTCCATAAAGCTTCAACTTCTTCATGATAGCTGGTAAATGAAGAGGAAGAAGAAAAGGGGGTGGGGAGGTGGAGGGGGGGAAGAGGAGGAGAGGGAGATGAAGGCTGGGGTCAGTTCTGGAACATTTCAGGGCAGTTTGATTTCTATCCCACTCAGCCTTAACTTTGTCCAAGATGACTACGTCATCAGTACTCACAGCTGGCCAGGAGACACTTGAGAGGTGTATTTTTTTTTTAAAACAAAAAATTACACACTTTTAAGATAAAAGATGCTGTGGAGATAGCCTTCCCGGTCACTTCCTCAGCCTTTTCTCAGCTCTAATTCTGATGTGTGGTGTTTCCCCAAATCCTGCAAAGACAGATGAAACCCTTATTCAGTGTGCAATGTGTAGGCAGATAGAGGAAAGGCACTCCAGGTAGCTAAGCAGAAAGGAGGGAAGTGAAGGTGGGTAGGGCTGTGGAGTAGACACCACGTTCATGAGTGAGGCCAGCTCTTCTCACTGCCCGTGGCACAGCCTTAGATCAGCAACCAACCTGCATCAGGTCACTCTAGTTCGGGGAGGTCACTCAGTCCAGGGCAGGCCGCTTCCTACATTGCCTCCTAGCCCAGGACTTGTGCAAGGAAGGTGTAGGAAAGCATATGTGAGCAAGAGTGTGTGTGTGTGTGTGTGTGTGTGTGTGTGTGAGAGAGAGAGAGAGAGAGAGAGAGAGAGAGAGAGAGAGAGAGAGAGAGAGAGAGAGAGAGAACTAGACAGAACTTTAAAATTAAGAGTTTCTTCTGCTAGAACATCGAGTGCCAGGAGAGACACTCTCCAGGGAATGTTTACCTAATTGTAGAGATGTAATCGTTCTTTTCTCAGGGCACATTTCCTGGGGATTTAATCCTTACTAGAAGCAATGAAAGCTATTAGTGAAAATACATGGTCAATTGGCAATCAAAAATCCAGGTTGCCAATGTTAACAGCATACGTGGATTTGCTTTCTAAGGTTCTGCCCCTCAATGCAAAGCTATTTTAACATAAAATGATATCTATTTCCTCTATGTAGATGCACATGGATTTAATGTTAGCAACTGTATGACATTTCATGCAACTGGTTATGGCTGCAAGGAGCTGGCACCAACCCAATTCTTCCTGGGTTTTGTTTTGTTTTGTTTGGTTTGGTTTGGTTTGGTTTGTTTGTTTTCAGACTCAGGCACCCCTCAAAATTTTAGTCTTGTTTTAAAGTGAGGACTCATTCACTAGGAATGGTCTGGTGTGATGCAATCTGGAAGCAAAAGCAGTGACATGGGAAGTGTCACCCATCACACCCGTCTACCCTGCCTCTCCTACTTTGTGGCTCAGGGCTGTCAGAAGGGACAAGGAGCAGCGTCTCTCTGCCATGAAGCACATTCTCCACTTTCTCCATTCCCATAGAACCCGGCACCATGGTCTTCAGGACAATCGGTTTTGTAACACTGCAGGAATTTGGGTCACGGAAGTTTTTGGTTAGCTTTTACTGCAGTAATAAAGTAGTAGCATCGATTTAATCACAGTGGCTCCTGTGCTTGTGGGAAGCACTCGCCAGTTCTGGCTAGCTGTCAGAAATGCACCCACAGGGAGGAGTGTGTGAAAATATGTAAGGCCCTTGGCTTCAAGAGAAAGGCAGATTTACACCCCTCCCCTTCACAGCAGGAAGCCTGAAATCAAAGGCAACTAACAGATCAACACATGCTTATCTGTCCCTGCCTTTATCCAGGGTGTAATTGGTGTAATTGTGCATTTATTTGTGTGTCATCAAGGCTGGCCTGCTCTCTCTGGTCCCTAAATTCTTCCCGGCTTTCTGTCTTGATTGCTCTGGACTCTGATGCACAAGAAGCATCTTCTAAATATCTGTGTGTGAGAGGGAAGAAGATGCAAAGGAAAGGGAGGATAAAAAGGGAGGGAAGGAGGGAGGGAGAAAGGAAGGAAGGAAGAAATCAGTGGGAGACTCTACATGTGGAAAGATTCTCAACATCTGTGGCATCCTAAGCTTCCCAAGTCAACTTGCACCTTTTTTTGTATGGAGAGAATATGAACACATATCTCAGTAGTTACTGTCTAGCTATTTGGTGGGTTAGGTTGTGCTAGTTAGGAGAGACCCCTATCCTGGACAGGCTTTCTGCTTTTAGAGGGTCTTGCTCTCCATGAAGCCCCAGCAGCCCATGGAGTTCTTTTTAGAGCTTTCTACTCAAGTGAAGAAGAGATGCCTAATTTTGTTGCAGGGGAGAATTTGAAGTTGAGCGAGCTTGAAGCAGAGTTGGAGTTTTTTAAGAAGAAAGTTTATCATAGGCGTTAGCACAGGGGTGAAGAGAAAGAACAAGACTCAAGTGTGGGTGTAGGCATCTCAGGGGAGAACCAGGCTCAACTGTTTTAGCAGGAGCTATACATACAATTTTGGTGCCTCTCGGGGTACAGCCCAAAGGGTGGCTAAGCCCCGACCCCTCTGTCTTTACAAATGAGATGGATGACAGGACAGTCCCGGAACTGCTTTGAATAAGACTGGGATAGAATAATATAAAACCTTGGGTCCCAGTGGTTACACAAAGGTGCTAAGGTCTGCCTTTACCTTTAATGGGGTTCCTCTTGAGAGTTCTAGAAAAATCACACATTCACATTTGAGAAAGGAGAAAGGCCTCATCCACTCAGGACCTTGTGTGTATCATTGCTGTTTAATCATTTTTATTTAAAGCATCTAATCTACAAAAGCAGTGTTGTGTCATTGTGGGCAATACTTCACAGGATATGTTAACTGTGTTGGCATTCTTGACCCTTGGCTGCTGAGAGACCTCAATGGAGTGAGTGACTGCTTTCTTCCCCATGTCCCCGTAACTTTCTGTCCTGCCACTTAAGCTGTCCAGAAGGCCCTGATGTGTGTCTACGTGGCTCTCTCTCTCTCTCTGACAGTTCATCCGGAGCCTTCACTGTAAGTGTGTATACCCAGGGCTCAGAGGTATCTAAGGGTTGATTGCTTTGGGGGAAAGCTCCAGTGTGTGCATGCAGCTGTGTGTGATGTGAACTTGGGACCCTTTAGTGGTATGGGTGGGTCTTGGGGTGAAGAGAAGCAAAAGAAGAGAGGTGAGAGTTGTGGCGAGTTCCCTGAGTGACCAGAGTCCAAAGCAGGAGATGAAGAGTTCTGTAGCTAGAGAGTTCTCCAGTCCTGCCTGGCCCATGGTCAGGACAAATCTCTCTCACCCCCCAGTCCCGCAGCCACTCAGACCCAACCAAGTAAACACACAGAGACTTATATTGCTTACAAACTGGCCGTGGCAGGCTTCTTGTTATCTAGTTCTTCTATCTTAAATTAACCCATTTCTATAAATCTATACCTTGCTATGTGGCTTTACATCCTGCTCCTCATATTGGCGGCTGACAGCATCTCATAGACTCCGCCTTCCTGTTCCCCCAATTCTCCTCTCTGCTAGTCCCGCCTATACTTCCTGCCTGGCTACTGGCCAATCAGCATTTTATTTATCAATCAATCATAGCAATGCATTCACAGCATAGAGAACATCCCACAGCAGAGTTCTAAATTCCAATCCAGAGTTTCAGTTCCTTGAGTTCTGTCAACCACCTATAAGAATCCTCTTTGGCAGTTACTAACTCCATCCATAACTTTTGACTATTTAAATGTATAATGTGTGGATTATTGGTGGGAATATGTATATGTATGTATGTACGTGTGTGTGTGTGTGTGTGTGTGTGTGTGTGTGTGTGTGTGTGTGTGTGTGTTCATGCATGAATGCTGTCCATCTTCTATACTGTAGGCAGAACCCAGGTCTCCCTTTGGATCACTTCTTATTCTAAGGTGCCAGTCCAGCGCCCCCAGGATAGACCCTCTAAGCATTTGTGGAAAGAATGAGCAGGTCCCCAGGCAACCCTTGCCTGATCCTTCTACTCCATGGCATTGCTACCACTTCTCATTTGTTCTGTGGCATAGGATAGGTTGAGAGGATTACATGAAATTCCAAGTATAAATGATTTTTTAAAGAATTAGCCTTATTAGAATGTCATCTTTTCTCCAGCTTCTGTGTCAAATCACTAGCTATTTGTACATTCTATCTATCTATCTATCTATCTATCTATCTATCTATCTATCTATCTATCTATCATCTATCTGTCCATCCATTCATCTACTCATCTATCCATCCATTCATCTATCTGCCTAATCTGAGAGCCAGCTGTAACATTATTTGTCTAATGTTTTAGTTCAAGTTCATATATTAAAAAAAAAAAAGAAAACCACATTACTACTTCTTATGTTCCCCCACTGGTACATCTGGGGTTATGTAGGTTACACATGGGGAATCCTTCTATATGGTACTATATACATACAGTTTTTAAGTTCGCTTTGGTAGGAATTCACCTAAATTGTTCACACCATTAGAATCACGCCAAAAAAAAAAAAAAAAAAAAAAAAAAAAGCCCTTCCCTTACTACAAAATTATGGAAGCAGCGGTGTTCATTTCTGTTAGTTCTTTTTACAACTGAATGATTTTAAACCGAACTCCCAAATCACCTGGAATTTATTTGAGTATATTCTGTGAGGACAGTGGTGGAGTACCTATCTGACACCTGAGCACTTAACTTCAGTTCCCACCACTGAAACACACATACACACACACACACATACACACACACACACACACACACACACACACACACACACACACACACACACACACACAACAACCCACAACTACTGTATTCTTAAAAGCCAATTTCTCTCTTTGTTATGTAGTAAATTTCTCTCTTTGTTATGTAGTAAATTCATTTCATTTCAGATTTGTTTCCAAAGCTTTACATCTGCTTTGATGTCAGAATGTTCTGTTTTAATTTTTGCAGCTATATAACATAGTTAAATACATCTTCTTTTTTTTTTTTTTTTTTTTTTTTTTTTTTTTTTTTTTTTTTTTTTTTTTTTTGAGACAGGGTTTCTCTGTGTAGCTTTGCGCCTTTCCTGGAACTCACTTTGTAGACTAGGCTGGCCTCGAACTCACAGAGATCCGCCTGGCTCTGCCTCCTGAGTGCTGGGATTAAAGGCGTGCGCCACCACTGCCCGGCTAAATACATCTTCTTTTGTAGAATTCTTATCAATGATACATGTCACCACTCTAATCAACAAGTGTCATTTCTGCGGTCAGCAAAGCCTGATGCTCTAAAGCCCTGCTTCACCCGTGAGAAAGCTGAGTGCTGGAAGAGAAGCCAGAGGGTCAAGGCCACAACTTCTAGGTCTTGGAGGAACTGTCAGATCTGTCCATCTCCTGAGACCCTGACCTTAGCTTTACAAAATGCATCAGATCCAACCTGACCAGTGTCTTCTTCAAGGGTGAGCGCATTCCCCTTCTGGCCAGAGTTATTGACTTGTTGCTATTCGATGCCCTTGTTTGCTTTTTTTTTTTTTTGTCCTCCAATATATTATGTACCCTAATAAAACTTATCTGGGGTCAGAGGACAGAACAGCCACTAGATTAGACACAGGGGCCAGACAGTGGCGGCACACATGCCTTTAATCCTAGCATTCTGGAGGCAGAGATCCATCTGGATCTCCGTGAGTTCAGGGACACACTAGGAACAGGGCCAGGTGTGGTGGCACACACCTTTAATCCCAGCACTTGAGATCTCAAGTCTTGCTTGGAAAAGACACATGCCTTTAATACCAGGAAGTGCCGATAGGAAGCAGAAAGGTATATAAGGCGTGAGGACCAGGAACTAAAGGCTTTTAAGCTTTTAGGCCTTTTAGCAGCAGTTTAGCTGAGATCCATTCAGGTGAGGACTCAGAGGCTTCTAGTCTGAGGAAACAGGATCGGCTGCAGAGTCAGCAAGGTAAGGTTGGCTGTGGCTTGTACTGTCTCTCTGATCTTTCAGAATTCACCCCAATACCTGGCGCTGGGTTTTTATTAATAAGACTTTTATGATCCGTGTTACAGGGTCTCTTTACATAGTCCTGGCTATTCTGGAACTCTGTAGACCAGGCTGGCCTCCAACTCAGAGACCTACCTGCCTCAGACTCTCGAGGCCTGGGATTAAAGGTGTGTGCCACCACTGTTTGATGACTTTGATGATGGTATTGAAATTGTTTGATGACTTTTATTTTGCTTTGTTTTATACTGTTAATTTATAAATCTTATTAAAATTTCCTGGCTAGAGACCATTTCCATTCCAAGAAACTGAACCTTGGTAGTGTATATGTTAATGGTTTGGTTGGGTATAGTAGCAATTGTGCTAACTTGAAAGCATTGGTTTTTTTGTTTGCTCTTTTTTTTGGAGACAGGCTCTCATGTAGTCCAGGTTAGCTCTGAACTAGCTCTGTAGCTGGTGATAATCTTGAACTCTTGATCTCCTACCTCTCAAGTGTTGGGATTAAACTCGTATGCCACTATACCCAGCTGAAGTTAAAATTTTAATAGCACTATTGCCATAATTTTTATTGTTTTTACTGATGTGATGAGAAAGAAATAATTTTACCTCAGGATGATTGATGTCAATATCATGGCTGTATTGCATTATTAACTAACATCTTGACTTTTGGTCAACATACATTTAATACAGACACAAAAGCTCTCTAGGCTGTAAGAGTATTTCTTATTTAAAAAAAAAGTTAAGAGAACAAAGCTGGATGTGGTGATGCATTCTCTAATGCCAGTACTGTGGGGCTAAAGCATGCTGGAGGATCAATGCCAGTCTGGGTACATAGTGAGACCCAATACCAACCAAACAGCCAGCCAGCCAGCCAGTCAGCCAACCAAAACTGTATGTTGCAAGAACAAAGAACCTATCATCATACAGTTAAAGCAGTAAAATGGAGATGAAAGGGTTTTCGCCTTCCTGTCAATGGGATGCAGAAAGCCCTCATCCCAGCAGACTGTATCCACATCCTGCTGACAGAAAGGCCTAAGTGAGCACCAGGACTCCTACTTCACAGATGAGAAATCCAAAGCCCAGGACCTGAACAACCAGCTGAAAGTCAACAAGTGAAAGAAAAACACCTTCAAAATTGACAAAATTCACCTGCGTACACAATCCACATCCAGACCTTTCCTAGGTGTATGTGCCCATGGGCATGCCTGTGCATCAGCCGTGAAGGAGGCCACCCACCTGCAGACGACTCTTGGCTTAAGGAAATTTTTTTATCCCAGTGTTACCTTCCAAGAATATCTACCCTTGTTCTGTCCTGTAGAGTTTCTAGATATTCTTCTCAAATAGTTCTTTTTCCTTTAATGAAGTTTAATTCAAATAGTTCTTTAGACATGGCGAAGCGCTCCGCGCCTCCCATTGTTTGCTGTCCCTTCCCAGTTTTCTTGTTTGAGGGCTGTTTACTAAGCATGATGAGACACACACTCTCTCATTCTGTTCATTTATTTTTATACCACTTGACATCTCACTGACATCCATATCGCTGAGGAATCTCCTCAGCTGCCTGTCTGAGGAGTGAGTGCTATTTCATTATTTCCACTATTACGGTTTTGAGTCTTCACAATTTTCACTGTATTTTCCTGGACATAGCTTATTTCAGAAAGCAGCTGGAGTCTAGATGCTGGAATTCTAGCCTTAACTATTCCTAGAAATGTGGACTTGGGAAAGTTTGTTTATAGAGTAAAAATAATAATAATAATAATAATATCTATCTTGTGGATTCCATGAGAGTCAATAATGAAGTGTTTTCTTGGAATCAAATGCTGATATAAATTGCTTATTTTATTTCTTCTGACCTTCATGGAAAGAACAGCTGGTGCCACCATGATGATGTTTGTTCCACCACAGAGTCTGCAAGCAGGGGATGTAGTCCCTGGGGACATTTTCTTCATCCAGAGGCAATCAGGAGCCACAGAGGGAAGGCAGGATGGGAGGAAGCCCCGGATGCTGCTTTTGCATGTCCTACAAGACCCTTCCTTTCTTATTTTCCACTCCCTAGATCCAGGAGCAATTCCTTCAGCAACCACCTCGGTTAGATTCCAGAAACATTGACCATGAAGCTATCTCCGTGTCAAGTAAGGGACAGGGGAGATGTTTACTAGACCATATTTCCTTGAACAATAAAGCAAGAGAACCTCACTGAGAGCCTCGGATTCTGGCTTTGTGCTCTGGCCCCACAATTAACAAGCCTTCGGCTTAAGACTGACAGTGTCCTACACTGGCTTTGAGTGTGCTTCCTGTCAAAAGAGAACTCTGGACATCCCAAGTCTGCCCTCCCACGGATTTCATCAGGTTTACAGGTAAGGCTCCAACAGGAGACTTTGGGAAAGGCAGTATTTAACTGTTGCAAATGCTGGAATTCTGTAGTTCTATCTGTCTTAGCTCTGCTTAGGAATAAGAACGCCATACCTCTTTGTTGAGGACTGTGAGCTTCCATTCCTGGAATCCTGGTCTCTCTGACAGATCTTTCCTTTCTGGCAACTGCAGAATGCTGATCGCTGACTATTAGCTGATACTAAATTTTAGAAGTCAAGCTGTGTTATTATAGGCTGATTTAATAAATGTTCTGAAAATTTTGCCCTGTCTACTCTCATAATTCCAACAGCTTTAAGAAATGGGCTTTAGATAGTTCCTTTTTTTAAAAAAAAAAAATTGAAAATAGATTCTTCTCTCATACAATACATCCTAACCTCAGTTTACCCTCTCTCCACTCTCCCAGCTCTCCCCCAACTCCCCCAGATCCACTCTCCTTCTGTCTCCCTTCAGAAAAGCGCAGGCCTCCAAGAGACAACAAACACAGCAAAACAAAATACAGTCAGACAAGGCAAAGCCCTCACTCTGAAGCTGGACAAGGCAGCCCAGTAGGAGGAAGAGTCCCCATAGGAAAAAGAGTATCAGAGACACACCTGCTCCCACTGTTAGGAGTCCCATAAAAACACCAAGACACAGAGGACGTGGTGTGGCCCTACGCGGGCCCCATGGTTGCTGCTTCAGTCTCTGTGAGCCTACGTGTGCCCTGAATAGTTGATTCAGTGGACCATGTTCTGGTGTCCTCCATTCCCCCCGACTCTTACAATCTTTCTGCTCCCTCGTCCCTGGGATTTCCCCAAGCTCCAGGTGTGTGGAGGGGTTGCTGATGGAGACCTCCAGTTTAGACTCTCTCTCTGCATAATGTCTGGCTGTTGGCCTCTACACCCACTCCCATCGACTGCTGGTGGAAGCCTCTCTGATGATGACTGGACAAGGCACAGCTCTCTGAGTACAGCAGAATATCAGGAAGACTAATTTCATTGATTTTGTTTATTTTTTCTGTCGTGTTTGGTTGTACCCTTAGTCTCTCGGGCATGGGCTCCTTCTCGTGGAGTGGGCCTCAAGATAAATCAGACACTGCCTGGCCACTCCTACAAGTTCTGTGCCATCACTGCCCCGGTACATCTAGTGGGGAGGACAGATTGTAGGTCAAAGGACTCGGGGTGGGGGTGGGGTCCAGGTTTCTCTTTTGGTAGTCTGCGGTGTACCTTCCCACACCAAAGAGACTAGAATTTAGGGGTGAAGGCTCCACAAAGGCACCAGCTTGATCTCTCTATGTTCAATGAGCTGGGTGGATGTTGTCCTTTGGAATGGAGTCCCACTGTGAGTTTGGGGAGAACAGTTGTGTAGGGCCCCAAAAATCATTCCCTGTGGCAAGGACAGGGAATTTTTTTTGGTTTGCTTCTTAGCACTATTTAAAAGTTAAAACTAAGTGAATGTTATAACTTGAGTGTGTGTATATGTGTGTGTGTGTGTGTGTGTGTGTGTGGTAAGCACTTGTCTGTGTGTGCCCGTGGAAGCCAGAGGTCAGCACTGGGTGTCCTTTATCAATCACACTCCACTTTATTTTTATCTTTTGAGAGAGGGTCTCTCACTGAACCTGGAGCTTGCCACTCATGCTGGTTCCTAAGTAGATGCTACACACCGCAAAGCTCTGGTCTCCATAAATTCTTGCATCTCCTTCACTGATCCCTTGGGTCTGCCTGTCTCTGCCCTCAATGTGCTTTTTGCAATGTACTACCAAGCCATGTTTGTGGTGTGGCCGCTATGGATCTGAACTCCTCCAGTCCTCATGGTTGAACCAACAGCACTTTATTCAACGAGCTTCTCTACAGATCCTAGATATTACCTGGAAAAGTGAATTGACTAAAGATGTATGTTCAGGTCTTAAGACACACAGAAAGTGAAAGAAAAATTGTTTCAGTAAAAAAGTTAAGATTTTGATGCATTTGTATTGTTTACTTTGTTCCTAAGACTTACTGCTCACACACATAGTTGAACACATGCACACATGCACACAGACACACATTCCTTGTTATTCATGCTCAGTCAGCATATGGAGAGGATTTTCTACATTATTAAAACATTTCAGCAAATAGATGCGGGTTGCAGGAACTCCTTGTCACTGACATGTTAACAATCCAGAGACAATGGAAAACCAGAAGAACAACAAAGAACTTTCAAATCCCTTCCCACGTGTGCTCTTTACAACCCTGTGTAGGATGTAGGGTGTAAATATTTCCAACTACTGAGGACCCAGGGCTCAGAGACAGGAAGGAACTTAGAAGCTTGGTCAAGATCACAGGATCTGATGCCACTTACCAGCCATGTGGCCTTGGGGGCAGTTTTTTTTAAGATTTGTTGATACTGAATCTTACTTCATCTTAGGAGTTCTCCTTAAAAAATTGAACGACAACAAAAAAAAAAAAAAACATCATTGTTGACAATGTTACTAAAACACATGACCCTGTAAAGAAGGTGCTAGGACTTCTCTCTGTATCTTGGGGAGGTACTGTTAGGTGAAAGTCCTTACAGTAAAGCTTCATGGACTCGAAGGAAATCTGGCTCTGTTGGGATAAGGTACTCAGCTAATTTTCATCTGTAAAATGGGTACATGGGCAGTCTTTGACTCAGGGAAATTTTAAGAATTAAATCTCACACTACATTGGAAAGCATTTATAAGCTGCCTGGCACATCATACGTGTGTAATAAATATTATCTGTGATTACTAAACATTGCCCAAAGTCATGTTGTTGTGGCTGGAGTCATTTGGACTGTTTCCTAGAGACTGAATTATTCATGTATGTACTTAAGGAAATTATGCCTTCAAGGCTCTTCTGCCTGGCTCACTCATTCATCTAATAAGCAGGCTTTGGGTTCCTAAGTAGATGCTACACACCGCAAAGCTCTGGTCTCTATAAATTCTTGCATCTCCTTCACGGAAGCACAACACACTTATCCCCTCCTCCATGAAGTCCTCTCAGGACCCAAGGTGGAGTCACTACTTCGCTCATCTGGATCCTCTCTGTGCCCAGTTTGCACAAGAAAAATGACCCAGGGAAGAGTCCTTTCCCCAGGATCTTGCTCATTTTTGTACCAACACTTTTCTCATGCCCAGTCACACTGACTGAAGTGAGCTTGCATCCGTTCATATGGAGACTTGAACTCCTCTGGCCATCTCCTCAGTTTGCAAGATGTGTGTAAAGCAGCCTTTGACACCTCTGGAAACGGAGGCAGCCTGTCTTACTGCTACTTTTGTTTGCTTGCAGGAGATGGCTTGAACCTTTCATATTTTATAGCAGCTGAAATGCTCAATGCCAGCTCATACCTGCAACACTTTTCTCTTGTGGTAATAAAAAACATAATATAGCCACATGAAGAAGTCCTTGGGGAATGTCCTGAACCAGGAAAAGTAGTTAAGCGCTGGGGTCCAACAGGAGCCTGGAAAATCTAACAGAAACTATGGGATTAGGGTGTGTGCTTAAAACCAGAAGTAGGCCCTGCATGATGTACTGATGTCTTGACTTATAAGACATCAGTTGAAAATGAAATTTTCTGAGTTATTTCTATAAAAATATCCAAGGGTCTGAAAACACTCCAGCGCCCAGTACATTGTATTGCATGCAAGCAGAGAGGGGTGGAGGAAAGGTACCAGCTAGTATCTTGTCACCCACAATGAGTTTCCTGCCTCCTGTTCTCTGTTTGCTTAAGACTGCAAGCTGGATACTGGTCTTTTCATAGTCCACACGGAAGTCCAGCTAGGGGTGGAGACTGGACTTTTCAGAGGTTATCATTGCTATCACATCAGTCACCCTGTAATGCTCTCAGGAACCTCTTCAATGCCGCTGTGTCTCCAGAACACTGATCTTCACAGGCCTCACCAAACAGGCCCCAGTCTGGACTACCTGGTCCTATCAAGAGGGGTCATGAATTCCTAAGGTCAGAGTTTCCACTTTGCTTTCATGTGGGGGAAAAAAAAGTGTGATTTCATCCACCTTTCACAGTTATAAGCAAGTGCGGCTCCCGCTTTCATCCAGCAGGGAAGAGTGACATTAAACATGTCACCTTGGTGAAGCATTGCATTCACCTTCCTGCTAATGAGCCAGAGTCCCTGGGGACTTCTGTGAAGAGCCAAATCCTCCAAATTTTCAGAAGTAACTCATCTGAAATCTTATTACGAGCAGGTTCCAGGGGAATAGAGTTATGGCAGACCAGCAAAAATCTATGGGCAAGCTCCCTACTGCAAGTATCCTGAGGGACCTTCCACCCCGCTCACAGGCACATCATCATAATCTGCTTTCTTCTCTCTCTGTCTCTCTCTCTCTGTCTCTCTCTCTCTGTCTCTCTCTCTGTCTCTGTCTCTCTCTCTCTCTGTCTCTCTCTCTCTCTCTCTTCTTTTTAAAGGAATCTCAGTAGGCCCCAAACAGATGCTAATGTGTTGTGCTGGCAAGGTGAAAATGGTCTTTCCCTAACGGACAAAAGCCCCTCTTTGTCGACTTTTACAAACCAGGGTCTCACACTGTAGCCCAGAATGGCCCAGAACCCACTAACATAGCCCAGGCTGGCCAGGAACTGGTCGAAATTCTCCTGCTTCAGCCTCTCTAGTGCTGGGATGACAGGCTCTTTTGCTTCTTGCTCTCCCCTCTCCCGTCACTCTTTCTAGGCAGGGCGATTTTGCTCCAGTACTCAGTCGAGGCAAGAGCTCTCAAGGGCACTCCTTCCTTATTCCCAAACCAATTTGACTCTGAGTTCATAAGCAAGAATTCCCTACTGAAGCCCCAGGTCCGCGGATTCTACACCACCATCTTCTTACACGCCCTCCCCCGCCGCCCCCACTCCCACCCCTACTCCCGCGCGCTCCCCTCGCAGAACGGCTTCTTTGAAGAAAAACACAGCCCGCTTGGGGGAAGCTGACATAAACATCCTGAGGAAATAGCCACAGTAAAGCGGCTCTTCAGCCTCATTTCCCTAAGGAAACAATCAGCACCTCAGCCCCGAGACAGCTCCAGGTGAGCCCGTAGTAAGCTCAGGTCACCTTCGCGCGCTGCAAAGTACCTACAGGCGCTTGCAGAACTGGCTGCTCCCAACTGCGCAGCCATCTATTGTCACGATTAGTGTTCAAAACCACCCAGGCATTGGGCAGGGGAGGTATCGTGGATAAAAGCCGGAGTCCGGGGGTCCCGCTTCCCTTGTCTGGGTCCCTCAGATCCGCCCTGGGTCCCCAGGGTCGCCCTCAACGGGAGGAGAGGGGACTCTCCAGTAAGCGGGTCTGTGGCGTAGACATGTGGCCTTGGGGTTCTCGCAGGCGTCCAGGAGAACCAGGCGAACCTTGGCAGGACTAGGGAAACCCCGGAGTACTGGCCAAACAGCCTGAGACAGGGCTCAGGGGCGCGGATAAACAGGCGGGCTCCCGGAACAAAGAAGGGAGAAGCGGACGCGCGCTGAGCTCGAAGGGGCGTCCCCCCCCGGCCCCCCCCCCCCGGAGGAAGGAGATGCGCCCAGGCCCGAACCCCGCCCCGGCCCGCCCCTCAAAACCGCCTTCCTCCTCTCTTGCGCCTGGAGGCTGTCGGTGGAGGAGCCGGGAGGGGGCGCAGTTCGCCGCGGCCTCCCGCTCGTCCCGTTTTACCCTTCCTCCGCCGCCGCCACCCCCAGCCCGAGAAGCGCACAAAGAGCGCCGGGCCCGAGCACACACCTCCCGGCGGGGCCCGGCCGGGCGGAGGGCGGGGCCCGCGCGCTCGAGGCTCCTCGCAAGGCACTGCGCATGCCCGGGTGAGGGGCGGGGCGGGACCGGGAGCGGCGGGCGCGCACGCCCGTACCATCCGCCCGGCTCTGTAAGGTTGGCGTCCGGGCAGTGGCCGCGCCGCGCTCGTGCGCGTGTGTGGGAGCCCGCGGGGTCTCAGTTCGCGCGCCAGGCGTGTGCGGAACCCCGGGGTCGGGGGGCAGAGCATTCTCGAGGTCACCGGTGGCGGTGCGGGTCAGGCCCGCCCGTGCCGCCGCCGGCTTCTGGTTTGGGCATCCCCCCCACCTCCTTCAGGGCCACTTGGGGGGGAAAGTGCTATCCAAGGGGACAGAAAATGTTGGGCGAGCGCGCGCGCGCGAGTGGCAGTGTGGGCGGGCGTGTCTTTTGTGTCGCGTGCGTTCCCGCGCAGGTGGGCAGCTCGCGCCCAGCAGTCACTGTACCGTGGGGCCCAGGACCTCGAGCTCTGCTTTCCGCGTCCCAGTGTCGGGCCGCCCTCTTGTACCGATAGCATACCGTCCACCTAGTGGTAGCATCGGCTCCAGGGATGCTTTATTGGGGGGCAGTAACGGGACTTTTCGAAGGACCGCTCTTTGGAGCCTGGCCGCTGGCATCACAGCTGGGCGCCTTTTCTTCTCAACCCGGAGAGGGAAAAGACTTAGGGACAGTGGTTGTCCTCGTCTGATAGGTACAGAGAAATGTCCCAAGCCAGCCAGTCCCGCATTAGACAACAAAGAGAGGCGTTCGCCGCGGCGGCGGCGGCGGCGGGGGAGGGGCGCGGCCGGGAGGAGGCCGGGGCGGGCTGCGGCGAGCTCGGTGGGGGTGGCGCTGGCTCTTCGCTCGCTCAGCCCCGGCCTCCGCCCGCCCCCGGCCTGGCGCGCGCCAATCGCCTCCCCCAGCGATAGTGTCAGTAGCATTGTAGTGTCAGCTCCCGCCGGTGACGTTGCGCCTCCCTCGTCCCCCTCCGGAGCCGTCTGGCTGCAGAGGCTCAGTCAAGAGGCGGGTAGGAGAGGAGGAAAAAGCGCTGAGTGAGGGCGGGAGGGAGGGAGGGAGGGAGGGAGTGGAGGAGCCGGGGAGGGGCTCCTTAAAGAAACGCTGCTGTCGCTCGCCTGCTCGCTTTGCGCTCGGCATTGTGGCCAGCCAGCCGGGCACTCGGGGGGCACGCGCGGCCGCCGCTCGAGCTCTGCCCCCACCCCAACCGCCAGCAGATCTGGGGTGGGGACCCAGGCGGGGGCTCTTGCAGCCACTGCCCGGTGCGGACTGCACGCAGAGACCCACTCCTCCCGGAACCGAGAAAGGAGCCACGGAGCCCTCCGCAGCCGACCGGCCTCCCCGCCCCTGACCACCGTCTTCCCGGCTGCCTTTGTGGCTGCAGCTTCTGGCTGCCGAGCGGAGAGCCGGCTGGGGCGCGGCGTGCACGGCGGAGCAATGCCCAGCTCGCTGTTTGCAGACCTGGAGCGCAACGGCAGCGGCGGCGGCGGGGGAGGCGGCGGCGGGGGAGGCAGCGGTGGCAGCGGCGGGGGAGAGACTCTGGATGACCAAAGAGCCCTGCAGCTTGCGCTCGATCAGCTCTCTCTGTTGGGGCTGGACAGTGACGAGGGTGCCTCTCTGTACGACAGCGAGCCGCGCAAGAAGAGCGTGAACATGACCGAGTGCGTGCCGGTACCCAGTTCCGAACACGTCGCTGAGATCGTAGGGCGGCAAGGTGGGTCCGGCAGGGATGGGAACCGGAGGGGTGTGTAGGATCTCGGGCCGCCGCCTCACTGTGAGGGCGGGTGCAAGATCGCGAGCTGTGGCGCGGGGGAGCCTTGAGGAGGGAGGAAGAGCCGCGCGATGGGGCCAGCGCACCAGACAAAGAAAGTGCAGGCAGGCTGTCCTCCACAGCGGCGCCAGTGCCGCGGCGGGATGCACTTTCTCCTGCTAAAATCACTGCCTTCTCCTCTAACGCTCCAGACTTAGTCCACCCTAGGAAAGATAATTTAAATCTAAGATACTGGGGGAGGGGGGTCTCTGGTGGTCCTTTGGGAAGGGGGAGGAGGGGGGAGCGTCCGATGGGTGGAGGATTCAGGATTTCTGCAAAGGGGAAGGGAATGGAGTCCAGGGAAGGAACAATGGGTCCCAGGACTACCATCCCCTCAACCCCACCCCAAGCGCTCCAGCGCTTAGGAATTGCGGCTTCCAGGGAACCCCTTGGTGTCTTCAAGGCAGTCAGCGCGCCCATTTGGATCCCAGAGGCATCTCCCCAGATGACTTTTCTGGGGTTCTGGGGCTTAGCTTGGGACGACTGCAGTCACCGGGGGAGGGCCAAGCATCCAATGGGCTGTTTCTCGAGCGTTGCGCGGGTAGAACCCGCGGTCCAGCTCCTGGCGCGGTTCGGGGTCAGTGAGGGAGACGCCCCCTTTCTCCTGTCGCATGTTCTGCTGTCCAGCTGCCTTGGGCGCGGGCTGTCCCAGGTCTCCGCGGTTACCCCGGGATAATGGGCGTGTCTCTCTCTCTCTCTCTCTCTCTCTCTCTCTCTCTCTCTCTCTCTCTCTCTCTCTCTCTCTCTCTCTCTCTCTCTCTCTCTCTCTCTCTTTTGTATCCTGGCTCCCAGGTTGTAAAATCAAAGCTTTGAGGGCGAAGACCAACACTTACATCAAGACCCCAGTTCGTGGGGAGGAGCCTGTCTTTGTTGTGACGGGCAGGAAGGAGGATGTGGCCATGGCTCGGAGGGAGATCATCTCCGCCGCGGAGCACTTCTCCATGATCCGAGCCTCTCGTAACAAGAACACAGCCCTCAACGGCGCTGTTCCTGGGCCGCCCAACCTGCCGGGACAGACCACTATCCAAGTGAGGGTGCCATATCGCGTGGTGGGGCTCGTGGTGGGACCGAAGGGCGCCACGATCAAGCGCATTCAACAGCAGACACACACATATATTGTGACACCCAGCCGGGACAAGGAGCCAGTGTTCGAGGTGACCGGGATGCCAGAAAACGTGGATCGCGCTCGAGAGGAGATCGAGGCTCACATTGCCCTGCGCACCGGTGGCATCATCGAGCTGACAGACGAGAACGACTTCCATGCCAATGGCACAGACGTGGGCTTTGATCTGCATCACGGGTCCGGCGGGTCCGGGCCCGGCAGCCTCTGGAGCAAACCCACCCCAAGCATCACTCCTACCCCTGGCCGCAAGCCCTTCTCCAGCTATCGCAATGACAGCTCCAGCTCGCTTGGCAGCGCGTCGACAGACTCTTACTTCGGCGGTGGGACCAGCGGCAGCACAGCTGCCACTTCACGCCTGGCGGACTACAGCCCTCCCAGCCCCGCGCTCAGCTTTGCCCACAATGGAAACAACAACAATAACGGCAATGGGTACACCTACACAGCGGGGGAAGCCTCGGTGCCTTCCCCGGATGGTGGTCCTGAGCTGCAGCCTACTTTCGACCCAGCTCCCGCCCCACCACCTGGGACACCCCTTCTCTGGGCCCAGTTCGAGCGATCGCCGGGAGGTGGGTCTGCAGCCCCAGCATCCTCTTCCTGCTCTTCCTCGGCATCCTCATCTGCCTCGTCGTCCTCGGTGGTCTTTCCCGGCGGCGGCGCCAACAGCACACCCTCCAATGCCAACCTGGGGCTGCTAGTGCACCGCCGGCTGCACCCGGGCACCAGCTGCCCGCGCCTGTCTCCGCCCTTACACATGGCCCCAGGGGCGGGCGAGCACCACCTGGCTCGGCGGGTTCGCAGCGACCCCGGCGGTGGAGGTCTGGCCTATGCGGCCTATGCTAATGGGCTGGGGGCCCAGCTCCCGGGTCTGCCTTCGTCGGACACTTCGGGCTCCTCCTCGTCCTCCAGCTCCTCCTCCAGCTCTTCCTCCTCTTCCTCTGGGCTGCGGCGCAAGGGCAGCCGCGACTGCTCTGTGTGCTTCGAGAGCGAAGTGATCGCCGCGCTGGTGCCCTGTGGCCACAACCTCTTCTGCATGGAGTGTGCCAACCGCATCTGTGAGAAGAGTGAGCCCGAGTGTCCCGTCTGCCACACCGCGGTCACTCAGGCCATCCGCATCTTTTCCTGAAGGCAGTGCGCGCGTTCGTGCACTGTGCAGGGAAGGAGGGTCCCCTCCCTAGACCCTCATTCCCTAGGGCCTACCTGCCCAGACGCCTCTGGTGCCCTCCTCTTTCCACCTCTCCCTCCTCACTCTCAGAGATCCCAGAGGAGCTTGGAAAGCTGTAGTATCCGCTCATTTTTAAAATGTCATTTTTAAACAAAGGAACTTGCCAGGATCTCTGCATCAGGAGTACTGTAGCCTGGGAAGCCTCTGACCACCTGAATTGCATGCTCTATAAATAATAGGAACGGCGACATTCTAGTATCGATAGTTTTTACACTGTACTTAATAGGAAGCTTCCAAAAGAAGAAAACCCCACAAGTTTTCCATTTTCTTGAAGTAGGAGAAAAATGAACAGTAATTATGAAGATGATTAATAATTGTGCTATGGGATGTGTGGACTGTTTCGTGTGTTTCCCTTTGTGGGTGGGTTCCTACAGCGCTCGTTCGTTCTAGACACAAGTGGATCCTTTTTGAATGTTCATGGAAGGGCCAGGAGTTCTGGACAACCAGGACCCTGCAGCTTTATTAAAGTTAAAACTGTAACATATCTCTTATATATTAAAAAAAAAAACCTTTAAAAGTTTTAAAGAGAAATTGCATTAATACAGATTGAAGTATTTTATTCTTTTTTTGACTTGAAAAATTATATTTCATATTGCAAAGATGTTTACAAGTATTTTAATTTAAGTTCAGTGAACTTTTTTGTAGCTGGGTTAAATCTTTTTATTTTTAGTATGGCCTTATGGCAAAGAACACTGTATTATTTTAATAATCACACAATTGTGACGGATTACAAACCATAAAATGTATAACGTTTTGAGCAGTATTCTGTTGGGATGGAGATTTTATAGGTTCAGACAAAATCTTCTAGATCTGCTTCACCCAGCATATTTTCTATTCAGTGATATAAAGCATATTTTATTCTATATTATTACAAAAACGGAAATGTATAAACATGTCAAAAGGAACCGTTGACGCTTTCTAACATTTGTATAAATAGAATTCAGTGCAAATTACAGAAATTCTGTTGCACCGCTATAGTTTTAGTGTTTCTATTTTAATACATTTGTTTACCACTTGTTTATGTATATGTAGGTGACGTTACTTGAGCTTAAATGTACTTTACTGAGCAAAGTTTAAAAAACAAAGTATATTTTATTTTATGATAAAGGGCCTTTAACCTCATGGTCAAATACTAATATTATATTTGCTGAGACAAGATTTGAAATTGTATCAAGAGTTTTATTTTTCTGACATTTAAAGTTCTACATAATAAAGGTAAACTTAAGTAATGGTGCTACTTCATTTTTTAAGTATTTCTATATAAATAAAACATTGAAGAAAAATCAGTGTTGTATGGTGACTTGATTTTTTTTTTTTTTTAAGCCTCTTGGGGTGTAACGTTGGAAAGAAGCATTTTTAAGTGATAGGTTGAAATGCAGAGCTTCCAAATATATCATATAGTTTGTCTATAGAGCAGACTCCTGAGAGGGGAAGGATTTGGTTGGACGGATGGTCACAGGTAACAAGGTTTTTTTGTTGTTTTGTTTTTTAATTGCAAACAATTTACTAAACCAAGATCAATTTCTCCATTAGACATGGCTGACATTGCTTAGGAACTATGGCATTTTGGGGGTCCCCAGAACAGGGTTAGTTTTCTTTTGTCTTGTTTTTTTAATTAGGAGACAAAAAGAAAAAGAAGTATTCAAAAGAAACATTTGTACTTTCAGCCCACACAAACCTGTTACATTTACCCAAGAGTATTAAAAACTTAAAAGACGAACGTGGCAATCAATTTGAATGTTGATATTACAGATAAAGGACCCGGGGCTTAGAGAAGTAATAGCTCAACTTTAGGTAGGGGCTGGCTGGCTGGTGGGTGGGGTGGGGTGGGGTGGTGGTGGTGGTGGAGGTGGTGGTGGTGGTGGAGGTGGTGGAGGTGGTAATGGTTGGTGGCTCAGGGACCCTGACCTGCTGGCTTACCTGAAGAAGTAAGTCCCACTGAGGGCCTTCTCTCTGAGAAGGAAGGGGTAGAAGCTCTGCGTGCTAAGGGCCTCCCTGGATTTGAGCTTGGGTCTTATCAGGCTTCCTTGGGGTCAGGCTAATTGGTGTTGACAAGCAGCAAGTGTTAACTGTTTGTTGTTGCCTGAGGGAAGTTCCTGTGTGCTTCTGGCAGCAGCTCCGCCTCACCCCTAGCCACGGGCCTCTGTCAGGGGAGGGGCAGCTACTTTTACTTGACCTGAACTTTCTTTAGTAAAGCATACTGAGGAATGACCGGGCCTTGCCATGGAATTTCCAGCCAACTTCCTGACTGGGCGGCCGACCTCTGGAAAACAGTCTGGGGCAGGAGTGGGTGGTGGGCGCTAAGCTTAGCCGGTGGCTCTGAAGAGAAAGCTGTGACGTATAGATTGTTCCTCTTGGCCCCTGGGCGTTCACATTTTGTTGTTAGGAAACGGAGCCCCTGCTTCCACAGTTCCTGGTCTATTAGTTCTAAAGGATGAGCTGGACATGCCTTCCGGGGAAAGGAGAGAAAGGAGTGGCCTGCTTAGAGAACTGCTGGCATTATCTTCAGCTCTGGGAACTTCCGGGCTCTGTTTACCTCCTTTGCTTCTCCCTCAGGACAGGACTTAACCTAGACCCGGCAGGGAGAGATATTGTCAGGTCTGAGTCTCCTCCCTTCATTTAGCTTTCTGGGAATGCCTAGAACAGAACCGAAATTCTTTATGCATCTGTGTTCTTTAGTATTGTAACTTTGGGTTTCTGCTTTAGCACAATGAGTTCAGATGATACAAGGGAGAAAAAGCAGCAGCAGAAGTCTCGAGTGCCACCCACCCCCAGCCGATGGACTATTTATTTACTTAGGCCTCTTTTATTGACATTATAAACTTTATTGTACAAGACTTAGAAATAAACAAAAATATCATGCACCCAAATTAACTGGCCCTCACGTCTATACATGTCAAGGGACTTCTATATAGTTGGAATACGCATTAGGGGCAGAAATAAAACAACGAGCTAAATCTGAGGCTCTCTACTTGGGTGGCATGCATGTCTTCTTTCTTTGCGTTTCTGGTGTGTGTGTGTATGGGTGCACGTGTGTGGTGTGTGTGTATGTGTGTGTATGGGTACATGTGTATACATATACATGCAGATCCTAGGTGTCTTTCTAAAACCCTCTCTACCTTAGTTTTTTTTTTTTTTTTTTTTTTCTGATTCAAGGTCTCACTGAATCTGGGGGCCAAAGAAAGATCCCACTATGTGGGCTGCCCCTCAAGCCCCAGAGATTTCAAGGTCTCTGCCTCTCCAGCACTGGGGTTATGTTACTGCCATGCCTGGCATTTAATGTGGATGCCGAGATCCGAACTCAGGTCCTCTCTTGTACAGCAAGCACGTTGCTGACTGAGCCCTCTTCCTGGCCCCGGCCTGCGCTTCTCTGCGGTGAGAGGAGGACCGCTTTGTTGACGGGAATTTGGGAGATATTTTAGTACAGTGTGGCTTCTCATGGCTCTCTAACATGGGTTTTTCCTGTCACCAGCAGGGAATACAGACACATTCTAGTGATCTTGCAGGACACTGGCTTGTGGTACACATGAAGCCTTTTACTCCATCCTCCAGGTGACTATTGTGGACCACTAACTACAGGGATGACAGTCTTCCAGCTGGAGACAGGGTGCCACATTTATATTCTCCAAGCCTCACCAGCTTCCCTTTCTACCTCCACACTCTGAAATCTATAGTTCCACAGCAACAAAAGACCGCGTCGCAAACACCGCTCCCTCTAATGACTATCTATGGAGAATACTGGCTCTCAACAAGGCTGGGTTTGCGTGCCTTTTCGATACACACACACACACACACACACACACACACCACACACACACACACACACACACACACACACACACACACACACACCAATTTGGCATTCACTCAGCACATTTTTGGTTATGATATAAAGTTGCAATTGTGTCTTAGTAAATAGAAGCTAGAAATACTGCTAACACCCACAGTGTTCAGGATAGCCCCGTAACAAAGAAAGCCTCAGCAGTGGGTCTTCCATAATGCCCCTTCCCTGCTCTGTGGCTTGGCCCCAAGACATAGGGGCCTCCAGGCTGAATTGTGGGTATTTTGGAATCACCTACTACCCCATGCAGCTGGAGTTATAACTGGATCCCCTGGTGGAGCAGATCAAAGCAAATAGCCTATCACAGGTCACAGTCAAGGGCTTCTTTTTACTCATCAAAGGAAGAGTTGTAGATGGAACCTAGTTAGAAGCAATGATTCAAATTGGTGGCTCAAAACTCTTAAAAAAATAGTATTTCTGTTTCATTTAAATATTTTGTGTTTTTGAGAATTTCATACATGAGTACTATATTTACGACATTTTCACCCCTGCCTCCCTCTCCCCCTCAGACTCTTCTGTACCTCTACTCAAATTCATAACCTCTTATTATTTTTATTATTGTACATATGTACACACACACAAACACACACACACAACACACACACATACACACACACACACACACATACACACACCCTACTAGGTCCCTTTGCTCGTATGCACATGTGTTTAGAGATGACTGGTTGGGATTAGATAGTCTATCAGGGTGTGTGTGTGTGTGTGTGTGTGTGTGTGTGTGTGTGTGTGTGTGCCGTTTATGAGTGCCTGAGGAGGCCAGAAGAGGGCATCAGATCCCCTGGAGCTAGAGTTGCAGGCAGTTGTGAGCTGCCCAGTGTGGAGGTGCTGGGAATTGAACTTGGGTTTTCTGGAAGCGCATCAAGCTCTCTAAATCACTGTGGCATCTTTCCAGCCTATAAATTACTTAGTTTTTTGATTAAATTTATTCTTGATCTGGGTGTGGTGGGCACATGCCTTTAATCCTAGATCTTGGGAGGCAGAGACAAGTGGATCTCTGTGAATTTGAGGCCAGCTTGGTCTACAGGAAGTTCCAGGACAGCTAGAGTAACATAGTAGAGGGACCCTGTCTCAAAACAACAACAACAACAACAACAACAAAAGGTGTGTGTGTGTGTGTGTGTGTGTGTGTGTGTGTGTGTGTGTGTGTGTATTGTGTATGTGTGGGCTCACTTGCCATGGTCTGTGTGGTAGTTAGATGGCAACTTTGTGAGGCGCTAAGGACCAGACTCAGGTCACTAGGCTGTTGTGGCAAGTACCTTTCCCACTGAGCCATGCCCCTGGCCCCCAACACACTTTGACTCACCTTTCTCCTGTGATCAGCCAGGGTGGGTGGCCTTGGGACTCCAGTGTGCTCTTCCTCAGTGAGATACAAGTCGTCCACTCACAGTGTCCCAAGCAGACCCAACCTGAGTTTTCAGCTGTAGGCGAACGCTCCTTGTTGTCACGTTCCCTGTGGCCAGTGACAAAATAAAGAGAAAAATGTCACACTGCTCCTGGTGTTCGCTGAAAACTTTTCCTTTTCTGTATTTCGTGAGTTCCCCTTATTTCACCAATATTTGTTCTTGGGGAAACTGCCAATATCTGTAGTGAACTTTAGTCATCAACTGATGTAGAAATTTTATCACAAAGTCTCATCTTCTCAAGAAATAGGGACAAATTTACCCTTCCTAAGGAGTTTCAAGTCTGCTAACCAGGCGGGCTAGAGTAGTCGCCTTGAAAACTCCATGGGTTTAAGGTAATTTGGGAAAAGATGGAAAGTATGCTGGGTACAGTCACCTACCCACCCCGCACCTACCCAGAGAGAGGCAGAGTCTCACTGCGTAGCTCGGGCTGGTCTCCAACTCACTGCACTGTCTTAGTCTCCCAAGTCCTGGGAATGCACGCCTAGGTTGGCATGCCTGGTATACACTCCTCCTCCTTAAGAGGTAAGGTGATGGCAGGCATGAGGACTTCAATTCATTCCCCAGAACTCACTTCAAAGTGCTGGGTGGACATGGTGGGACCCTTGGAATTCCATGACTGGAGACCTGGAGACAGATAGATCCTTGGGGTTCACCGGCCAGCCAGCCTGGCCTACTCTGTGAGTTCCAGGCCAGTGAGAGACTTGTCTCAGAGGAGGTGAGAGTATTCTTAAGGATGACACTTGAGATTGTCATCTGGCCTTACATATATGGGCATGCATGTGTCTGTGTGGACATGTATATGCACATACACATTAAAAAAAAGAGGGTCCTTCTGTTAGGAAATACAGGCCCTTCTAACGTTAACTCTGTCCCTGTTTTCATCCTCCTCTTTTTTTTTTCATGACCTTGCCTACTAGTTTTTAAAATGTTGGATACTTGTATTCCCCTGGGAGAGCCAAACATGCTTTTTAAAAATTGGATACTCTAGGAAGGTTAAGCATCCCTTCATTGGCCCAGTGGGTGTTGATGACTTCCACCATTTATTAAGCTCCTCCCTCTGATGCATGCTCTGTAGGGGGTTGAGGAGGCTGATGTAGATGTCAGCTGTCTGGCTTATCTAAGGCTACACGGACAACATCAGAACTAAGACACCATCCATGGGTCCCTCTAAATCCAAAGCTCCCATCTTTAGCAGCTTAAAAAACTAGCTTTAGCCAGGCGGCAGTGGCACACACCTTTAATCCCAGCACTCGGGAGGCAGAGCCAGGTGGATCTCTGTGAGTTCGAGACCAGCCTGGTCTATAGAGCAAGATCCAGGACAGGCACCAAAACTACGCAGAGAAACCTTGTCTCGAAAACAAACAAATAAACAAACAAACTAGCTTTAGTGAGTGGCATTTTCAGAAGAAGTGAGTGCTCATTTGTAACAGAACAGCCAAGTGGTGCTCCCATCTAACGGATAATGCCAACTGAAGCAGCAGGGACCCAGCTGCTATAATGCCTCCAGGTCACAAGAACTCTAAGAGCATCATGCTTCCAGGGGGCTTTCTGAGCCCTGACAGTTCTATCCACCTTTTGGTGATCAATTGAAAAATTAGTGTTAAGCTCATTCTGTAATATATTCTTTAAGGATTAAAAAAAAAGTCACTGGAAAAAAATAAAATGAATAGAGAATTCACTTAAAAAAAAAAAAAGAAAGCCATGGACTAATTTAGATAGAAAATAAAAGATGCCAAGCTAGTGACTGAAAAGAGAAACGTGGTTAGTTGTTTAGACTAGAATAGCGAACTCTTGGCTGGGTTGTTCCCCTCTCCCATGGAGTCCATTGTTTTGTGCATTTATAGAATTGTAGGATGTAGGCCTGTTCTAAAAATGGCAAGATGGGCTCAGTGTGTTCATCTGTGGAAACAGAGGTGGGGTCTCTGCTAGTTCCTTCTTCTCCTCACTGTGACGGAGGGATGAGGCTGTGTCGAGAAGAGAGCTAAGGAAGTGCTTGTCTGTCTCCTGGTTGAGACAGGTTGGTACGGAATCGAGAAAGAGCTATCAATCTGTCAATCCTGTGCGTGTCCGGCCGGCCGGAGGGCCTGGAGGGCCTGGAGGCAGGCGCTCACACCTGGGATGTCAGGAAGTAGAGAAAAGACTGGAGACTCTGAGGAGCTTAAGGCCCATCCCCCACCATGACCCACTTCCTCCGGCTAGGCCCCACCTCCAAAAGGTTCAGCTACCTCCTCAAACAGGGCTACCAGCAGAGATCAAGGTTTCAAACACAGGAAACTTTGGGGACATTTGGTATTCAAGCCGCCACAGTACCCTGAGTTCTGGATGTAGCACATTTGCCCAGGCCCTCTTTGGGGCTTACAGGGTACCTCGTGCCCTGTTGCCAAGGCCTGTTACAGTTGCAAATTTCCTGGCCTTTTCTCCCCACCAGGCTGAGAAGGCTTTGAGAGCAGAGGTCTTACCCTTCCATCTCCAGACAGCCTGGCTACAGTGATGATTGGCATTTAGTGAAAAGCATGTAAGCCTCCATGCCCATCAACAGGGGACAGACTCATGAAGCTATGGAATCTGCACAATACAACTTGCTTAGCTAGTACAGTAAATGAGGTGCCACTGAAGGCAAAACGCAAAGGAAATCATGTTTGTTGTTGTTTAAAAACACTTGGATAGATGCATAGAAAAATTCTAGAAGGTGATGACGGTAGTCTTTATGATGGCTCTCAGTGATCTCATCCCCTCTGGGAAGCCACTCCCCTTGAAAGTAGGTAGTACTTAGTGACTTGATTTTAATGAGCAGAATATGCCCTCAGTGATTAGATGCCACTTTTGAAATGAAGGTTGATATCTCCTCTCCCCTCTCCTCCTCTCTCCTCCCACATCTCCTCTCCTTCCCTCCCCTCCTCCCCTTCTCTCCTCTCTCCCCTCCCCTCCTCCCTCCTCTCCCCTTCCCTCCTCCTCTCCCCTCCCCTCCCCTCCTCTCCCCTTCTCTCCCCTCCCCTCCTCTCCCCTTCTCTCCCCTCCCCTCCTCCCTCCTCTTCCCTCCCCTCCCCTCCTCTCCTCCCATCTCCTCTCCTCCTCTCTCCCCATCTCCTTTCCTCCTCTCCCCTCCCCTCTTCTCCCCTCTCCTCCTCTCCCCTCCCTTCTCCTCTCCTCCCCCATCTCCTTCCCTCCCCTGCCCTCCCCTTCTCTCCTCCCTCCCCTCCCCTCCTCTCCCCCCATCTCCTTTCCTCCTCTCTCCCCCCATCTCCTCCCCTCCCCTCCCCTCCTTTCCCTTCCCCTCCTTTCCCCTCCCCTCCTCTTCCCTCCCCTCCTCTCCTCCACTCCCCTCCCCTCTCTTCTTCTGTTCCCTCTTTCTCGTGCTTTCAATAAGGCAACCTTGAAGAAGTCCATGCAGTGAGAGTGGGGGTGCCTTTACCTCAGGCCATCAGGATTTGAGGGTCTAGGAAGAGTTGAAACTAACAACTCTGCCGGTGACCTTGTAGCAGACCACTCCCATGCTGCACCTCCAGATACAGCTGCACTCCGGATCGTCATCATGGCTGCACCTCTCTGACAGTCCTTCAGTCAGAGCCTGGAAGTTAGGCTACACTCTGATTCTGAGAGCTAACACAAGCTTATTGTTCAAGCCTCTAAATTTTGGGCAATTTTTAAATGCAGAAATAGAAAACTCATGCACATGTGCAATTAACTGCCAAGCGAAGTCATCTTTGGATACTATAATCATACTAATATTTGGGGACAATGCTAGAATACTGGAGCTATCATTAGTAAGTATGTACTGTGAGAGTTAGTAAGGCTTAAGTTGATGCTTCCGTTTTCTCTGCTATGAAATGGGAGAGAGCACTGGTGAGGTTCCTTTTAAAGGGTGGTTCCGAAGAACATTTAGAATTATTCAAGGCATATGGTAAATGTTATGTATCTCTATAAATCCATGCATATACTATGATTTTACCACTTTATGTCTCTAAGACCTCTTGGGCTTTTTTTTATGGTGAGATTATAGGTCAAAAAGAATTTTGGAATTTGAAAAGGAAGATGTATGAACAGTATTGGCCAATTTGACCTGAGCCAAATCTTCAACATCAAAGCATTTTGATGGGCAACATGTGTTTTGTATGTGTGCTTAAATGAAACTCGAGGGGTCCGTGCCCCGAGGCAACAAAACTCCAGAAGTAACAAAGCAGTATTATTTGATTTTGAATAGGATCCATTATACTTTCTAGGATGCCTTTATATAAACAATCACACACAAATCCTGGAAGATGAAGAGCCCTATAGAGTCCTTTTCCTCAACTGGATGCCACAACACCCCGCTTTCATGTCATATCCTGTGCAGAGTCACCCTTAAAGGTATCTGGAGCCGAGACCTCTCTAGACCGTGCCCTGTGCACACAAGAACACTCCAGGCTCTTCAAAACAGCAAGAAGTGACTCCGCTGAGTTCCGAGAATATTTTGATATGCTGCTTTCTGAAAACATCCAAACTTACCACCCATGGATTTAGAGCCTAGTAAAACACACTGCTCATTAAAACATGCTGGTGTCCCCTTTTGTCCCTCTGATGACTCAGAAGGCACTTGAGTTCCTCCGGGCCAATACCACAGACAGTGCTGAAAAGAAAATGCTCGCTTGAAATCTCCGGGTAAATTGAATTACGATCTTTGGGGCTACTTATCACAGTCGCGTCTTTGATGGCACATACCATAACCGAGTAAATTCAAGCATAACTCCTGTTTAGGGACCCCCTATTGCCCTCTTCGCTCTGCCCCTGAGTTCTTCGCTGTGAGACTTTGGAAGAAATTGCTTTGTAGATTTCAGCCCCAGATTTTTCAGCTGGAAAATTAAAAGGATGGACTGGTTTTTTTTATTGCTTTGTAAAGGAGTCCATGACAGGTAACCCAGAGAAAATGGAAGAATATGTTCCTGGGTCTACTATCTCCCCCCACCCCTTGAAATTCTCATTGAGTGATTTCTAACAATGAGGCCTGGAAATCAGCAATTGAAAAAAAAAAAAGCTCCATGGCAGCTGGGGTTGATTAAAGATACCATTTCAGGCTCTTCAGGCTGCTGTGAAAACAGATGAAGCAGGGCTGGAGTGATGACCCAGCAGTTAAGAGCACTGGGTGCTCTTGCAGAGGTCCTGGGTTTGATTCCCAGCATCCACATGGCAGCTCACCACGGTCATGTAACCACAGTTCCAGCCTATCTAATGCCCTCTTTTGTCTGCCTCAGGACCAGTCATGTGTGTGGTGCACAGACATACATGTAGGTAAAACACCCATACACATAAAGAAGAATGAAGCAGCTTAATTTACACTGATAGTAACTTACATAGATGTTGAAGAATCTTCGATATCTACTATTTGGAGGAAAAACAAAGTTCACTGTGGTGTGTATTCTGTGCTATGTTTGTGTTAGAATTGTATATGGAGGGAATGCAAGGACGCACGTCAGCTTTTCATGACTGTGACCAAAGTACCCGACATAAACACCTTAGGGAGGGCAGTAGCCATCTGTTCACAGTTCTAGAGAGAGAGCAGTCTACTCCGGCAGGGAGGACCTGACAGAACAGTGCAGCTCATATCACGATGGCCAGAAGCATAGAGAAAGGGGAAACAAAAAGAAACCAAGGGGCTGGAGAATCAACTCAGTGCTCTTCCAGAGAACCTGGATCCTGTTCCCAGCACCGGCATGGAGGTGTGTGGTCATTTGTTAACTCCTGTCCTAGGGCTCTGACACCCTCTTCTGGCCTCTACAGGACATTGAACACACATGGTACACAAATACATACAGGCAAAATACTCGTATTTATGAAGTAAAACCAAAGGAAAAAGTGGTGTTTTTGTTTTGTTTTTTTTTTTTTACTTTTATTTTTATGTATACCAGTTTTTTGTCCACATGTATATCTGTGTGACAGTGTTGGAGTCCTTGGAACTGGAGTTACAATTTCGAGCTGCCACGTGGGTGCTGGGAATTGAACTCAAGACCTCTGGAAGAACAGTCAGTGCTCTTAACTGCTGAGCCATTTCTCCAGCCCGTTTTCATTGTGTGTGTGTGTGTGTGTGTGTGTGTGTGTGTGTGTGTTTTGCCTGTGTGTATATCTGTGTACCAAGAACATGTAATGCCCATGAAGACCAAAAGAGGGCGATAGATCCCCTTGAACTGCAGTTAGTAGACAGTTGTGAGATGCTATGTGGATGCTGTGAACTGAACCTGGGTCCTCTAAAAGAGCTACTGCTCTTAACCACTGAGCCATCTCTCCAACCCCAGAATTCTTTAAAAAATAATTCAAGACAAAATACAGTTACAGCCTCCAGTCACTTATTTCCCTCAAGCAGACCCCATACCATTTACCTTCCAATAACGCCACTGTTTTATATGGATCTATCAAAGGACAAATACAACAATTAGGCTGGAGCTATCACGCTCACTATTTCTGGAAACACCATCATAGATACTCCCATAGGGGTGCTTCACTGGTCTCCTAGGCACATCTCCCTCCAATCAAATTGACAAGATTATTCACTACAGTACCTTGAAACGTATTGGTTTCAACTGTGAAATTGCTTTCCGGTCCATTTTGACCTTTAGTGACCTCACAGAGTTAGCATTGTGAGGTGGCACAGGAAAACTCTTGGACAGAGAAATCTGGTCATTCAGAACCTTGCTGGTTTTGGAAACAGCACTGAGGACACCTGAGGTGATGATGACATGGGCCATCAGGAATTTTAGACCTAGATGGAAGTCACAGAGGACGTGCTTCTGATTTCTTAAATGCATCTGGTGCCTTTCCCTGAAACTTTCCTTCTCTGCCTAGGAAATGTGTTGATTGAAAAAAAAAAAGAAAGAAAGAAAGAAATAGTGATAATAAAGACTCAAGTGGTGGCCTGGTGGGTGGAGACATCTACACAAAGCAGAGTTTGTGAGCTTATTGGGGTGGGTGGGGTGCTGGGTGCTTGTTGAGGACTGGAGAGGCAGAGGGAAGCCTTTGATAAGGCTGCAAATGGGTGCTTGAACAGAGGAGTCTTGAGAAAGGTGCTATTGTAGGAAAACAAAACTGTTTTTGTTTTTTTGCAGGACCCCTTTCTTGCAAAAGGGGCCAGGGCCCTAAGGTTGAAGAGCTGAGGCCCTTAGACCAGAAGAGGGAGCAGCTGGCCTGGGAGGAAGCGGGATGAAATGAGATGCTTCTTCATGACTTCTCAGAATCTCAGGCCAGCAGTTCAAAGAGCCCCTCAGCTAATGCTAAACAGCTTCCTTGATTGACCACCTTCTTAGCGAATGTTGGGGATGTGCAAGCCATGGTTCTTGTACCTTTTGACAGATCTACAGCAGTTTGCCTGACTTCCTTGCCAGAGTCAGAGCTGAAACTTTATCCAGTCCCTTGACTCGGTGCATCAAGTCAAAGTTCCTTTTACTCTGATAACCCTTTAGACTCTGAAGTTTAGAGACTTGAAGACACCAACAAGGAGACTCGGAGTCTTCCTGCTTCCCTTCCACCCAGACTGAGGATTTTAACTTCTGTAAATAATGTACTTGGCGGCCAATTGCCTTTCTGAATGTGTTCACTTCTGTGGGTTCCCGTGGCCCACAGCTTCCCTGTTCTCAATTTCCTTCTCCTTTTTCCGTGACCCACTTGGTATTTTTTTGGTGATGTCCAGTACAAAATTGAGAGCATGCCCAATCTGCTTTCTATTACTGTAATAAAGACCACAATCAAAAGCAACTTGGAGAGGAAAGGGATTTTTAACATACACACCCCAATCACTGCTGATCATTAAGGGAAGTCAGGCCAGAAACTCAAGGCAGGAACGTGGAGACAGGAATGGAAGCAGAGGCCATGGAAGAATAGCTGCTCACTGGCTTGTTCTCCACAGCTTGCTTGCTTATAACACACAGAATAATCTGCTCAGAGATGGCACTGCCTATAGTGGGCTTGGACCTCACACATCAATAATTAATCAAGAAAATGCCCCACAGACTTGCCTACCGGCAATCTGATGGGGGCAATCCCTCAGTTAAGGTACTTTTTCCTAGATGGCTCCAGATTGTGTCAACTTGACAAAAGAAACCAAATCAACCAGCCAAACAAACAAAAAACTCTCACAGCTGCATCCCAAGGAAGGGACTAAGTGTCTCTAATGGTCATGTGACATCTTAGTCAGGGAGCCTGCATTCAATATATTGTAGGGGAATTATAGAGTCCAAGTTCTCTCTGAATCTACAGATCATTTTTCCAGTGTGGACAGCTCCTCATTGGATAATATCTAGATGTTAATTTAGTCAGCATGACCCCCTCTTTTTCAGGGTTTCACTTCCCAAAGAAAATAGTGATAAAATAGTAGAAGGTTCTCAAGAGAGACAGCCAGTAGTATACTTAGAGGAGTATATAGGATGTGTAGAGAGATCTAGAAAAGGGGAGAGAGGATTCTCTCTGTTACGAGAATTGGCTCATGTGCTTATGGCAGGTAAGACCTCCTGCAGTGTGCCACCTGTGGATTGGCAACTTGGGAAAGCAATTCAATCGGAAGCAGAAGATCCAATAGCAAAGAGAGTCAATGGTGTAGCTCTTAGTTCAAGGATAAAGGCCTGTGAATCAGGCAAGCTTATGGTTTAGGTCTCAGTTCAAGGTTGAAGGCTCAAGAAGCTCGAGTTCTCATGTTCAAGGGCAGGAGAGGATGGGTGTCATAGCCGCGGAAGAAGGAGAGTTTATTCTTCTTTGCCCTTCGCTTCTGTGGGGGCCTTCGGTGGGTTGGTGGCCCGCCTTGGTAAGGGTGAATCTTCTTCATTCAGTCTCCAGTTCAGGAAACACCACAGAGACATACAGGGATGTTTTACTTGTTATCTGAGTTTCCTTTGGCCCATTCAAATTGACACCTGAAATAACAGAGGTAGCACAAAACTGACCGTTTGAACCGTTTGGGGGTTCACAGTCCCATGGCATTAGTTACATTTCTATGGTTCGATAGCTGTCCCTCTGTCTGGCTGTGAACTTTCCCGTCATTTCAGACTGAAACCGCCTCAGCAGGATATCTGAGAGGAGTTTCGGTGAGGGTCCAGTGATGACCACTGTGCCAGAGGCCTTGAAACAGACCAGAGACTCACTGCAATGACCGTTTTGCAGGCGGGGCTCATCAGCTCCCGATGCCACTAGGATGAATGAAGAGGTGTTGGGAAGACGGAGGAGCGCTGTGAGTTTGTTTGTTTGTTTGTTTGTAATTAATTTTTGGGGAGGCATCCTGCAGGGGTGAGGAGCTGATACAGAGGGGCTGGAAGGTGAGTGGGATTGGGGTGAAATGAAATTCCCAAAGGATCAGTAAAGAATTACGTTTAAGAATTAAATTCTTTGAAGTCACATTCCTCTTTAACCTTCTTGTTTCTCTCCCAGCTGAGAAGCAGGAAGAAGCTGCTGGGGTAGATTCTGTGCACACACCTAGTCTAGAGTCTGTGCTCAATTGTCCCCCAAGCCCCTGGGTATGAAGGGTTTGGTCCTTGGGTTGGTGCTGCTGGAAGGTGATGTGGCCCTTAGAGGTCAGGTCTAGCCAGAGGTTGAAGGGGACTGGAGGATTCACTCTTTTCTCTTTGCCTCCTGGCTGTTGCCCTGTGATTTCCCACCTCACCACAGGTCCTAAAGCAGCAGGGCCACGTGTCTACAGACTGAAAGCCCTGCCACCATGGACACAGACACCCCTTACAATCTCATTGTGTAGGGCATTTGCTACACAGAGCGGGCACCAGCATACCTGCTGCTGTTCTAAGCATGCTAAGAGATCAAATCGTGCTTCCCACTCCCTGAAGGCACTCGCTGAGAGCGGTGTGGAGAACCTCTCTCCTCCCATATGCCTCAAGCGAGAGTCCTTGGATTAGTAAATATGCTGCGAATAACTTCAGGCCCAGGGAGAAGCTAGGCATGCACCAGCCAAGGAGAGAGGCCTGGGGCAGACATTTCCTGTCTTCTCAGCCCTCCCAGGGAACCGAGGATCATGATTCCTTGCTATATGTCTTCCAGAATGGAGGGACAATCTATTTCTTTGACTGGAGACCTCAGTCTCTGGCATCCCGGCAGTCCTTGCTGATGAATAGAGGAAGGTTTCCTGTTCCATATCCCCGTTACATACAGTATGATACAACTATGCTGTCACCAGCCTGGCTTCCTCCCTTCCACCCAGCCTAATGTGGTCTCAGTGACCATCGAATATAAGCCGAACTTTGGAAAACGTCTCAGTAATTTCAGACAACCATTCAGTGAGCTCATGGGGAGAGCCACTCAAATCCTATTTAAGCCTAATGAGCCTTTAAGAACACAGAACAGCCCAAAGGTTCTCCTGAATTTTACTTCAGAGTTCTTTGCAAGGAGCAAGGAAGGGTTTAGCTCCTCCCTCACGAACTGGGAGCCCATTTCTTCCTTTGTGGCTTGGATTTGCATATAGGATCGCTCATGGCCAGGGCTTTCTAGCCAGAACTCCAAAAGATGGCACCCCACAACGATGCTTCTCGGCATCCTTTGGGCGGCACTTACACCATCCTGCACTCTAAATGCTACGGACTTTGCTTTTGTGAGCAGCCTCTCTGCTTGATTGATTAGTTCTGGAGATTGGCTGGATGCAAGTGCTTCAGGATTCTAAGCATTAGAGGAATTAATTAGGCTATTCCAGAAGGGACTTCATTCTGGCTTCCAAAAGTGATATGTGGTCTCCTATGAAGAACTCAAGAACTCAAGGAAGCTGGCAGTGAGCTTGGCAATCTCAGCCTTAATGAAAAGAGGGAACCGTCTTCAGGCAGTAAATTCAAAGCCCATCCTGCCCACCATGTGCTCAGCTGTCCCAACTTCTCATACATTTTCAAGAGCTATTTGAGAAGCTATTCTTCCTACAAGGGTTGGGGGGGGGTTGCATAGAGTAGAGGTTTTCATTCATTTTCATCTCTTCTTTGGAGTGGCATCAGTGGAATATGACTGGCATTGAGCCCAAAATATTTATTAATGGACCCTGAGCTATTGAAGTGAAACTCTTCTGGCAATAACACATTGGTGTGTGACTTAAATAAAAGGGCACATATATTTAAAATACTATTGCTGATAAAATATTAATATCATGAGCTCATCTGAGCAACTGATTGTTTTCCATATGCACAAATACAGGCTGAGTCCAGGTTATGACAGGCTAATTAATATATTCTAGTAGTTGTTAATGAAATTACATACTTATGTTACCATTAGCAAATGTCTTGAGGGGCCTCTTGCAGGCCCCCATGTCAAATTCAGTTCAGTTATTTTTTTGTCATCATGGAGGAAATTCCTTCGAGAGCAATTAAAGAACGTAATGCCTATTGTAAGAAACCATACTGCTCTGGATGATAGAATAGCTATAGAAGAGAGAACAAAAAACTTCAGGAAAAACCATAGATCAAAATTGATAAAGATTAGATTTGAACAAGAGAGACTTCTTGATTAGAAGAGGTGGCAGGTCATCAAACAGCATGCCCATCCAATCTAAACTAACTTACAGGACTAACAAATGCTTTTCATTTGATCAGATATAACTTGCTGTAAGGGAACGCAAGAATATATTATAGAGATTCAGCTATGTATTAAAGCTATACTTTGACTGGCCAAGGGTCTGTCAAAAGGCAAGCCATTTATTATGAATATTTAGTGCTATCCAGCCTTTAATATTTCAGCTGTCTTCGGCTATGAAATTCTTGAGTGCCCAAATATTTCTGGACCTGCCGAAGGTCTAGGTTACTGACCCCCTCTGAGCCTAGGAGACAAGCTGGCTGGAGACACAGCTTTGCTTCTTGTGCTAATGAAGCTCAGACCTCCTCCTTGCCTTGAGGCCCCGTGACTCTTCCAGAGCAACTGACTGAAAACAAAAGAGGTTTTTACATATCAAGGTGGAAGGTAGGGTGGAGGAACATTCCCGAGGAAGCAGAGAAAGGCGAGCCTGGAGAGAGAAGACTGACAGTTTTCTGTAGAGAGACAGTATAGAGTGGCAAGAGAAAAAGAGAGGAAGACAAGGCTGAGGTTCTGTAGAGGGTAAGCAGATCTCATTTTCTGAGTGCCAGGAGTAGAGAGTAATGGCCATGGAGAATGAGGAAATGGAGGATGAAGATGAGGCTGGAAGCATAGGAGTTTAGTCATTAGTAAGACTATGGGCTAGGGAACTGGGCGGAACTGATGCTACATAGACAGGATTTCACCCCAGAGAAATGAAGTAGACAGATAAAGAGCTTAGTGTAACTATATTTATTCTCGTCCTGAATGCCTGACGGAACTATAGCTGTGTCAGATAGAATTTTGTCTTAGAGGAATAAAGTTAACAGACATAAGAGCATAGTGTACATAGATTTTTTTTCCCTCAGATATCCCATGCTGGACATAGCAAAATCCCCGGGACCCTGGGTATTCCATAAGGAACCTCCCCAAAATTAGGGTTGGGGGAGGGACACTTAGTCATCTCTGCCAAGTCATTTCCGGGTTATATGTCCTGCGTGGCCCATGCCCCATGGTTACACCATCCCGTAGTCATGAGGACATGACCATGTGATCTCTGCTAGTGAGCTTGGGTGTGCAGGTGTGTCCTGGCCTTTATAAGGTGGCGCCATGTTCCCCCGGTCCCCCTCTCTCTGTGCCTCTCTTTCTGTGTTTCCTCTCTGCCAGGCCTGGCGCTCTCTCTCTCTCTCTCTCTCTCTCTCTCTCTCTCTCTCTCTCTCTCTCTCTCTCTCTCCTTTTCCTCCTAATAAAGCTCTAAAAGGTACCACTGGGTTCTTTTGTGATCATGACCTTTCCATGCGGTAACCAGTGCCATTATCCTTTCATAAATATTATCTCAAAATTTGTAAGATTAATATATATTTTAAACTTTTTGTCATGATATTAATAGTCATACAGAGTACTAACTAATTCTAGAAAAAAGGCTTCACCTAGCTTCTTGTACAAGATTTCAGGTTTGAGTCTCTATCAGGTAACTAGGAATTAAGTTTTTGTATTCTGGATGTACATAACAAATATTGATCCTTTAGCCTCTTTGAGATTTGCTGCATATGACATTTAAAATGTTTAGTTTTCTGCAGTGAACCATGACCACGCCTAACAGCAAGCAGCCTTTGAAGTCTCCAAAAGGAGGATGGGGCCCCACAACGATGATTCCACATGCACTGTGATAACACCACTAAGCTGACAAACACCACCTAAAGATTAGCTTTGGATGACAACCTGCTTGGGACAATTTCAAGATGGCTAGCTGAGATGATCCAGCCTCACAGACTACTCTAGCCAGTATTGAGACAGGTCCTGTACTTTCCCATTATATAGAAGCTGGACAACAAATGATATGGCTACCTCTCTCAGGACTTGACAATTATCTCAAAATTTCCTCTTCAGGAGCCCCTAAAGATGCCATCACTCCCAGACAGCAGGAAGTAATTTTAAGAATACGATGCCCGCATTCCCAGGAGGTAGGGTGGGTGGTTTGTGGCCTTTCAATATGTTATGGATATCTGTCATTGTTTAGGGTAGTTGATTATAGTTGTTATTGGTAATGGTCATTGAAAAAGCTCAACAAAGGAGATTAGATTCAGGTTTTTTGTTTTGGAAAAAAAAAGAAAAAAGGGGGATATAGAAATGATAGAATAAAAGGGTAGATTATTGAATCTACTTTGAAAAGAAAAAAGGGGGATATAGATATGATAGGATAAAAGGGTAAATTATTGAATCTACTTTTATTTTGTTTTGTTTTGTTTTTTGAGACAGGGTTTCTCTATGTAGTTTTGGTGCCTGTCCTAGATCTCATGCTGTAGACCAGGCTGTCCTCGAACTCACAGAGATCCTCCTGGCTCTGCCTCCTGAGTGCTGGGATTAAAGGCGTATGCCACCACCGCCCGGCTTGAATCTACTTTTAAAAAGCAACTACTTGTTTTAAATATTTTGCATTGATATGGATTTTTTGTCTATTGACATAAATTTGAGGTTATTTTTGTTAGAACATCCTGCATATATATTTCTACCCTTGTTCAAGATATTGTACCAATACAACTCATTTAACAATGTAATGCAAGTGTTTAGTACTTAAAAGCTATTATTATCAACTATTTAGGATAATAAGAAAATACAAGTTAGTAGTTATTCACCTATTACAAGGGAACTTGTCATGTTAGGTATGTTTTCAAAGTCAAGCAGAGATATTTTAGATAGTCTTCAAACACTTCAGAGATCTGCAGAATATGGCATTTAAGATGTTTTAATAACATAGGTTCTTTTTTTTTTTTTTTTTTATGACAATGAGACATGTCTGCTCCTGGCAGCACCAATCTACTTCAGAGAAGATGATGGATATCAAAGAAACTCCACATGGAGTTTACTTTCTTTGTGGCAAAAATTAACCACTGTGCAAGAAAGTGCCCTTGCCTCAACAGCTGACAGTATGCTGTCCAAAGAAACTGGCAGGACACAAAAGAAAGTGACTGTTGAACTTTCCCAAGACAAGGTAGGACAGACCTTTAGAATATTCTGCTTCACAGAAAAGTCTGTCAGATATGCTAGGCCTATAGGCTGAAGATGGATGTCCCATCATTGCCGAGGGACCTTGGGTGATTGTCCAGGCAGCCAGCTGTTTCTATCATTTTTTACATTTTTTGGAAGTCTCTGACTTGCACTTTCTACTTACTCAGTAAATATTATTTCCTTCTTGGGTCTCTGATGGAGTTGAAGACTTTATAGTTATAGGTATAGTTTCCTTGTTACCAGATTCAGAAAAGAAATTCACTGAAGAAGTGTAAAGTGTATAGGGTTGAGAGACATTAAAAGATAGTTTTGGTAATGCAAATTAGAATAGAAAGTGAATTAGGTACAACATTTTGGACTCACCAAGATAGGATAGATAATGGAGTATTTTATCTGAATGTGTCAAATGTTTATGGACTAGACATTGTTGATATATTTATTGCCTGTATATATTGTATATAGTCATTGTATTTATTGTACATAGTTTTTCTTATATTAGTTATAATATTTTTTTATTTTAGACAAAGAGGGGGAAATGTGATATTTTGTTTGTGCACTAACAAATAAAGCTAGCCTGAAGATCAGAGGGTGGAGCTAGCCATTAGTTGACCATAGAGGTCTGTAGGTTTGTATAGACAGGAGACAGGAAGTGATATGGGTGGATGGAGAGAGGAATAATATAAGGCAGGCAGAGACATGAGCTGGGCCTCCCTTATGGTCTGAGGAGTTGTGGAGTTAAGAGGTGACTTTGGCTGCTCCTTTACTTCTCTGATCTTTTAGCATTTATCCCAACATCTGACTCTGGGTTTTTATTAGTAAGACCAATTAGAATTTGCACCACATGTACGAATGTTTTCCTGCATGGATGTATACACCCCATAAGTACCTGGTGCCCTCAGAGGCCAGAAGAGAGCATCAAATCCCTTGGAACTGGAGTGAGAGGTGTTTGTGAGGCACCACATGGGTGGTGGGATCTAAACTGGGGTCTTCTGCAAGAGCAGCAATTACTCTTACCTGCTGAGCCACCTCTCCAGCCCTACTGAATTGTTTTCTTCTTAAGATAAACAACCATTGAGTCTGGGAGGGCCAATTACATGTCCCAGTACATGTGTGTTACTGCTTACTGTGGTACTACATGTGTTCTCTTCAGGGTTGGGCTTCCTATCAATGTTTTTTGCTTGTGTTTCTTTTTACATATTACTTAAAAACATTTTTTCTTGATTTTTTTTTTTTTTAATTAAAATTTTTGAAACAAGGTCTCATGTAGCCCAAGCTGGCCTTGAATGTACTATGGAGCTGGGAATGACTACTCTATGTAACTATGACCTTGAACTCTGACCCTCCCACTCCATCTCCTGTGTGCTGGAATCACAGGCGTATGTCATCACACCCAGTTTTATGTGGACCTGGGCATATAACTGAGAGCCTCCTATGTATTAGGCCAGCATCCAAACAACTGAGCTACATCTCCAATCTGGAATTTTTTTTGTCGTTGTTGTATTTTCCACAGCATCTCAGGGAGCTGGGGCTAACCTTGCACTTCCTATGTAGTTGAAATTGACCATAGACTCCTGATCTTCCTTCCTACACCTTCCTAGTCCTGGGATTACAGGTGTGTGGCACCATGCCCAGCATAAGTGGATCTTACAATGCAGAAAGTGTCTCAAACACACTGTGTAAATGAAGGTTCTTCATAAGGCAACATTTTGAGCATTTATGTGATGTGTTTTAAGCTGTTCCCGGTGTCTGTATTTCAGTGTTCATTACTAGATATATTTTCTTTTTTTATGTACTTATTCGTAGTTGCTGCTTGTTGGTTATTTATATTATATACATCTATTTACAAACATTTATGGTTTTGGAATAGTGTCTCACGTATTCCTAGCTGGCTTGGAACTTTCTATGCAGCCAAGGATGACCTTGATCCTCCTACTTCTACCTTGGTGATATAGAGACTGTAAGTGTGCCCTGCCCTCCATGGTGTATGCAGAGCTGGGCATTGAACTCGGGGCTTCCTGGATGGTAGATCAGCACTCTGCTTACTGAGCTACACTATACTCCTACATTTATTTGTTTAGTCCATGTTCCTAGTGACAAACGCTTAAGCTTATTTCTAAACTTAATTTTGAAAAAGATTAACTAAGTGAACTTTCAGAAATGTATTCACTTTTAGAAAGAGAGATTATAAACCTATCTGATCTTAGTATTGATGTGTGTAAAACCAATAGTGGACAGTTTTAGTTAATCTTTCTAAATGTACATTGGTTGACTGAAATGACGATGAGGAAATCAGATGCAGAAGAAGGCTGGAAGACCTGTTTACAGTACACATGTGCACACCCACCCACACCATTTTGAAATAAACAAGTGTATTGAGGCCCTTTCATGATAATTCAATTCTTCTTCATAGACCTATGTTGAGTTTGCTCCTAAATGCGTAATTTACCTAAAGGCATGGAAACGGATCTCAATGCACACAATCAAGATAAACCAAACCCAAATACTTTCAAGTTGTATATAGTCCTACTGAAGACCAAGTCTTCAGCTTGGAGAATCCAGTTCACAATAGACAGTTGTGGATACACAGTCATTTATGAAGTTCATTGTACTCATGTATGTGTGTGTGTGTGTGTGTGTGTGTGTGTGTGTGTGTGTGTGTGTGTGTGTGTTTGTGTAATCACAGTGCTCCTATGGTGAGATGGGAGGTGGAAAGTGTGCAGATGAGGCAGCCTGGTGAACAACAAAAGTCCTTGTCACAAACAAAGGGACAGGTGAGAAGGGTCAGTCAAGGTTGTTCTCTGACCTCCACATGAGCATCATGGCACATGTGCACTTGAACTTACGTGTAAGAATATGTACAAACATCACAAACACAGAAGTTTAAAACACAAACAAACAAATAATCCAGTCCTTTGTAAGGTCTTTACCCACAACCACTCCCAACCTGCAGAAGACAGGCATCCCTGAATTGCTGGTGCCCTTCATTCCCTATGGCCCAAACACAATTCTCCGGGGAAAGTTCCAGCTTCTTTAATATATGCATCTTGTGTACCCACTTCCCTGAGCCTTTTCTCCTCTTCCTCTGCTGTTTGTCAAAGTGACTCAGATGTGTCCTTCCTGCTCTGCATGAGCCATCTCTTTCTATAAGTTTCTAAAAGCCCCGGAGCAGCAGGAGAGTGCTGAGGGGATGTCTCCCCACTGTGACAGTCTTCTCAGGAAAACACCTGTGAATATTTAGCAATCAGGCAGCTGCTGTGCACCAGTGAGTACACCCAGGGTGGAAATAATTTTTTTTCTGCCTTTCCAGTGGGTCATCTAGTCCAGGACCATGTTTTGGACTGCTCTGGTTTGGGTTTGTTTGGACTCTATAAGAAGCATAAGTCGAGACGGAATGAGACACACAAACTATTTCTTGGAGAAAAGCCCCATGGAGGATCAAGAGAAGAGGATGCAGAAGCAAGGGGCGAGCCAGCGGGTTGAGGCCCGCCTGACACCTGGGAAAGGAGGGAGGGGAAGAGAGGGAGGCTGATAAAGCTTCTGGAGCAAGGATTTCCCTCTAGAGGGCTCTGGTGGAGGCAGGGGCACCTGGGGTGTCCACCTCACCTGGGCTTGTGTACAGCCTGGGCATGGCCCGAGGAGAGAACGGACTTGGCGTAAGTGCTGCAGAAGACAGTCAAGTATGGTAGCTGGGTGCTGAAGGACAATGAGCACATGACTGCTCCTGGGCACGGTGGAGGAGAAGGCTTTATTATAGATACGAGGGAGAGTTCAGCCGGAGGCATCTGGAAGGGTCCAGACTGGATGTAGCCAGCAGAATAGATCAGGCCATGAAAGGAGAGAGTGATGGGGGGAGAGAGAGGGGAAGAAAAGAGACAGGAAAGAGGGCATGTGGATCAAGAGAGGAGCCAAGGACCAAGAAGAGAGAACCGAGAGACCAAGAGTGGAGGCCAAGAGGCCGAGAAGGAGAGAAGAACCAAGAAAGCACGTGGCCAAAATGGCTGGTTTATACAGGAACCAGAAGCTGGGGGGAAGGGAAGCGATGCCCAGCCCCTGGGCTGGAGAGGTTTAGGGTAGGGGATGGGGTGAGAAGTACCGGGAGGAGCCACCAGTACTGAAGGAGACTTGTCCTGGCTTTCTTTGGGACCTGACAGATGCCACCTGCATTAATACTTGTCATGTAGCTATGTACCAATGAGCATCTTAAAGTAAAATTGCTGGGATGGTCTAGAAGACCTTGGCAATGAAATGAACAGAACGTTACACCCTCTTGTAGAAGAGGAGAGGGACATGAGACCATCATCTGAGATTCCAGCTACCCTGCTCTTCTGCCACTGCCTCCCCGGCTGCATGTAGTTGTGTGTGTGTGTGTGTGTGTGTGTGTGTGTGTGTGTGTGTGTGTGTGTGTGTGTGCTGCTGATGTATAAGAGGTAGAAAGTTACTTGAGAGTTTTTGAAGGAGAGCCTTCATGACCCAGTCAGATCCCCAAGGCCCCACCCTTTAATGCCATCCTGTCTCCCTTCCCTCCGCCAAAGGATTTTGTTCAGATGTGAACAGAAAGTACAAACCTGGTACACTGCAAGGGAGGGGTAGACACAGAATCTCCTGTACAAACTCTGGAGGATAGAGCATTCAGACGTTAGCAGTCCCTAATCTGTACTAGGGAAGCCTACCTGCCTAAGTCTCCCCACTCAGCCAAACGCTGATCTCACCACGAGTCCTCCCTCACAAATACTCAGAAACAGCATTTAGTCTGTGTGTCATGTGTCCCGGGCAGGTTGACAGATATGGTTAACCACCTCAGGAGGGCCTGGGGAAGGGGCTGGACCCTCAAAAGAATGGGACAAAGGAAGCATGAAGGGATGGTGAGGAGGTTTGCTGTGCCCCATATATGTGTGGCCATACAAAAGCACATTGTATGGCACGTGAGAGGTAATTAACATGGCTGTGGAGACTTGAATTAGATGTCCCCCATAGGTCTGGGGCATACTTGAACCCTGGTTGCTGGCTGGCAGTTTGGGAAGGATTAGGGAGTCGGGTCTTGATGGAGGAGGTGTGTCACTGGGGATGGGCGGAGCCTCTGAGGTTTCAAGACTTATCATTTTGAAGTTTGAGGTATGAGCTTGTAGCTGTTCTGCCAGCTAACATGCCCGTTGACTGCGGCCATGTTGCCCTGTCAAGATGAGTTCTGAACTTCCTGGAACCCTGAGCCCAATTAGATGCTTCCTTTCATAAGTTGCCCTGTTCATGATGTTTTATCATGGCATTAGAAAGGTAACAAGCTGGGCAGTGGTGGAACACACCTTTAATCCCAGTACTTGGGAGGTGGAGGCAGGCAGATCTCTGTGCATTCAAGGCTGGCATGGTCTACATAGTGAGTTCCGGGAAAGTTAGGGTTATGTGGAGATGCTGTTTCAAAAAGAAACAGACAGACAGACAAAGGTAACTAATAGCACAATCCTATAATGCTGATGCACAGTGAAGAAATGATTCCTTCTGTGAGTGGAAGATGAGACTTTGAATTAGCAGGGACTGGGTCTTTCTGGGTCTCTTTAGTCAGTACACTTACAGTGGCCAAGTGTGTCTCACAAAACGTCAGGCGGGACCACTAACTACAGACCCAACCCTGATCTCTGCTGATTAGACTCTAAAACCTGTGTTCTCCTTCATAGTTCTCTCCTGCAGGTCAGAGAGGCAGAACGAGACTCTGTGACCAAATATTGAAATGAGGAAATATGATCCTAAACTCATAAAGACATTTCTGCCTTAATGTGTCAGAGAAGAGCGAAGGGTAGGAGCACCAGCCTCCTTGAGAGAGAGGCGGTTGGGGCTGATGGACCCCCCTCATTCTTCAGCCTCTCATCTCCCCCCTACCCCCTGCCCAGGCAGGGTCTCATCATGCAGCCCTGGAACTTGCTATGGAGACCAGACCAGCTTTGAACTCACAGAGATTTGCCTGCCATTTCCCGCTAAGCGCTGAGATTAAAGGTGTGTACCGCTATGCCTGGCAGGGAACCCTCTTTCCTGGGGAGGGGCAGTTTATTATACTATAAATTATTATATTTATTTATATAGCTTACAGTCAGTCATTGGGGGAAGCAAGGACAGGAGTTTAAAGCAGGAACCTGGAGGCAGGAACCGAAGCAGAGACCATGGGGGAACGCTGCCACTGGCTTGCTATCCATTGCTTGCTCAGCCTGCTTTCTTATTCAATGCAGGACCACCTGCCCAGGGATGGCATGGCCCGCAGTGGGTCGGACCTTCCTACATCAATCATTTATTAAGAAAATGCTCCTCAGACATGCCCATGGGCCAATCTAATGGAGACAATTGAGGTTAGGAATCTCTTCTTAAGGGTGCATTCTCATATGGATTCTGCAGCCCAACGGAAACCCCTCAAGGTGCCAAGAAAATCAGAAAATAATGATTCAGAGGCTTATGGGACCTATGCTCTACCTCTCTGTAAGAGAATGCTTGGGGAGGCAGAGATTGAGTGTTCCTGAGAAAAGTGTCTAGAATAAATAAGGAAAACCGCAGAAGCTGAAAGTTGGGGTCTGTGTTGGGGCTGGACAAACAGACTGTCCTGCAATCCCATATGAAGAAGAGCTTGAGGGGATAGATGGATCTGAGCTCAAGGTGAGTTTGAAAGGGGGTGGCCTGGGGCAAAAGTGCACAGCATCCCAAAGAAGATACACTCTCCAGGTTAGCGAGATGGCCCAGTGGATAAGGTGCTACAGTGCAAGCATGGGGGCCCGAGGATCAGTCTCCAGCATGCACGTGAAAAGCTGAGCATGGCGGTGTCCCTCATAATGCCAGCCCAGAAACAGATAGGAGGCCCCCAGGGACTCACTGGCCAGTCAGTCTAGCCAGTTGGTAAACTCAAGCTTCAGTGAGAGGCCCTGTCTCAAAAAATAAGGTGGAGAGCAATAGTCAGACAACGTCAGCAAGGTCAGACAACTGACATTGACCTCTGGCCTCTACATGTACACACAAGCACGCATGCACCTGCACATACATGTGCACACATGGGCATGCACACATACCTATAGAAGAAAATAATATGATGTTTTTGAGAAAATGGTCCTAGCACTGTTATATTAGTGATGGATTCGGGTCAAGTAACGTGTTTGGAAAGCCTACCAACCACCATGGTCCCTTGCCTTTCCATCTGTCTCTCATCTTCTGCTGTATGGAGAGAGAGTTCAACACAATTGGATGCCTGAGCAGTGCCAATCTAGTGCTGATGGCATGGAGACTTTCTGGAGGGCTACTGATCTTCAGTCCAAAGCTGGCTTCTGACATTAGAGACGGGATGAAACAGCAGCAGCAGCGGCAGTGATATAGTAGATGAAATCGCCAGCAAGACTTGGAAGACAATGGGGCAAAATGCAAGGTTTCCCCTCTTGCTGCTCTTTATTGGGCTGCCACGGGACAATGCAACCATACTTAGCATGTATCCTTCTACTTCCTACTTCCAATAATGCGATTAAGGTATGCCTGATGGCTTGATCCTAGTAGGTTCCAGATCTGGTTAAGTTGAAAATTAAAATTAGTCACCAGCCTGCTTGTGGTGATATTTTGTTTGTGTTCTAACAAATAAAGCTGGCCTGGAGTTCAGAGTGCAGAGTTAGCCACTAGGCCAGGCAATGTTAGCACACACCTTTAATCATGACACGGGAGGAGGAAGCCAGAAGATCAGGAGTTCAAGGCCACCCTGTTCTACACAAGATTGATCCAGTCTAAAAAAGAAACAGAGCCAGGCGGTGGAAGCTCACGCTTTTAATCCCAGCACTAGGGAGGTGGAGACAGTAATGTAAGGTAGAAGGAGACAGGAACTGGGTCCCCCTTCAGGCTAAGGTGTTGGCGAGGTCAGAGGTGGCTGTGACTTGCTCCTTTGTCTCTCTGATCTTTCAGCATCTATCCCGATATCTGGCTTCGGTTTTTTTATTATTAAGACCAATTAGGATTCTCGCTACACCTGTTCGCCATGCTTTCCTTCTGTACCTGACCCTCCATGTCCTGTCCCCTCTCCCACGCCTCATCTAGAGCTCTGCTTCCAGACTTGTCCTTTGTTCTTCTAGCTGTCTCCTTTTTTCCCTTCTTCTCCTCTTGATAGACACTTATCACCCCCTGCTGCTTCCCCTCCCCCCCCCCCACCTCAGCCTGTGCGGGAAGGCGCCACAGCCACGCGCACACACTTTCACAGTGCAGTTCTCTTGAGTTTCCTGGGCCCCGTGTTGGACCGACACACTGGCTGTTGACATCAAAGTCTTCAGATGAGATAGATGCCAGTGATTTGACTGCACTCGAGAGGTTAATCGGAACCACAGAACTTTGACTTGGGAGGAACATGCTCAGAGAGAGGCAATTTCAGCATCTTCAAGTCTACAGATAAGCCTGCTCTAACCCAGCCAGGGGAATGCCGCTACCCCGGGAGACCCAGGAAAAGATTCAACAGGAGGATAAGATTCACTCTTGTTCTTTAAATCAGTTTGTGGATGTAAGACGCCACTTAGAACGGGTTACTATTTCCTCTGCCTAAACTGCGTTGCTAAGGAGACCTGCGTAGTTCTCCATTAAGATAAGGCTGCCTGATGAAGGGTTAGTCAAATAGCATTGCTCTAAGTGCTGAAGGACAGTTTCATCCACATCCATCAAACATGAAAATTGAACAATTCGAGCTGACAACCACTCTACACACACAACATGCGGCAACATAAGCAAGGTGTGCACTTCTTAAGATGGGCAAAATGTTGCTGCTGGTTATTATTTCATTCATCCGTGTGAGACTGTAGACATTCCCTTCAATTCCTTGGGGTCTAGAACTTGAAATAGGAAAAGGGTAAGCGGGAGAGTGGGCAGAAGTTGATGGGATCTCATGGACTGCCAAGATGGAAATGACTTCATAGATCATTGGGACCAAAACCTTTTAATGAGCCAGGCATAGTGGAACATGCCTTTAATCCCAGCACTTGAGAGGCAGAGACAGGCAGATTTCTGTGAGTTCAAGGCCAGCCTGGTCTGCAGAGTGAGTTCCAGCCAGAGGAAGGGAAAAAAACAAAACAAAACAAAACAAAAAGCCAAATTGCTGTGGAATATTCCTTTACACTGTGTGAAGATGTGTCACTGTGATTGGTTTAATAAAAAGCTAAATGGCCAACAGCTGGGCAGGAGTTACAGCAGAGACTTCTGGACATAGAGAGTTCTGGGAAGAAGAAAGGCAGTCACCAGCTGGATACAAAGAGAGCAAGACAGGCAGGAGGAGAGTTAAGAACCACAAGTCACATGCAACATGTGGATAAGTAGAAATGGGTTAATTTAAGTTATAAAAGCCAGTAGGACAAGCCTAAGCTATAAGCTGAGCTTTCATAATTAATAGTAAGTCTCCATGTCATTTTTTTGTGAGCTGGTGGCCCAAAGAAAAATCCATCTACAACAAACAAACAAAAAAACCTTTAATGACAGATGTCCCAGCCTCTCCACTGTGGGTAATTCTTGGCTCAGGGGCTACTCTGTGCATCGTGGGATGCTTAGCAGCATGTGTGGCCTCTACCTACTAGCTGCCAGCAACATCCTGTCTGTCCTGCGTGACAAGCAAGAACATGTCCTCTGGATACTGGCAGACGTTCTCTGGATGGCAAATGACTCCTGGCTTGGAATCTCCCTTAGGTTGTCGACCAGGAAGGAGATACAGAGAGCTCTTGGGATTTCTGTTTAGTAGAAGAGGAAGAATATTCTTGTTTGGCTCCTCCAAACAAACTCCCCAGGCCCCAAGATGCTCAGTGAACAGCTGAGGAGGGACCTCCCTGTAGGTCAGCAAGCAGCACCTGTGGGAGATCAGGGAAGTGGGTGGAGAATCCTATGGTGAGGTGAAATGGAGGTAGAGCCATGCTTGCCCACGGAAGAAGCCGTTTCCCATTCCACACCACTGCTCTTTCAGGGGGCAGTGACATTTGCTCTCTAGCCAGCAAATCTCACAAGAGGCCCTGGCCAGTGGCAATGAGATTTTGAACATGAGACAGAATCTGAAAGAGACAAGTTCGCTGCTGATGGAGAGGACGAGCCCTGGGCAGTGACCCTGGCTGGAAGGGCACATTTCTGTTGGTAGCTTCTTTGGCTAGGCCTTCTGCCAAGGGAGACAAGCCTGCAAAGGAAATAAAAAACATGTTGAGTCCTGCAAAGAGCAGTTGGAGGAGCGGAGACAGCAGCTGCATGGGCTGGCAACAGCTGGACATCCTCCCAACAACCAGGCTTGAAGGAGGAAAAGCAGAGGAATTCTGGACTCTCCAGACGAGAGGAAATACGCCTTCCAACCCAGGGGAAGGCTCTTCAAGTGTGAAAGGGAAATCACTTGGGGGATATTAATCTTCTTTTCAAGGATCCCTCTCAGAAGCCATTGAATCCGTTAGGCACCCTCCCTCCTGACCGGCCAGTAAGACTGTTCTTAGGAGCTGGTGTTCTGGGAGGAGTCTCAGAACAAGTGGCCTCAGAGGGGGACCCTTGAGAGACCACTTATGTCCAGAAGAAGAGCCAGTGGAACCAGGGCCCTGCCTGGAAAGCAAAGCCATCAATCCCCAGAGCAAGAGCCTGAGTGTTACAGTGGGGAGGAGGGATTTGGGTGGAAAATGGGCATAAGAGAGAGACCTTGGGAACATCAGGAGTGCGTGTGTGTGTGTGTGTGTGTGTGTGTGTGTGTGTGCACGTGTGTGTTTGTGCATGTTTGCACATGTATGTGTGCTTATATGTATGCACATATATGTGTACAGGTGTGCATATGTGTCCTTCTGTGTACATATCTGTGCAGGTGTTTGTGTGTGTGTGCAGGTGAGTGCATACATGTATGCCTGCATGTGTGCACATGTATGTATAGGCAGCAATGTCCACTACTATGTTTTACAGTGTGAAGACCCAGAAAAGAAAACCTTACTGGGTAGGAGGAATGGGATTCTATCCCTTCACCCGGATGGTACTATGTTCTCCTTCTCCACAACCCACCATCAGGGAGCAGAGTTTGTCTCTACACAGATCTCCTGGTTTATGAAGAAATGTGAGGTCATAGAGTCCAAGGCTGTTTCTTTCCCTGAAAGGCATTTATTTCTTATTGAGCTCCCTTGACCATTCCTATAGGAGAAGAAATATCCATTAAGATTTTGATCTCTGACTGGTTGCCCAATGGCCTGTAACAAGGACCTGCTGACTGTGAGCAAGGGACTGCTCTGGAATAGAGCAGGAGACTCGGGTAGGAACATTCCCTGGGTTGAGGTCTGGAAGGAGGGGGTGTGTGAATCATCCTGTTCTCATTGCCCAGCACAGAGAATGGCAGAGAGAGCATCAGCATATGCTTGTAGATTGATCAGATGAATTAGTTAATTAATTAGAGGCTCGAACGCCTCTCCACACACTGGAACCCTGCTGGGTTCCGTCAGTGTTCTCTGCAGTGGCTTCCACAGCAGCTGGATGCATCTCACAGGCAAATGCTGGGCTGGAATGCTGGGCAGGGCTGAGTCCTTTGCTTACAGCTCTGACTCTGGTCAATCTTTGGTCACTGAGACCAAGTGTCCAGAGTAAAGAGTAGCTTAAAGGCCAAGGTCAGATGCAGAGGTGTGTGGATGGGCCTGGCCAGTCACTGAGGAGAGCCAGGAGGTGGTACTTGCCTTTAATTTCAGCACTCAAGAGGCAGAGGCAGAGGCAGGCAGATCTTTGAGTTTTGAGGCCAGCCTGGTCTACAGAGCGAGTTCCAGGACAGCTAGGACTGTTACACAGAGAAATTCTGTTTTGAAAAAAACCAAGCAACCAAGCAACCAACCAATGAACCAAGCAAGCCAAGGGAGGGTGTGTGTGGAACGGGAGCAAAGGGAGTACGTCCTTCTAAGGATACTGCCTTTAGAACACGGTCCATCAGTTCATGTGGGATCCACTTCAACAAAGGCACCCAAGGAGCTTCTGAGATTGGAAGGGTCCTGAAGGACTTAAAACATGTTGTCTGGTGGAGAGGGCGCTTGAACTAGCTTTCCCCTGCACTCAGATTGGTGTCTACCCTAATTGTCTTCATAGAACCTACATCCAGTGACTGATGGAAGCAGATGCAGAGACCCACAGCCAAGCACTTGGCCAAGATCCTGGAGTTCAGTTGAAGAGAGGGAGAAAGGGTTGTAAGAGCGAGGGGGATCAGAATTACGATGGGAAAAACCACAGAAATAGCAGACCCAAGCTCAAGGACTTGGGACTGACAGCTGGGGAGCCGGCATGGGACCGAGTTAGGCCCTTTCAATGTGGGTGAAAGTTATGTGGCTTGATGTGTTTGTGGGTCCCCTGGTAATGGGACCAGGGCTTTTCCTGGTACATGAACTGGCTTTAGACCCCATTCCCTATGGTGAAATGCCATACTCAGCCTTGATGCAGAGAGGAGGGGCTGGGTCTGTCCCCAACATGGTATGACAGCCTGTGTTGACGGCCCAAAGGAGGCCTTACCCTATATGAGGAGGGGATGGAGGTGGGATGGGGGTAGTTCAGGGTCGGGGCAGAGGGGGGGAACAGGAGAAGAGGAGGGAGGGGGAACAGGGGCTGGTGTGTAAAAGGAAAGAAGTTTTTTCAAATAAAAATTTATATATATATGTCAATTTGTCTGGCTTTGAACATAAAACTGGTCATATTTGAGGTTTCCTTTATTCATTTGGAATAGCTTAACTCCTTTTGAGATGTGCTGTGGAGGACAGTTCAAGCTGTGCCTGAACGAACAGGAGGTAAGGGAGGGTGTTTGGTTATTGGGGCGAGGCAGCCATTTGGCTCTTAGAGAAGGCAGTAATAGTGACATGTATTCCTTTCAGCTGGATCTGGTCTCACAGGCAGGCAGGGGATGCCCAGATAAGAGCTACCAAAAGCACTAAAATATCGAAAACCTTCAGCATCAGTGCCCGGGGAGTAGGTTGGGTCAGGGATGGCATTATGGGTGTCTGTTGGTTTCTAGAGAGGCCAGAGGTCGTGAGCACAGGGTAACTGTACACGTAGACATCTGCTGCTGTCAAACTTGAACTTGTTGACACGGGAGAGAGGAGGGTCAGTAAGGAATGTCTGGATGCCTCCTAGCACAGAGAGACATTTCTGGGATGAACAGATGTTCCCTTGAGACAGAGACTGTCTAAGGAGCGTGTAGTCAGAACACTCATCTTTCCCTCCACTGAAAGTTTCCAATCAAAACCAAGTGCTTCCGTCTCCTATCCTAAATAAAAGCCAGGGCCCAGCACACTGGGGAACAAGGCAGGAGAAGAAGGCAAAGTTGTTACAGAGACCCTAACACTGCCCCCTTTGTTCAGATTTCACACCTTGAGCAGCAGGCTCATTTACACACGGCAAATGCTTAATACACCCTTAAGGGGAAATGGTCTCAAATGGTCTTTAAGGATTTTGGCTGGTTGGGAACTGGAGGTGTTCTGCACTGCTTAGTGTGCGTATTTCCTCTTCTTTTGGGAATGCAGTTAGATCACGTTTCCCAGTCTCTTTTATAAAGAATGTGATCACATGGTTGATTTGCAACCCATGACATGGGAGTGAAAGTGTTTTGTTTTGGTCTTGCCTCCTGTATATTCTTTGTGAATGTGTGCTCCAGGTTTGAAGCTGGTGGAGCTCTTCTGTTGTGGAGGGATTCTGAGCCCCTCAGCTGTCTCTGGGGGAAGAGCAGTTTGCTCAAGAAATACTTGTTTTAGATTCACATGATAGAGAAAGGCACCACAGTGGAGTGTCCTTTACTCCAGATGCTTGGGAGTAGAAAATCTCAGAGAAAGTCTCAGTGGTGGAGACACTTGTGTGTACTACATGAGATGGCTTGAAGCGGGCTGGGTCCTGAGTCTCAATATAAAATTTACTCATTTTTCTTGTACTTCTGACACACATAGCCTGAAGGAATTTTACACAGCAGCTTTATCACACCTGTGTTTTGACTGCAACCCATCACATGAGGCCACGTGTGGATTTTTACCCTCTTGGCATCTTGTTGGCACTCAGGTTTGAATTCTGGAGTAGTTTGGATTTTAGATATTTAGGTAAGGGAATGTCCAACTGTATTTTGCTATACTGCCAAGATCTCATGGTTTATCTGTTATGTCACAGCTAGTACCTAACTAATTCAGAGACTGGTACCTGGTAACTTCCAGCAAGATGTGTCTAAAAGAAGATCCTTAAATACTGTGTACCACATTCCATTACCTCCTTAAAGAAGTCACGAGAAAATAATGGCTGCTGGATGCTGGAAAGAGGAAGAAGACCTGTGTTAAACAGTGGCAAGGCACTTAATGAACTGTGAGCTTTGATCATTTCAAAGGAGCCACCCATCTGATGAACTGTGGGCCTGCTAAAGATGCTCTGGCTTTTTGTTTTTCTTCATGTCTTATGAGAAATAGAAATACTCATAAAATGATGGTAGACCAGCTTCCAAGCATAAATGAAAGAGAATACTATAGAGAAAAGTTGAGGCTTTAGACCAGTGGTTCTCAATCTGTGGGTCAAGTCCCCTTTGGGGGGAGGGGTTGAACAACCTTTTCACAGGGGTCGAATATCAGACATCCTGAGTATCAGATATTTACCTATTCATAACAGTAGCAAAATCACAGTAATGAAGTAGCAATTAAATAATTTTACAGTTGAGGCTCACCATAACATGAGGAACTAGATCTAAAGCATCAGAAAGGTTAGAACCAGTGCTCTAGACAAAGGGCTGGGAAGGGTTAGCTGTAAAGCACCATGTAATCCTGGGGTCAGGAGCAGAGTACCCATGGGACCCCACTACCTCAAGTAGAGAGATGGAGCGGAGCTGAGGAGCTGGGGAAAAAAGAGACTTGAGAATTAGACCCAGGAAAGACTTTTAGACCATGGTACCAACTGGGAGAAAGTATTTCAGGAAGCTGTTATGTTTTGAAAGAATCTAATTGCCAAGGAAATCAGTAGCAGATGTTTTAAGTTTCTGACTGAGGCCTAAAACAATGTCTGCCCCTCAAGCACTGCACAAGTGAGAGGAAGCCTTCAAAGAAAGGCGTCTTCACCCGTGTCCATTCAACGGTGACATGGAGGGTGATGGTCATGTTGGTGACCATGAGTACAATGATCACACGATTCCCCTAAATGACAGGGTTCTAGGGAGGGGGCTTTCTCTTGGGGTCATGAGGGGATGAATTTCATCATCGCTTTGGATCCGTGATGCTGGGGCGGGGTTTGGAGGGGACGCAACACAGAGCTACCCACACCAGAAAGGAAATCATGACAGCTTGAAGCAATGTGTCTACTTAATGTCCAATGTGGTGAACCAATAGAGTTTTTGTTGGGGATACCGACAGGAGTATGGGGGAAGGGTTATATATAAGGAGCAGGGATGACTCAAGAGCAGCTGCATCCCAGAGAAGCCCTCCCCCGCAGGGGTGACAACTCAGGAGAGCTGAGGCCGATGGACTGTCTCGACTCTCTTCTCTGCAGCTGGACTGGTCAGTCCCCCCAATCCCCAGCAGTTATTTAACCCCTTGTATTCTGCTGGGGAGGGGTGGTGGAGAATCTTTAAAGTTCCTGTTCTCCCAGACATGTGACCTTTTGTTTATCCCCTGGTCTCATTAGCTTCCCCCTCCTTCTTGGAGAAAATATTTCTCATTGGAGGGAACGGCCATATAACATAGGGGCCTCCAGTTCTTCTCCTTTATGAATGAGATCCTTATTGGTGGTTTCATCCCTGCCTCATTAGTGTGCACAGAGTGGATAATCTTCCCTTCTCAGTTCACTGGTCTCCAAATCCCTTCACCGGCCCCCACGCCCCTGCATCCAGATGCTGTGGCTAGCATGGGGTTTTATGCAACACAATAGGAGGATGATTTGATGTCCAGCGGGCCTTGGTACACACTTCGTACCTCCCTTTTCTCTGGACATCATGTTGCCCAGCATGCCCTGCACACAAATGTATCTGAGGTTAGGAGACTTGAAGGTCAGTCACAGGTACCAGAGCAAACTCCTCTGCCCCAAGTCCTCTCTTCCCCTTTTCATGTTTTTCTTAGAAAGCACATGATGAAGAAGGCAGAGTTCCAGGGTGGAAGGTCCTCGAAAGGCACCCGGAAGAATGCTATCCAATGTCCTGAGCATTCTTGGAGACTTCATATGAGAAATAATTATCTATTTGTTTCTGCACTGGGATGAAGGGTTCATCTGACTCAGCTCCTTGTCATTTCAGCTAATGGAGCTTGAGGGGGTCCATGTATGTTGTTGCTTGTTCCTGGGTGAGTGTGTTCCACCAGAGGCAGCGTCATTATATTTACAAAATCTGTCTTAATTGTATTTATTTGAGTATGCACATGTGTGTGTGTGTGTGAGCGTGCGTGCATGTGCGTGTGCGTGTGTGTGTGTGTGTGTGTGTGTGTGTGTGTGTGTGTTGTGTGCATGTGCATGTGCTCAACATGATGTGCATGTATATAGCAGCCAGAGGTCCACTTTCAGGAGTCTGTTCTCTTTCTGCATCATTTGGTTCCCAGGATCAAACTCAGGTCATTAGGCTTGGTGGCAGCAAGTGCCTTTACCTGCTCAGCCATCCTGTCAGCCCAGAAGCACTGTCCCTTTCATTCACAAGCAGATCCTGCCCCTTTCTATTAACTTGAAGAAAACTCAAACTCACTTGTCAGAGCATCGAGAGAATTGGCTGGAGCAACTGCTGTGGAATTTTTTTCTTGGCTGTGACTTGTAGCTCAGTTTATTCATTTGTCACATTAGAGTGTTAATAAGTGACCTGACTGTTTTACTAGGTAAGTGTTTAAAGCAGATAAAGGAACACCTGCCAAGCTGTGTTCAGACTTTAAAAGCACTGTATAATTCTTCAGGCTTCTTTTCGTTAGTAATGAGGGTGTATGTGTGTGTGTGTGTGTGTGTGTGTGTGTGTGTGTGTGTGTGTGTGTACCTGTAGAGGTGCACATGTACGTGTGGTGACTGTGGAGGTCAGAAGTCAATCTTGGATGTCTTCCTTAATCACCGTGCACAGAGTCTCTCACTGAACATGGAGTTTACAAATTTAGCCAGGCTGGCTGGCAAGTGAGTCTTGGGGATCCTCCTGCTTCTACCTCCCCAGTTCTGGGATTGCAGGAGCATGCTGCTTAACTTAAAAAGCTTTTCATTAGATTTTGTTTTCATACAACATATTTTGATTATCTTCTTCTCCCTTTCCCAAGTCCTCCAGGGTCTCCCCAACTTCCCTACTTACCCGACTTAGTGCTCTCTCACCCCTGCGCTTGAAAGTCCCACAAAACAAAACAAAAACTAAGGCCAATATAAACAAAGAAACAACAACAAAAACAGTCAGACAGCTCTCTCTCAGACACATGTACACAAAGCACTCACACAGCACACACACACACACACACACACACACACACACACACACACACACACACACACACACGCAGGGCACATACACCCCGAAGGTTCCTGGGATTGAACACATGTCCTCCTTCTTTCACGGCCAGTACTTTACCGATTGATCCATCTGCTCAGCTCCAGGAATGAGGACTTTTAGGGACATACAAATGTCACTTTATGTTTGAGTATGAACAAAAATAATCTCCTTTAGACTTAACTTTCCTCATCCATGACTGAGAGATGAGTTCATTCCTTCTCCCCACCCCCACCCCATCTCTCTGTTGCTCCCTCTCTTCCTCTCTCTCAGGAGGCAGATTACATTACGCGGGTTCAATGCGGCAACACAGACAATGTGTCTAGCAGCAGCCTGACCAATAATAGCTGCAATAGTTTGGGGACACTCCATATTTCCCTGTCCTGCTCTCCATTGATGCTTCTGGCGCCTGCTTATGTGTGACGAGAAGACCAGACCTCTTTCTTCATCAAAGCCAGGTGGATCTGGAAGGGAGCACTGGGGTCCCCTTCTTCCCTGTTGCCTTTACCTCCTCCTGCTCCAGCAGCCCCTGGTCCTCACATACCTCTTTCCTTTTGCTGTTGTTCCATTCCCCACCCCTCCCCGCCCCCTCCTACTCCTGTTTTCCTTTCTCTGACCGGTGCAGCCTCTCCCTACCTCATCCACTCTCCCCTTCTCACCCAGCTCCCACCTCCCCGCCTTTCCTGCTCCCACATTTCTCCTTCCTCACTCTTACCTTGTGCTTCTGGAGCACAAGCCCATCTCTTTGAAATACTCCTCTCCTTGGTGAGCTCAGCATGCTGTTGGTTACCATGTAGATTCACTTCTGGATTTTCCAAAAAACACCCATGTGCTTCAATGGAAGACTCAGCCTGATTGACGTGGGGGCCAGCAAAAGTGCTTAGAGATGCAGTTTTTTTTAATTTTTAAAAATTATTATTAAGAGATTTTCTATTCATTCTACATACCAACCACAGATTCCCTTCTCCTCCCTCCTCCCACCTCCAGCCCCCCCCGCAACCCACCCCCCATTCCCACCTCTTCCAAGGCAAGATCTTCCATCGGGAGTCAGTAGAGTTGGGGCAGGTCCAAATCCCTCCTCCCTGCACCAAGGCTGTGCAAGGTGTCCCACCATAGGCACTATGCTCCAAAAAGCCTGTTCATGCATCAGGGACAGATCCCGATCCCACTGCCTGGGGGTCCCCTAAACAGTTCAAGCTAAACAACTGTCTCACCAATCCAGAGGTCCTAGTCCAGTACCATGGGAGCTCCTCAGCTACTGGCCCCCAGTTCATGCATTTCCATTAGTTTGGCTGGCTGATAGAGATGCAGTTTTATCTGTGGTGGGTTAACAGGGGACTAGGAACAAAGGGACTTGACAGAGGGAGAGAGACAATGCCCTTAATGATCAATTTTTCTAAGAACCTTAAGAAAAGCATCACTTGGGTTTAAATACAGACCTGGTAGGATGAAGCTGTCCCTTGAGGAGAGCTTCACGTTGGGACAGAAGGGAAAAAGAAAAAAAAAAAACCCAAAGTAAAACAGAACGCTTACACTAATTAATAAAAGGAAAAGTCCATTTTTTCATTCTCAGAGATAATTCTTTCTGTGTCCTGTTATGGATAATTAGACACCACCACCAATGGCCCAGTCGCTTGAAGACAAGGGTGGATGGGGTAAAGCCTTTGTCCTCAGCAACTCACCATCTGTTTTATGAATTTGATTGCAATTAAATTGAATTACCAGAGTGCCTTGGTGTCACACTTTATTCTGCACAGAGAAATTAAGAAGTTTTCTCCCATTTGTTTTGCGTTTCAGGGAAGTCTGGTCATCAGGAAAGGAAGCCATGCCCCGTTTCTCATTCTGCTCTCAAGGAGCGGTTAACTTCCTATCTTTTCTTTCTCTGAGTGCATGGAGATTCCTAGTGAAACAGCAGCTTTATCACACACACTGGGTGACTCTGTCCACTCCACTCCACTCCTGGTCCATTTTCAAGGAAAATCCCAAACTCGGAAAATGGTGGGAGTCTACCTCTGGGAAGAGGTCACCCGAGAGCGGTGGTCACGGACGGAGTTTCGGCCAAGTACAGCACAGGGTGGATTAGGTGAGGGCGGCCGAGGACCAGGTTGGGAAAGATACGGATGAAGAAACCCTGGTCCAGAAGGCAGGAGGGGGAAGAGCAGGGCAGAAGTGGAAAGCCACCCTTGGCACTCCTTTCCCAATTGGAGTGTCAGCAGCTGAGTGCTGCCGAGTCACATGTTGCCTCACCGGAGCTGCGGCCCTGGGATGGAGCCCCAGCTCAGCTCTGCTGAGTGTTTGGAAGGGAGACAGGGCTTTTAACAGAGCTAGTTTCCTGTGGCTAGACCGTGGGCTACGTGCAGGAGTGGTTGGAACCTATCACCACCATGTTGTCTGTGTCTTGCCTGCGACATAATATAGACACACAATGGGCACTTATGGACTTGGCATGAGATCACTGCATTTACAATGTATGTTTATATAACAATGTGTGTTATAGCAACAATTCCCACTGTCCTTTCTCTCAGCCTGTCACGTGACTGTCACAAATGGTCACTTGCTTCTTGCTCTACTGGGTTGGAGCTGCTGTTTTCTGGGCTTTAGCTCACCACCAGTCAGTTCTCTGCACTTCTAAGGATGCTGTGCCATCAAGTAAACACACATCCCTTGTCGTACACCACCCAGCATCACTGACGGAAACCTTGCCTCCAGTGTCTGACTCCCATCCAGGTGATCTAGTGTGGCTGTTGGAATGAGAATGTCCCCCAGAGGCCCACAATTGGGAATACTTGGTCTCCATCTGGTGGTGCTGTTTTGGGAAGGCGAGAAGCCGTGGCCTTGTGGAGGAAGTGTGCCGCTGGAGGCAGGATTGAGAGTTTATAGACTCTCACGAATCCCAGTTGTTCTCTCTGCTTCCTGTTTGAGATTCAAGATGTGAGTTCTCATCTTCCTGTGACTCTCACCATGCCTGTCACTTGTCACCATGCCTCACCTCCACCATCATGTGTTGTGGGTATTTGTTCCACCAATAGCTTTGGAGTATCAGTCTTAGGGTGTGGCCTCTTGGCGGGTTATGTGACTGCTTAAAACCGAGGAGAGAGGCATGCATGCTCTCTCTTGTGGTGCTCAGAGATCTAACTGCTGGTTCCACTCACTCCCAGTCAGAATGGAGAACCACAGTGGCTGTTTACTTTGGTCTGTATCCATGAGGGCATTTTCTCCACATTTTAATAGATCTTTGATACCCTTTTAACAGATTCTCATTGATTCACTAACAATAATGGACTCTTGTTCCCCCAGAAATGTGAGCCAAAATCAACTCTCTATTCCTTAAGTTGTTTCTGGTCTTCGTGTTTCATCAGGCCAGCAGAAAAGCTACTGGTTATTTTGCTTTCTGAACTGTCATGGTGATGTGTTGGGGTGAGGGTCACTTCTCAGTCATCTTACCTCAGCACTTTGTGGGGACTTTAGGTCTGAAGGGTGATGTTTCCCTCTGGTCGGGGAGGGGGAACTTTCTTCTACCTTTGAAAGGGTGTCTCCTTTGTTCTAAAATAACTTTCTGGAATCTACACTGTGAGTGTTTGATTTTTCCAGGCTTGGACCATAAAGCAGTGAGAGTATCTCACTTACTTTTCCTATCCTTTTGTTGGAAATTCAAAATGAGTTTTGGCAGTCATGTGTTTGATATGCTGAAGTTTGCTGTTTGTTGATTGGTTGCTGTTTTGTGTCAACTCAACCAGAGTAGAGAAGAATGGCAGGAATTTATGGTGCTTGCCCTTATTAAGGAAGGGGATAAAAGGACCTTGGGAACTTGCTTGTCAGCACAGAATGTAGCTTCTGCTGCATGCTCAGCTGCTACTCAACTTTCCCACCCTGGAGACTATTCTGGAACATATTGGTGTGGGGTTAAGGACAGGTTCAGCTGCTGAGTTTTATGCAAGGAGGAGTGGAAGTTAAGGCTCTATATCTCAGAACCTTGTAACCAAAGCAAAAGAAAAAATTTTGGAGATGTGGTAGCATCAAGTGTCAGCCAAGCTGAGGAAACTGGATGCCAAAAAAGATATAATAAGAAAGTAGGCCAATATGGTTGCTGAGGCCAGTGCAAGATCATCCTTATTGGAGACAATGTTTAAAGGAAATATAGCCATACTCTTCTACCCAATACAGCAAGCATTTAAAGAAAAATTACTTACTTGGTGGGGGACAGTGTGACAGGTCACCTGGAACTTGAATTACAGGCAGTTGTGAGCTGCCTGTTTTGAGTGCTGAGAATTGATCTCAGGTCCTTGGCAAGAACAATATGTGCTCTTAGTATTGAGCCATCTCTCCAACCTGTGCCCCCAGGTCTCTGCCTTCTTACTTTCTTTGTTTTTGAGACAGGGTCTTGAAGCAAGCTTTCTAGTGTGACCTCCAGCCTGTATGACACTAGAGGCTGGCTCCAGCCCACAGGCAGTGGCTAGTAGCCATGCTTGTGTACACCACACACCAGCCTGCTTGAGAGACCATAGTACTAGGGAGCCTTGTCCAGAACTTTTGCTAGCTTTGCCAGGCCCTATGCTTGAATATTCAAGCCCCATGTTGGGTGCCATAGGAAGCAAGCTTTCTCCTTGGGACTGCCAGTCTGCAAATAAAACAAAGACACTTTTTTTTTTATTAATTATGAAAGTTTGGCCTTTATCTTAGGCTTGTCTCAACTAGCTCTTATAACTTAAATTAATCCATTTATATTAATCTACATTCTGCCATATAGCATTACCTCTCTTCCATCTTACACCATCTGTTTCCTCTCTGTGTCTGGCTGGCGACTCTGCCTTTCTTCTCCCCAGAGTTCTTTCTTTGCAGAAGTCACACCTTTACCTCCTGCCTAGCTATTGGCCATTCAGTTTTTTATTACACCAATCACAGCAATACATATTCACACAGTGTACAAATATCCTACAACAGGGTCTCTCTACATAGCCCTGGCTGTACTAGAATTCACTCTGTAGACCAGGCTGGCCTCACAGAGATCCTTCTGTCTGTGTCTCCTGAGTGCTGTGATTGAAGGTATGTGTCACAAGACACTGCACAATCAAGGCATTTTATTGCATCAGATGGCACGAATAGAGTAAGGCTTGGGAGGAGGTGTTTTGGGAAAGACATAGTAGTTGACCTCAGAGTCCAGGATGAGCCCAGAGAGATATTGCATCCCTCAAGAAAGGAGAAGAGCCAACCCTCACCCATGTGCTGAAATCATTGGGAACTCTAGGTTGAACTACTTTGTGAACTGGGAGATAGAGGATAATCCTTATTCATAAAAGGATCTGGAAGAGGCTCAGGAAATAAGCCAAGCTTGTCTGGGTCAGGTTTGGTAAAGTATGGGACCCAGCTTTAGTGCAGGGTGAGGAGTCAGAGAGGACAGAGGGCATAGGGAAATTTGAAGGAGCAGCAACAAGTCATTTCTCTCTTTCCAGGTACTTTCATGACCTCTTTCTTCTTCCATTAAGAAAAGATTTCTAATCATAAAAAAGGAAAGGCCCACAGGATGATCTTCAATTTGTAAAGGGACAAGACACTGCTCTTTCAACAATGAAAATTTTTGTGGATTATGTTAATGAATCATAGTTAATGCTTTGAGGAGACAAAGATCATAAAGTGTAGAAATGGCAATGTTCTAGAGAGATGGATGGTAGGAAAATATGCTTGTGCAGTTTTGTAAGCGATTACAGTCATTAGGAAGTTAAAACCAGGAGCGGGAGAGGTGACTCAGCAGTTGAGCGCTGGCTGCTCTTTCAGAGGATCTGGACTCCTTTCCCAGCACCCTCACAGTACTTCACAACTACCTGTAACTCCAGTTTCAGGGATCGGATGACCTCTTCTGGCCTCAGTGGGCACTAGGCATTCATGTAGTACACAGACATCCTTGCAGGCAAAAGGCCCATACTTATAAGACAAAAATAAATCCTTTTAAAAGGAAAGGTTAATGATAAAAAAAAGATGGTAAAGAAATTGATATGGGTAACAACAGAAGACTAGAGGAATAATGTGTATTAGTTCACAATGATGCTGTAGGAAATGTCACAAAGTACCCTAAGAGAACAGAAACTTACTATCTTGTAAGTGGGGAGGTCAGAAACTTTGAAATGGTTGTTTGTTGTTGTTGTTGTTGTTTTGAGACAGGTGTAGCCTTGGATGGCCTGGAATTCACCAGGTAGACCAGGCTGACCTCAAATTCATAGAGATCCACCTGGTTCTGCTGAGATAAAAATCATTCACCACCATGCCCATCTCTGAAAATCAATTCTGATGGGGCAAAAATTATGGCAATGGCAGGTCTGTGTTCCTGCTGAGGCTCTGGGGGAGAGCTCCCTCTTCCTTCTGTAGTCCACAGCTCATGGCTTTCTTCTGGTTCTTAGTCACTCTGACCCGTCCTTCCGTTGGCCCAATTCTTTCTCTTATCCTGACTCTCTTGCTCTGTCTTACAGAACCCTTATGATTGCATTCACCTCTTCCAGACCATTCAGTTTTCTCTCCCCTCTGCCTGGTCCCCGATGTATTCACTTTGGCAAAGTCCCCTTTGGCACACTGAATACCAGATTCACAGATCGCAAAGTGGACTCACCTAGAGGCCACTGTTCTGTTTACCACAGCCCCAAGAGTAGGAGCCATAAAAGAATAGAAGAACAAGAATTGTGTTATTGAAGGGCAAGTATCAGGGGAGAGGGGGGGATTTCGGATCTAGGGCAGGCAAAGCCGGCAAAGATCAGTGTAGGAAGAGATGGTTTAGATGTTGTACATTTGTTCTCTGACCTTCACGGGATGGAAGTTGGTCCCCAGTGGGGAAGTGTAGGAAGATGGTGTGGCACCTGCTGGAGTGCCTCAGACTAAGGAGAGCATGTCACCAGAGGGGTTAAGGGGTCCTCATGGGACTCCTGGGTAGTTCTTCTGACCTCCACCTGCTTTCCTGGCTTTCTAGCTTGCAGTTTGCTTCTTCCTCTCCATGCAAGGTACCTTCTATTGTAAAGGCTCTGATGCTGAGTGCAATGTGGTTGGAAGGGGGAAAAAGTGGGGAGCAAAAAAATCTGGTCAGAGCTTCTCATCGGGGCCAGAAGGTGACATGATTGGTTTGAGCTCTCATCTCCTGCTCACCAGCATTCCTTCCTCAACTTGTCTCCTCTTCTCCAGCTCCATGAAGAATATTAGCTACCCACCTAGCTACAGATGACATTATTATTAGCCCCCTCCATCTTCCCTTCTTTCTCTTCCCCTCCTCCTCTTTTTCCTCCTCTTCCCTTCTTCTTCTTTCTCTTCTTCTTCCTCCTCCTTCAAAACAAGATCTTACGTAACTCAGGTTGGCCTGGAATTCACCATGTAGCTGAGAATGACATCGAAATCCTTATCTTTTTGCTTCTGCCTCCCAAGTTCTCCACATCCTGCTTAGAAAATCATGAATTATCCGAATCTCAGGAGTGGGTCAGGGATCTGTGGCCTTTGGGTATGGTTCTGGCTTGAAGGGCATGGGTGTGTTGGGGGGAGGTTAAGACACTGCTGTGGGGATAGAGCTAACACTCTGGGAGGTTCTGGGATCACTGAGCTAGTAGCCACTTTGCGCTGGATGAGACAGGTGTCCTAGGAAAGCTGTAGGGGGCCATGGTTGGACTGCGTGTGATGATGGGAGTCAGGACTTCTGAAACAGGACTTATTACTTTGACAACTGGATTTAAAGATGCTAATTTTGGCAGGAGAAGGAAGGAAGGAAGAATAGAGGCTTTGGAGAAGAGGCCATGTTGGTTGAAGTTATACTCCAGAGCCCAGGGTTTTGTAGTGTTGGCTTGGGGCTCCCAGCAGGGACTGTGGCCATTTCATTTCATACATTGTTTTCCCTACAAGGCTAGTTAATTCATTAATATGGTCTGCTTTTTACCTTGAAATCGGGAGGAAGAATCAAGAATTTTAATTAATTAAAAATTTAAGCAAAGGCTGTTCTGGACAGAACTCGCTAAAGACATTTGTTGTTATTATTCCTACCATGTGACATCTTATATTCTGCCTCACTGCCCCCTGCCTCCAGGTATTGATGGCATTGCTGGAGGCTTAGTAAGACCATACAATTAGTTTTGGTAATTGAGAGTTGTTGAAGGTACAGAACTTTTTATATTCCAGGGGCCAAAAGCTATACTCATCATGTAGTGCCTATCTCCCAGGACACGCAGAAGTCTGGAGAGTAGGGGGAGGGGCATTTGGAACCAGGCTTCAGGAGCCCAGCAGGGTTTCGAACAAAGCCAGCCTCCTTTCCGTTTGTCTTCATGTATGGTCCCTCACCTCTCACCTCTGCATGTCCTGGTAGAGAGGCCCCTTCACTGTCACCCTCAAAGGATAGCATTAGCCCAAGGGCTCTGAGCTCCAGGGGCTTTTGATCTCCCACTCTCTGGCCACACAACTTTCAATAACCACTGCTTTGATCTTCAGCGTCTTCATTTCTGAAGTGTGAATAGTCTCAGTGCCTCCTTTGCCTCTCTGTCTGGTCACCCTGGGAAACGAGGTAGCATGACCCTACTGCAATGGCCGTCCACACAGTGGGCAGGCTGAGGGGAGGGGGCCATGGTGGAGCAGAGTGGCAGTCCTGGACAGGGAAACGCACTTCAAGGATGCCATGCCAGCAAGTGCAGGCTTTGGAGCTGGGGCTGGCGTGGCTCAGTGGAGAAAGTGCTTGCCGAGCCCACATGAGGAACTACATCCGGGATGCAGGTAACATAAAACCCAGGGGTGGCAGTTCACACTTGTAATCCCAGCACTGAGGAGACAAAAAAAAAAAAAAAAAAAAAAGGAGCCTAAGTCAGCCCCGCTAGGCTACTTGATAAGTTTCAGAGCACTTGAAGAACCTGTCACACCACGTGAAGAATCCGTCTCACGAAATGAGGTGGACAGTGCCTGAGGTACCATATCTGAGGTCGACCTTGGCACGTGCACTTTCTCCTGCACAAGTTAAACAAAGGATTGTGGACTTCGGCACACACGCTGAGAGGAAGAGACCGCAGCCCAGGCGAGCATAGGGAGTAGAACCCAAGGAGAACGGTATCATGTCTGTCCTGGGATTCAAGGGCAAACCATTGGTAAAGCCACACTCTCCTGGCGACCCGCTGCTTTTAACAACCTCCAGTAGTGAGAGCTGCTGAGGTGAGGAGATCTGCGTTGAGGTTGCAGGTCTGTGAGGGCTGGTCTTGCTTGTCAACTTGACTGGATTGAAAAATGCAAAGGAAACTAGTAAAGCATGTTTCTGGGTGTCTCTCTAAGTCCTTCCAGAGAAAACTAGAGTGGGCCAGTGAACTCAGTAGGGAAGGACCCTCTATGTGGGCAACATAATCCAGATGTTGGGGAACAGAAAGGAATGGCAAGTAGACCAGGGAAGCTGGCATCACTCATGCCTCAGCAGACGCAAATCTTGAGGCTGTCTGTGGGTGTCTGACCCCAGAATCTCTACCTCTTGAATGTGTACTTGCACCAGATGCTCTCTGGGGCCTTTTAGGCCCACAGCCCTGGTCTTGGATGACATCATTGCCCTTTCTTGCTCTCAGGCTTCTATCTTTATGGATTGAGAAGCTAATGTGTGCCCAGATCTCCATCTGGCAGATAGCCATTGTGAGAATAGTCAGCCTCTGATAGTGTAAGCTAACCCAATAAATCCCCAAATATAGATGTGTATATCCACATACATATTCCATGTGTTTCGTAATTCTTTGGAAAATGTCAATTAATGTCAGTTCTTTTTCCTATGTTTTGGGAACTTAGTTGTCTACACCACTAGACATGTATGTAGTTTCCTCACCTGTGAACCATGGGTCATAATTATACTTTGCTCAGGAAGTAGCACATGTGGCATTTTAAAATAAATTGCGGGGGGTGGGGCAGATGTTAAGAAGACGTTGTCCAGGAGTTTTCCTGAGATTTCTTGAACCTATGCACTTACGCAGCTGATGTAAACATTCTCTGAGATTGACTTGAATTTTACAAGCAATGAGGAAGGCTCCCCATGGCCTCTTAGGCTGTAGTAAAAAACATCTGCATCGAGTAACTGTGTTAGCCCACATATAAGGGGTGTATCCACAATCTACTTGCATACAAGCCATTAGAGACTGCCCATAAATTCATTGTTAACATAACCAATTGTCAATCATCGATTTCTATAGAGAGAAGGTTCTAGAAAAGATGGGAAGACGAAGAGAGGGACCTCAGTGGAGTAGGTGAGTGGGTGCTCAACTCAGAAAGAATGTGTCTGGAGATGAGATTTGATGTAATTATTACCTGATTTATTTATAATTCCAGTCAATAGTTTAAATCTAAAGAAGGTAGATTTTGTTCCTTAGAGGATCTTCCAGGAGGCAGTGTCTTTGAAGTCCAGCATTACGGGTAGGGTTCATCTATAGCTGTACTGAGGTATAGGCATACTGACCTTCATTTAGGATGCCTGTGGTGGGTGCTGATTTCCATACTAGAACAATCAATGTTCCAGATGTAAGATTTTAACTTCTAATTAGACACTGGGCTTTGGAAGCCTCATCATCAACTACGGATTCAAGGTGTTTAGAAACTTGGGCTTTTACTCACTAATTTCCTACCAGAAAAATGATAGTCACAGTTTCTCTGTGGTAGTTAGCTTCCCAAGTCCTTAGACTAAAATGTTTCCCCTCTTTCTTTCTACATGATCATTAATGCCTAACACACGAGAGACAGTAGGCGAGAGAAAAGCATTCCAACCACGCAGGGGAGACGACTGCCGCTCTCAGTGGTTAGATCTCCTAGATGTACCCATAAAAGACACATGTCTCTTCCAAAGAGACACATGCTATATTCTACATTAAAATGAGGGCCCAGGGGCTGGAGTAGTGGCTCAGTGGTTAGGAATATTTGCTGCTCTTGCAGTGGACCTGGGTTCTGTTCCCCAAACCCACATGGCAGCTCCCAACCATCTGTAACTCCAGTTTCAGGGGCTCCCATGTCCTCTTCTGACCTTTGTGGGCTCCAGGCACACACTTGTTTTGTATACATACATGTAGATAAAACTCTCATGTACAGGAAATAAATAAATATATATATTTTTAAAACGAGGACCCAAGTTCAATCCCCAGCACCCACATAAAATAATGTGGGTATGGTGACACTCACTTGTCATCCCAGAGTTTGAGAGACACCAAGAGCAGCATCCCTAGGACATGATGGCCACCCAGCCTAGCCAAACCTGTGAGCTCCAGGTTCTTTGAGAGATTCTGTCTCAACAATACAAAGTGGATCACACACGAGGAGAGAACACTTAAAAGTTAACCTCTGTATTACACACAAACACAAGTGTATATTCACACACATGCACACATATAGCTACTCACTGCAGAAGTCACTGCTTTAAGACTTTCTCATCAGGTCCAGTTAGGTCACAAAGGAAAAACAACACTGAATCAGCAGCTTATGAAAGCGCTAACAGCTCCCTATCAAATGGTCTGTCTCAGGAAATGTCAAACTAGCTTAGTTTTGTGGGTTCACCCTGTAGCCCACATGCTGCATATGTCCCAAGAGAGCTATGAATGCAGCCCCAAAACAACACTGAAAACTTCTTCAATAATTATAAGGCGTGTGTGTGTGTGTGTGTGTGTGTGTGTGTGTGTTGTAATTCGACTGCCTAGTATGGCATGCATATTTTCCTTGTAGATGACAATGCCATGTTGCAAAGTCAAGAGGTTAGATGTGTCTGTGAGAAACAGAAAACCACAGGATCACTTCAATAGCTGCAGGAAAAACCTTGCGAAAACTTAGACGTGGGCTCCTGGTAAGCATTTAAGTAACTGGGAATAGAAGGAGACTTTCTTAATGTGTTAAAGATTATGAATAAAACACTAACTGCAAGGATGAATAAGATATGATTCTTATTCTCACAAAGCTCAATCTGGAGACAGAGACAGAAGCAGGAATAGCTATGAGCCATAACATTATTTTAAAAGTCCTCTTAGCAGAGAAGAAAATATGGCAAACATTGGTGAAGTCAGTCACCACATGCTAATTTCCCTTTATATAATAATATAGCTCAAATATTCTTTTCCCTAATCCAACAAAGCCACCTTCTGCTCTTGCTGTCCCATTTTATCTGTAATTCTATCTTGCAGGAGAGTTTCTAATTGCCCTGTTAAAATCAAAGTTTTGCTCTGAGTATGCCACTTCCTACTCTTTGTGGCATTTAGACTCAGATTTTAAAACAATCTGAGGACATTTTGACAAGACATTAAACTTTATAAATTCTTTTTTATTAATAAGTATAATGCATGTAGGTATACCAGACCATTGTTTTAAACATTGCAAAACTTCAAGGAAGATAGAAGTTCGTGAATAAGGAGAGAAGTGAAGTTAAAGTCATAAATGGAGGGAGAGGAAATTCAAGATGAAGGCAGGAGGAAGAGGACATCTAACATACATTCATCAGTGAAAATCAAGGTAGGTGGTCACTCTTCACTGTAGCTTGACTGGATTTGGAAATCACCTAGGAGACACACCTCTGGGAATAACTGTGACGCTGTCCTCAGAGAGGATTAATTAAGAGGGAAGACTTATTCCATGTACTGGTGTCCAGGACTGAATTAAAGAGATGGAAAAGATGAGTTGGGTGCCAGCATCCATCTTTCTCTTCCCAACTGAAGATGCAACAGGACCAGCTGCTTCACATTCCAACCACAGCTGACTTACTCCCCTCCCACAACGGACTGTGTCCTCAATCCATGAGTCAAACTAAATTTCTTAAGTTGCTTCTGTCAGATACTCACTCCCAGCAACAATAAATTAATTAGTATAGCAGCTTGATTTTATTTTAATTAAGTTGATAAAGACAGATGCCAGAATTTCCATCATGTTTCCCAGACTTGGTTTCATTCTCTGGTGTACTATCCTCAGGGGTGTGCGTGAGGTTTACAGACAGGTCTCTCTAGTCCATTTCTTGAAAACAACACATGAAAGTTATCTGAACATCTTAAAGTTTTACAGTTTGAGTTAAATAATCTCATTATATTTTCAAAAGTATCAACACAAGTTAAGGGAGCTGAGAAAATTCAGAAAATTGTCTTCACAAAACATTCTTTTCCAAAAGAAGGCTCCCAAAAGCATTAGAATGGACAGGGAGAATAAGATGTTTGTAACACGGGTGACTGACAATGTCCCAGTATCTAAAATACATTACAAAAAAATACCTTATTCAAATCAACTAGAGATATGAAAGAAATACTAATACCTTGTATACAGCTTAAAAAGTCTTCCACCTCGTTAGTCATGGGGAAATAAAAATGACAACCACAATGAAAACCACACACAGTCACCAGAGTGGCAGAAGCGGAAAAACTTCACAGTCTTAATGATGGTATGGAAACTCAAACGTTTGCTGCTCATGGGGGTGAGAACGTGTTGAACTACTGGGGAGAACATGTTGCCAGTATTTAGCAAAGCTGTACATGTGCGGACTGTGTAACTCCCAAGGACCCAACAGAAATGCGGCACATATGTGAACCAAATGACATGTGTGGGGTGTTCATGGAGTCATTCTTTATAGGATCCCTGGATGAAAAGTGCAGATGCCCATCAGCAGTGGAATAAATAAATAAACAGTGCCTGTTGTCACACAACGCGACATCCTAGAAGTATTTTCAAAATGTGGACCCGGAACTGGAAGCACCATGCCACCTATGCTCTTGTCAGAGATGCAAATGTCTGAGTCTTTTCAGATCCATGAATCAGAAACTGTGTAGATGGGGCTTAGCAACATTTTAAAGTATGTCAAAGATTGAGAACAGAATTTCTCAATGAATTAGAGCTTCCGCCAACAACACGAATGAACTTCCCAAATGTCAGTGGACTGACACTAATATGAATTTTGAAGTGCCCCGTGGTGGGATGGTTCACAGTCAGCTCTACCTTGGGGCCAAAGTGTCATGGTGGGAGCACTCTAGGTAGACACAGATGTCACTAAAGGAGTCTGGGAATGAGTGGTGCTCTTCGGCCTATCCTAACAGACTTGACATGAATTTCATGGTCAAGGATGACCTGAGGTTTCCAATCAATCCATCATCAGTGTGCTCCTAAGCTCTGCTACAGTTGAAGAGAGTACATTTTGGCTTTTGAAAGTTTCCAAGGGTCTGCAGGTCTATGGAGACCAGATAGCGCTATTAAGAGACAGAGATGGCATTTCTAGGGCCTGTGCTTGGCTTATCCTTGGCTCCACATCTCTTTGTACTCTTTGTACCCAGCCATAGTAGTAGTTGCTATTTCAAGACCATTTGGCCTAAGTCACACTGGAATTTGCATAACTCTGGCCTTCTGTGATAGACTGTGTGTCCTGATGTCCCTACAAAGGCCATGTGAATTCCTGGGGTTCTTGTTCCCTTATCTCTAGCTAATTTTGGCTTCTTTGCAATTTTTTTTTAATAATAAAGTTTAAAATAAAAGACTATATATAAAACTTAAAATGTTCTGATGTGTAAAAGCAATCTGATTAAGGCACTATGGACACCTGTGAATCTCAACCAACGAGACGATCATGACTTATAACACAGCTTTCGCCAAACCCGTCCATGCCCGTGTATCTCTGAACACCATTGACCCCTGGCTCTCTCTTAGTCCCAGATGCATTGTCCACCTGATTCTTCAACCTTATTATGGATCTGTTCTCAATCTGTTGGCTTTCTCAGCTCATCCACTGGACAAAAATGCCGTTCTTGAGTTCCCTGTCTCAGGTACGGGCCCCACCATTCACCTCAGACCTGAGGTGAAAGAACTCCCTGGTCCCTCTGTTTTAAATATATTCTGTCTCCCAACTCCTCCTAGGTTCTCCCCATTCACTCCCACTCAACTCCACACATTTCCTCTCTCTTAAGAAAACAAAATAGGCCCCCTCCTCCCCAAAAGCAAACAAACCCTTAAAAACACAAAACCAGAAATCATAGTATATAAGCAAACAACCAGTAAGAAAAAAAAAATAAGGCCGAACCAGTGGTATGAAACAAAATGTACAAAAACATAAAATATCATTGAGTTCACTCTGTATTGGCTGGACATGGGGCCTGGCCTTAAGTGTGGTTAATGTACACAGTGAGACTCCGTTGGAGAAAATTGTTTCCTCTGCAAGTGGGTGACAATTGCAAATAGTTTCTTGGTTAGGGGTGAGGGCTGTGTCCATTTCCCCCTCTTAGCACTGGGGCACCATCAGCCTTGAACCTGCTGCAGGCACCGGGCACGCTGCCACTGTCTTTGTGAGTTCATATGTGTGCTAGGTCTGTCGTGTCTGGAGGACACTGCTTCCTTGGAGTCCTCCATCCCCTCTGGCTCTTACATCTTTCTGCCTCCTCTTCTGCGTAGCTCCCTGAGCTCTGGGGGAAGGGGTCCGTGTGTTCCAAAGTCTCTCACTTTGCATTTTGTCCAGTTGTGAGTCTCTGTGTTAGTTCCCATCTACTCTAGAGGAAGCTTCTCTGAGGGTGGCCGAACAAGCACTGAGCTATGGGCAAAGCCGAATGTCATTACTCATATTTCTGTCTTCCCTTTTTCTACTGCTTTTTTAAAATCTTTCATTTGATCTTTATTTTTAATCCACCTACTTCTTAGTGCCCCTATTCTTTTTTCCTAAGAACAATCTGAAACATCTTTATCTTAAATTAGTCTTTCATTTATCTGAAGCTCATCAATTACAACAGGTTGGCCGGCCAGCAAGCGCCAGGATCCCTTGTTCTAGAGATCAAACTCAGGTCCTTGTATTCGCAAGGCAAGAGAGTTCTGTTGACCAAACCATTCCCGCAGCCCTCTCTCCTAAGTGAACTCTCCATCAGATTTTGGTCTACTCTTATAGAATCCAACAATTTCTGAAGACTGATTTTGAAGCATGTAATTCAGATGGCTTCAATCTGTTCTCTAGAACCATGTTATTGCACTTGGATAGGATCATCCTTTTTTTTTCTTTCTTCCAGACAAGGCTTTCTGTAGCCTAGACTGATCTGAACTATGTAGCCAAGGATGACCTAGAATTCCTTACCCCAAAGTGCTTGAATTTCAGAGGATCCATACATCTTGATACATATACAAGGGTACAGTCTTGGTGCTATTTTCTTCTGAAATGTAGTCTGCTGGGTTTCTTCCCCTGATTCAAGGCCCAAGCTCAGCTGGCTTCTTGCTTCCTCTAGCAGGACACACCTGTTCCTATCTTGGCTTATTTCCCCAGATGACTACACATTTCTCTCCTTATTATTTGTGCTTCTTCTCATATGTCACCCCCTTGACGATGTTATTGGCTAATTTATCTTAACTAGTACCTCCTCTCAACATTTGCCTCAGTTTCCTTTTTAGATGTTACTTTCTTCCTAGCAGGCACCGTATGAATTTTCATCATCACATTTCTGAGTGTCTAGATGACAGATGATGAAGACATTTGGCAGGAATATGAAGCAAGGGAAGAAACACACGCAATAGAAAAGTTGGCTGAATCCTACCCCTCCAACAAAACATTCCCAAGTCAACTCTGAGTCAGGAACTGCACCAGAGGCCAGGGTTGGAAAAATGGCCTTGATCTCATGAATCAGGGTCTAGTGAGATGATAGATACTTTCAGTAACTCATGAAAACATAGGAAATGGGAGACACAGAGGACAACAGAAAGGATTTCAAAGTTGGAGGGGTTACATTTGGGAAAGAGACGTGGATATTCTGGAGCTGACATCTAGGTTCTGAGCTGGGAGAACTGAAGAGTTTAAGGTGGAGGATCAGAGGGAGAAAGAGAGAGTGTCTGTTACCTTCTCATGCCTTCAGAAGCTTCCAGGTCTGAATCACTGATGGTCAAAAGCCAACATCATTTATGACCAGGACATGGAAAGTGATCAGGAAATATGAGTAGGGTATGGATGTTTGCAGCAGAACATGTGATCACAATGGGCTTGGATGAGGGAAGGAACCCGAAACAGTCTCCCAGGAAGGACTGCCTGCTGGTCAGAGCTTCCTGGATCTCAGCTCAATGTTTTCCAGGTCACTTGTGTCCCTTGTCTATCTGTATCAGCAGTGACACAAGAACCCATTCTACTCCCCATAAAGTCTAAGAGTTGCTGCTAGGCAACTGCGGAAACATCCTGCAACCTATGCCATAGAGCAGTGGTTCTCGACCTTCCTCATGCTGTGACCCTTTAATACAGTTCCTCATGTTGTGGTGACCCCCAGCCATAAAATTATTTCATTGCTACTTCATGGCTCAATTTTGCTGCTGTTATGAATCATAATATAAATAAATGATATGCAGAATATTGATATGTGACCCCTATGGGGGCTCTCAACCACAGGTTGAGAACTGCTGTCAGATCTTCACTTATCCTTCTCAAGTTGGGCTTGTCTTCTTTTGTTTAATTGTTATACTTTCTATCATTTAGCTTCAGGAAACCAATGGACCTTGTATACATAGGATTCTACTCAAGGAAGAAAAAACGGACCATTTCTCCACTACACACATGGTACTGGGTATGCACACAGAGTTGGAATCCACCATGACCCTGGGTTTCTAATGTTTCTATCCATGGCAACCTGTGATGGCTAATTTTGGTTGTCAAGTTGACTACATCTGGAATCAACTAAAACCTGAGCAGCTGGGCACATCTGTGTGGGATTTTTCTTGATTGGATCATTTGAGATAGGAAGACCCACCCTAAATGATGGCAGCCCACATCAAAGGACATGGAAGAAGAAACTTTTGCTTTTGGACTGTTTCCTTAGTCTCTCTGGCAAGTTCATCCACCCTGAAGCTGAGGTAGTCCTCGGCTGGTATTAGAACCCACTTCTTTGGGATTCTAACACAGACTGAAGAGTAGCTGAAACAGCCAGCCTCATGGACTGACCAACTACAGGATTCTTGATCTTTCTGTCAGGAGCTAGCCATGGTTGGACTACGTGAACCACAGCCTGTAAGCCCCTCTAATAAACCCTCCCTTAATATATACACATTCATCCTCTCAGTTCTGTTCCACTAGAAAACCCTGACTAATACACAACCTTATGGAAGCATTAAGGGAAACCAGCCTATGATGAAAATTTTAACTCTGGGGTCCTGGCCAGCTCCAAGTTTCACATAGAATTTTTAATGAAAGCAGGCAAACTGGATGAACGACTTTAATAGATAATTAAGGCTTAATTTTGCATCTCTGTCTGCAAACAATCACATTGGTCATCATTGGTGATGATTTGGAGCTAAAGTTTTTCATACATGTGACCAGAACCCTTCATGCCTTAAGCAAAATATTTGAGTATGTATGTCAATTAAGCAAAAAATTCATGAGAGAGACATTTTTATTTTATCCAAACATTTGTATCCACATCACTTTGTAGTGTTGTTTCATAAAGAAAAAAATATGTTCACCACCTGCTCAAGAGGTGTACAACCTGGCTTCTCAGTGCTGTTGTTAAATAGTGCACTAAGACAGCTCAGCATTTCCAGGGCCTCGTTGGGGGACTGTTGTACCCTCAGTCATGTCTATATTTTAGCCCAAACACAGATCATGCTAGATGTTTCCTTCCAGTGCCAATTAAGACTTGGTTTACCATCCTTGCTTATCCACTCGTAAGGGATGGTAAAGATCGTGAGGTAGGTTCAGCTTTCATGTGAAACTATGACACACAGAGCATACGTTTTTCTAAATACCTTTTGTTTGGGAGAGGACCATTTGTAGACTAAAGGTTCTGTTAAGAGAGTGGCTTGAGAGCTAAAGATGTTCTAACTGGGGTTTACAAATGAGATATACAAGGCCTAGGGTTCTGGAAGATGCCCCAAGGAAGAGATAAGGGATTAGATGCCTGTTGGCAAGAAGAAGAGGGTGGATGGCGGGACAGCCATAAGGACGTGTTTTAATCTACGGTGTACTATTCCACTAGGGGAAGGAGCCTAGAGTGAACTGCAATTCCTGTTTGTTACGAGATGGCTGGGTAGGGCTGGGGTACACTATGGGAGCTCAGCAGAATCAAGGAAGTAAAAAAAACAAAAAGCAGGAAGTGGGGTTAGGGCAAGTCCACAGGAAACCCATCCACGGTTGGTTGTTAACTGGTGTTTAGGGGAGTTTGGTTCCTTGGCTTCCAGAGGCTAGGGGCCAGGGCTCTGTCTTCAAGATGATGACTGCTACAAACAGTAAATTCTTTCAGCTGCCTTGAGCTTTCTCAGGTGAGCACTGTAGGTCATCATAGGATGTGCCCTTGAGATGTTAGAAAGTGTTTAAGTCTTTACAGGCTGGAAGGGGCTTGAGAAGAAGATGGCTAGAATTTGGTCAAGGAGAGAATCTTCGTGTTGGGTCCTGTCAGTTGTAACTGGGTGGAGATGAAGTTAGGGATATGCAGTGTCAGTATCAGGAGATGGGGACACATGGCCCTGGGACATGTTCCTCTGGTCTCTAATTGCCTCTTCTGCCCCAAAGTACATCTCCATGAACCTCAATTTACCTCCCCTCCTTTAGTCCCTGATCACCCCAGGCAAGAAAAAACAGAAAAGGGGAATGATGTAACTTAGGGTAAATCTTTGTTCTTCCCTACCTGATATTCCAAAATAGAAATGGGAGAGGCTGGATTTATATCACAGGTGAGGATACTTTGATTTAGATGAAACTGCATTTGAATGAGTAATTCTGCTTCTCTGGTGACATTTTAGAGGAATGTCCTCCAATCCTTTCTTCCACCCACACTCAAGCAGTGGGCTACTGTGTCTTGTCAGTGATTCCATCACAAGTACATGGTGGCCACCACCTCCCTCCTTCTCTGAATCCCTTGTCCATCCCCATTGCCTTGGGTGGATGCTTGGGTCTCCTGGGCCCTCACAGTGCTTTTCATATTCTTTAACCATATCTTGATTAAAACAGAAGACATCTTATGTGCATCGTGGTCACTGCAGGACCTACTAGACTGTCCTGCATGTTATGGGTGCTTTATTTTTTTCTTGTTTGCAAAATTAATTACAAGGAACTAAAAATATTTCTGTTTAAAGGGAATATTTATGCTCTGAATACTATTCTTCAGGAATGATATTACTCATTACTGTATGCAGAAATTTTAACAAAACTATCTTAATTTAAGTGGTTTTTTTAAAACAAAAATTAGCAAACCCTGAACAATAACTGGTGAAGATTTTCTTTTCCATTCTAATGTTCTTGTTTCATAGGAGGGGATGATGTATGATTGAGACCAGTTGCCTCTCTCTGATGTCTGGACATGAGTAACTGAAAATTACATCACAGTTCTCTTGAATTCATCTGTCCATTTACTTCTCTCTGAAAACCTCTAAAATTCAGACTTTCCATATGATCCATAGACTGCTTGTTCTATAAAAATACCAATCCGGGTTCAATTCCCAGCACCCACATGGCAGCTGACAACCGTCCGTAAGTCTGGTCGGTTCCAGGGGACCCAGCAACCTCTTCCAGCCTCTGCAGGCACCAGGCTCACACGTGGTGCTGAGAGACACATGCTGCCCACACACTCATACACACAAAAGAAAAATGAAGTCTTAGAAAACGAAAGCCATTCCTGTTTGACTATGTGCCTCCAGTTACTATGTAATACTGTATTAGGCTAGAAAAGGATTAGTCTTAGTTTTTATCTGTAGTATGTCTTCAATTAGAATAATTTGAGAAATAATTTTGACTTAAGTAAAAAATAGATTTTATTATTTTTTTTCAAAGTCCGTTTACCAAAAGCTGGAAATGACTTCCCTCCATGATGATGACGGCGAAGCTTTAATGGGAAACAGGTTAGCAGATGTACCCTGCATGCTCAGCATATGTGGACAGCGAGCATGCTTTTCCAATGTGATTTGAGGCTGTGGTACCAGAGAACAATGCATAATTCATCGCCATCACCCTTTCCACTGAGCAGAGTCTCCGGAGCTTTTCCTTGGGCTCAGGGCTGTCTTGGCTGCTTCAGAATTTTGGTGAGCAGATTGAGTGATAATTTTAGGCTTCTAAAATCAGTCTGTGTCCCCTCAGTCACATGATGTCATAAGCAGCTGGTGTTGCCTTGGCAACTTTACAGAATAAAAGTGCTGCTTTTGGTAAAACTTTTGAGTCATGTGATCTAGCTCTGTAGCTGGGGGAGACGACATAAAATTATTACTTACATACTTCTCCACCAAAACAAACCCAGATCCGCAGAAGAGAGAAATAAACCGGAACTCGAAGTCCTGTGTGAATTAATTACCAGCCTGCCATCTTCTGAAAGCCAAGTTGGTTTAACTTTGTAATTTCAGCATGTTCCACACTGTCTGCGATAGCCTCAGACATGTTTTCTTTTCCTCCAGGTGTCTTCTGTTCTGGGAAAATGCTTTAATATCTGAGAAGCCAGTGAGGCCTGGAATGGAGTGTAGAATCAACCCTTCTACCCAGACTCCCACCCCGTGCTCTCTGTGGACCCTGGATGCAGATCCACCCACTGTCCCATTACTGTGTGATTTGAGAGGGTCTGCTGTGTCTTCTGGTTAGGCCCCAAGGATCTTACCGTGAGGTACTCAGGCTGTGACTTATCAAGGTTATAAGCCATCTGTGGAGTGTAAGTACCCACAGCAGTCATCCAGACTGCTGCTTTACACAGCACTGACAGTGTGCTGTGTTTGTGTTTGTGATTAAAGGTGACTTTAAAGAGAATATTTGAAACAAAAATATCAAGCCGAATAAACAGTATCATCCTGTTTAGAGGCCATCGTTGACTATTTTGGAAATATTTCTTTTATGTTTAGATATTTCCATGAAAAAAAAAACTGTGACATATATATTTATATACAAGCAAATGATCACACACACACAAATTCAAACAGCACACACACACATATAGGTACACACATTGCTCATCTACATACAGGTCATCTCTTCATGGCATTCATAAGTGTGTGTACCTTTCTTTCTCTACCTTAAAAAATCAATAATTTAAGGTGTCTTAGACTCTTTTAATGATTAGATTTTTTAATGATTAGACTTTAGATGATTAACTTAGACTTTTTAATGATTCTTATTGTAAACGATTTCCACATTACTTGACTTTTCTATCAGAGGTTATCCGTTTGTTTTTTTTCTCTCTTCTATTTTTTTTTAAAAGATGGGATCTCCCTGTGTAGCCCTGGCTGACCTGAAACTTATGAGATAGACTAGGCTGACCTCAAACTCACAGAGATCTTTTTGCCTCTGCCTCTCAACTACTAGGATTAAAAGTTTATTTGGCTTTTCTGGTTTTGTGCTATTAGGAGACAGTGTCAGATGTGAGAATATGACATCAAATCTGGATTAAAAATTTAAGACTCCACACACACTGCCACATTGCTTTCTAGAAACAACATACCACTTACTCTTTCACTAGAAATGGGCATAAATGCCAGTTTTAACACATATTTGTCAGCAATAAATCACACCAGTTTTTAAAAGGTAATTTAATATGTCATGTCTGCATCCTAGTTTCTAACACAATTCTCCAAGTAAAGACACCAGTACCCCTTGGAGATAGTGCTGATGCTGAGTCTGGGGCAGGAGAAAGATAAAATGAGGCCCATCAATCTTAGAGTGACACAAAATAAGAACATTTTCAGTTCCTTTACTAAAAAGTGTGTGGGGTGTGGGGTGTGGGGTGTGGGGTGTGGGGTGTGGGGTGTGGGGTGTGGGGTGTGGGGTGTGGGGTGTGGGGTATGTTCCACAAGGCTATTACCCAACTGAATGAGCTCCCCATAGTGAAGCTGGAACAATAAATACAAGGGAAAAATAAGGTGGCTTTAGACTGTAACCAAGAGAATCTGATGAATGCTAGTGAACTCACACTGGCAAAAAGGATGGCCGAATGACGAAGTCAAGTGGAAAACAATAGATAAATCGCAAATAATTCCAATTTTGTATGCACGCTTCACCTTCAAGGAGGCGGAGCCCAGCTTCACACTCCACAGTTACACACCATGGGGGTGACCCGCCCTCACGCTGTGATATGGAAATGGGGAAATGTGAGAAAAAGAAAGCTGGAGGAACTCTGCCATAGTGAGGTGATGAAGGTTGATTTGGATACTACTGTACCATGTTTCTAGATGTCAGAACATGGTAAGATCGGACAAAGGTGCCATTGTTTCTATTACTTCTACTCAAAATACTGTAACTGCAGTGTATTAAGGAAAATATTAAAGAAATCCAAATTAGGGGCTATTCTGCAAAATAGTAACTATGTGACTTTTCTTCAATGCCATCTGCTAGGATTTCCTTGATGACACTGACTCTCAGTTCTGTGTTCATCAGGGATATCATTCTGTAGCTTTCTTTTACTGTCCTTACCTGGCCTTGCAAAGTGAGTGCTGCAATATGCCCCCTTCTTCAGTTTGTGGAAGCTTGGAGAAGGATCGGTGCTGATAATTATTGAAATGCATTACAAAATTCCTTCCGTGGAACCTATTCTTCCTGTGTTTCTCCAGTTTCCCTTCAGTCTCAGGACCCTTTTCATTCATTAAAATGATTTTAGGGCCAGCAAGGTACATCTTCATCACCTTTTTTTCTTTTTTTTTGTTTAGATTTATTTCTATTTTTAATTATGTGTACATGTGTGCGTCTGTATGTGGGTATATGCATGTGAGTGCAGCTACCCTCAGAGGCCTCCAGGTCCTCTGGAGCTGGAGTTACCGGAGGTTCTGGGTTGCTCCACGTGGGTGCTGGGAACTGAACCCTGGTCCTGTACAAGAACAGTGCCTGATCTCAGCAGCCGGAGCGTCTCTCCAGCCCCTTTCATCATCACCTTGAGGTCTAAATTATGTCCCACTTCTTGGATGATGTGGAATGACTTTGTAAAAACCCACATCTGATTTGTACCCCAGTGGGTCTAAAACGGTCAGAAGGATGCCTTTTGCATTTGGAACACATGTACTGTCATGTCCATTTTCTAATAGTAATGTTCTGAAAATTAGATTTATAGGTCCTACGCATTGTAAATACTCGGTCTGTTTTCAAATTTTATCTGTGGGTACTTAGTTAGTGTGCTATACCATGGCCACAGAAACTCTTATAAAAGAAAGCATTTCATTGGGGATTGCTTACAGTTTCAGAGGTTTAATCCATTATAATCATGGCAGGAAGCATGATGGCAGACAGACAGGGTACTGCAGAGTAGCTGAGAGTTCTACATCTGGATCTGCAGGCAGCAGGAAGAGAGAGACACTAGGCTTGGCTTGAGCATTTGAAAACCCAAATCCCACCCCCGAGTGATACACTTTCCCCCAAAAGGCCACATCTACTTCAACAAGGACATACCTCCTAATAGTGCCACTCCCTAATGACCAAGAAATCAAATATATGATCTCATGGGGCCCATTTCTACTCAAAATACTACAGTTCTCTTTTTTATCATGAGAAATCTTAAGGTTGCCATATTTAAAATCTTCCCCAAAGTAGCAAACTCGTGAGTGCTTTTCTGCCCCTAGGCTGCATTAAATCCTTACTGGTGACTTTTAATGTCCTGTGGTACATGGACAAGCATATTTCTCCTTTGTATTTGATAATTGCTGTTTACTTAAAGCTGTTTTACATCTCTTGGTAATTCATTTTCAATCTTTACTGTTATTTTAGTACTTCTTGTCTCTTATTTGATCTATTTTCTTTGGTGACTTTGCCCAATTTGAAATTAAAGGACTTAACATTTAGATAATAAGTCTGTCATCTCCAAGCCTGTTATTTTTTGAACTTCGTTTTCTTATTAAAAACCTTGTATTTTGGTCTGGCAGTGGTGGTGTATGACTTTAATCCAAGCCTCCTTATGGGAGGCAGAGGTAGGTGGATCTCTGTGGTTGAGGTCAGCCTGGTCTACAGAGTAAGTTCTAGGACAGCCAGGGATACACAGAGAAACCCTGTCTCAAAAACAAACAAACAACGAACAAACAAGCACCCCCCCCAAACCAACAAAAGCAAAAAAGCTTGTTTTTTTTTTACGAACTATATTTGAAGCACATATATAAAACTTTATTTCTACTGAACATATTTACAACTTAAGCTTTTAACTTACCATTTGTCAGTTATGAGACATGAGAGGAGCATCATATTACTTGATTTCAGAAATAGAAACTGAAACATTTTAACCTCACCTCAATCCATTCCTTAATCCTCACCTGAAAGAGGGCTGCAAAGCCTTGGTTGTTGTTCTATGTACTGTTTCTGTTCTAGGACTAGCCTCGTCTTCGGCCTTCCACTTAGCGATGGGATTTATGACTGTGTTTAGTATTACTTCAGCTCCTCCTGCTTCAGGGTTCACGGCTGTCTCATTTAGAATGTGACCTTCTCATGCTCAGCTGCTCACTCTGAGGCAGAAAATACCTGTAAGGTAGTGTCAGCAAGGTGTGTTGTGGAGCCCTTAAATGTCTCTGATGGCTTTTTATTGCTTTGAAATGTGACAGCATAATTCTTGGGTGACATCATTTTACACTTGTGATTCCACCGACTCCTGACACAAGATGGCAAGGAGACTAAGATCTGTCGGGTCCCCCACCCCCCTCTGCCTCCCCCTTTCCTCTCTTTTCCTTCTCCACTTTCCCTGCCTCTACATGCATGCTTTTATTGTCATTTAATTTTAGGCATTTCTTTTTCAATTTTGCTTTCCTGAGGCAAGGTATCATTTAGTTCAGGGTGGCCTTGGACTTACTATGTAGCCAAGGCTGGCCTTGAACTCTTGACCTCCCTGCCTTTACTTCCTGTGTGGTGGGATTGCACTCGCGCTACCACCCCTGGCCTAAAAATTGTCAGAGTTATGTTTGTGGTGTAGGTTATTCTGACTTTTGCCTGAAATGTGGGAGATAGGTTCTATCGTATTTGGTGCCCTTCCATGAAAAATTAGGTTTGTCCTCAGAACCTACCTTATTTAATGACTTGTGAACCCAGACACCTGTCACGGGGGTGGGGGGGGGTGGGGGGGGAGGGGGGCGGGGGGGGGGGCGGGGAGGGGTGGTGGGGGACGCGGGGGAGGTTGAGGCCAACTCCTGCCTTATGGAGCTCCCCTTTCTCTGTTAGGAAGACCTTGAACTGCCCCCATAGATGCTGTTCTACCGAGAACTTAGATTGCAAGCAAGAAAGGAACCTTTCCTGTCACACGTCACTGGGTTTTGGAGGCATTTGCCACCACATCACAGCCATGCCGATTTGGGGACTACTCTGTGTCTGTTGACGTGAGAAACGTCAGTCACACAGACAGGTGTCTTTACTTTGCCAGAGCAATAGTTTAGGGACAACTGGGGACTTCTCTTTTCAAACGTCTGTTTTTGTCATTTCTCGTGATCAATAACTACCATGTTAGACATTAAAACAGAATTAAACAAACATCATTATTAATTCATTTAAATAGTAAACCCATTACATTAACACACATTATATGTTTATATTCCGAAGTCAAATGAGAACAGAAACGTCGTGGCGTCTTTGAGAAAAACTCCTGAAGCGGGACTAAAACGAGAACCGAATTCCATCTCTCTTTTTCCCCCGCCTCACTGCGTTGCACTGTTTTGATTGGTGGTAAAGGAGATCCGGAGTCACAGGCTGTGTAATTATTTGTCTCGGGGGCATTTATGAAGCTTTTCTGGATACTGACAGATAGTTTCCTTTGATATTACATTAACACTGGTGGTAGTGTCTTGAAGGTGAGTTGCAACATGGATTGTTTGTCCTGTGCTATGTTACAATCTATTAGTCTTTTTTAAAAATAAAGTTTGTTTTATTATTTTTAATTGTGTGTGTGTGTGTGTGTGTGTGTGTGTGTGTGTAAGAATGCAGATGTCCAGAGAGGACAGATGAGGGCATCTGAAACTCTGGAGCTGGAGTTTACAGACATTTGTGAGATGCTTGATGTAGTGCTGGGAGCTGAACCCCAGGTTGTTGCATGAATCCTAATTGGATTTAATAAAAACCTGGAGCTAGATGTCAGAGTGAAAGCTGAAAGATCAGGGAAGCAGAGCAAGCCACAGCCACCGCCTTTTACCTCACCAACTCCTCAGCCTGAAAGAGAGAGCGAGTTCCTGTCTCCTCCTGCCTTATATTCCTTTCTTTGCCCAGCCATATCACTTCCTGTTTCAACCTCCCTAGTGCTGGGATTAAAGGGGTGTGCCACCACTGCCTGGCTGTTTCTCTTTTAGACTAGATTAATCTCATGTAGCCCAGTGTGGCCTTGAACTCACAGAAATCCAGATGGATCTCTGCCTCGGCCTCCGGAGTGCTAGGATTAAAGGTGTGTGCCACCCCTGCCTGGCCTCTATGTTTAATCTAGTGCCTTGTTCTGTCCTCTGATCTTCAGGCAAATTTTATTTGTTCAAAATATCACCACACCAGGTCCTCTGCAAGAGCAGCCTGTGCTCTTAACTGCCGAGCCGTCTCTCCAGATTCAGTCCGTCTTCCTTGTGTTTGGAATGGATCCTCTCCAGTCATGCATTCGTCATATGATTTCCTGAGTGCTACAGGTCAAGAACATGCTGACGTAATTTCTTATCCTATACTTTTAAACATTGCATTAGTTGATAGTGCGATTATTTTACTAAAAATGTCTTTATGTAACAAAAACTGAAGTCATACATCTTCCAAAATTATCATTTGTCTTTGAAGATGCTTGTGTTCATTTTTTAAGAAAACTATCTGCCATGTGTTCACTTCCAAAAAAAAAAAAAAAAAAAAAAGTCAGAATTGATCAGTTAATTCATTCTGGAAAATAGCCTGTTTCATGAAAAAAAGTGGCTGATTTCACCAACATCTCTCTTGGAGCAACCACAGTACTGTGCTGTGTGTCTAGAGCTTTCTGTTTGTCTGTCAGCCAGCTAAACAAACAAACATTTCTTACTACGCCTTCTGCATACACCATCTACACTCCATGTAGGAAAAGACTGAACAAGAGTCGGAGTACTAGAAGAGGATGCTGAGAAGTCTTGGACCCTGAACACAGTGTGCTGATGTCTCAGAATATAATGGGCTGTCTTTCCAGAGCCAAGGTGACATAAAACTCATCCTTTCACAGTTGAAGCAAGGTCTCCAACGGAGCTGTACAGGCACAAGTGTGCCAATCGTTGGACCTTGTGATATGTCATCTACAAATGTGTTCGGCTGGCCTCAGCTGTCTTTGGGCGGTGTTGGCAGCGAGTACAGGCTTGACTTGTGTTAGATTTTTACTTGTTTATCTGTGACGGCATGCTGCTCAGGAACTGAGGTGTTGTTAATCTACAAGTCTATCTTTTTCCTTTTCTTTTAAAACTCAGAAGGATTCCCTAGTTATTTACCACATTATTAAGTCCTTGTTTAGAATAATCAGTTTTAGCATTTACTATTTATTTCCAGTAGGGATTTTTCTTCATTTACTGTATTTAAAAAAATTACATCTATTTATTTATTTGTCGGAGAACAGGGGGTGTGCACATGTTCTGGCACAAATGCAGAGGTCAGAGGACAACTTTTAAGAGTAGGGCTTTCTCCTTCCGCCATGTGGGTTCTGGGGATGGGACTCAGGTTTTCAGCTTGGCTGCAAGTGCGTTTAATGACTGAGGCATCTGCCGGGCCCTCTGTGATTCGTGTTTTTAACCCACCTTCAGGTACCCTTCCTTATCCCACTTTCATTGGTATGCTCTGCTTTGCTGAGATGTTCACCAATATGCTCTGAAATACTGAACAAATGCAGCATGCTCCAGACCCCCACCAGCCAGTGATCTGTTGTTGAGAGAGCTTGTCCCTCTCTTCCCAGCAAGCTCTGCTATGGTGGTCCTCCTGTCAGAAGGTGACGTGGTTGGGGTCACACTAGTGTGCCCATGTCACTGCCCAGTGTCTTTAAATCAGATAACAGGAGACATAAGTCACATGTGTTTTCTTCTTTCCAGGATGGGACAGTGTGTGCACTGGAGTCTGGGTCCCTTGTGAAGTAAAAACGTGGAAACATTTGTTCCCCCACTTCCCTCTGTTTGTGGTTTTGACCCTGTTCTGATCCAGCACCACCATGTCTGCGGAACATTGGTTTTGTCGTTGTGGAATTTTGTGTTTATTCATGAGGAGCAACGCGGCATTTTGAAAAATGTTGCTTCTGAGGGGCTGAAGAGATGGCTCAGCGGTTAAGAGCACTGGCTGCTCCTGCAGAGGACCCCAGTTTTGTTCTCCATACTCATGATGGGTGGCTCACAGATACCTGTGACCCCAGCTTCAGGGGGTCAGATGTTCTCTTCTGGCGTCTGAAGACACCTGCACTCATGTTCACATACTTCCAGCCATACATACATGAAGTCAAAAATAAAATAAACCTTTTAAAAATTTTCCCTGGCCAGGTGGCGGTGACACACATCTTTAATCCCAGCACTCAGGAGGCAGAGCCAGGCGGATCTCTGTGAGTTTGAGGCCAGCCTGGTCTACAGCGTGAGATTCAGGACAGACACCAAAACTACAGAGAAACCCTGTCTTGAAAAACCAAGTAAATAAATAAACAAGTAAATAAAAAAATAAAAGATAAAATTTCCCCTAAAAGACCATTAAAATTAGTTTGGACAATTAAAAACAACATAAGATAGCATATTTTTACAATTGAAAAAATTTTGTGCATATATTTACAGATGTGTGTGTGTGTGTGTGTGTGTGTGTGTGTGTGTGTGTGTGTGTGTGTAGGCCAGAGATCAACATTATCCTGAATCACTTTCTTACTGAATTTGGAGTTCATTGATTGGATAGACTGGCCAGAAAGACTCGGGGACCCTCCTGTCTCTGGCCCCCAGTGCTGGCATTTACAGGAACTATGTGCTGGGGTTCCAAGCTCAGCACTTGACCCACAGAGCCATCTCTGCAGGCCAACTTTATGATTGTTGTTGTTATCTTTAATTGAACATGGTTATAGGGTTCAGTGTGATAACGATACATGGACATGAAGTATAACAATAAAGTCATGGTCACGATCATTTCCGCTTCCTTCCACACTGATCACATCCTTTTGTTGAAAACTATAGCACAGCTAGAAATAGGTGGGCATTTAGGATCTGCAGCAATCATAAATTCAGAGCATGGCCTATTATAACCCCCGAGGATTTGATTTTTATTGTTTCCTTTACCGTCAGTTTTCAAAACTCAATTGTTATTGTTGCACATATAGAACACGGAGCTGACTCTCAACAGAGGTGTCACAGAAGGGGTCCAAACCTTGCCCAGATTGTCTCTTGATGGTCTCCACTGTGGATTTTAAAGTTTTATGATTGTTACTATAAGGCAGGGTCTAGGGTGCACTGAAGAGAAGGCTTTTGGTTTCTTCTCTATCGTTTTGAGTTCTTTATTGAGATATGAGTCACATGACGCTGTATGATTCAGTGATGCTCAGTAGAGTCAATGTACAGCTGGCACCATGGTGGATTGAGAGCACTTGTATTATCACAAAGGAAATCTTGAGTCTGTAGAAATGAAGCCTCATTGCCATCACATCCTACAGAGCCCTTGAGAACCTCTGATATATTTTCTGATTTTGTAGACTTGCTATGTTGCCTTTTGTGTCTGGCTTCTTTGATATATTAGCATAATGTTTTCTTGAATTATTCATTTTGCTTCATGGACCATTGTTTTGCCCCCCCCCCTTTTTTGCAGCTGAATACTATTCCACTGTAGAACTATCGGAATTTTGTTTATCAAACCTAGCTATTGTCCTTCTTTAAAACTGTTTCTGCCTTTCAAGCAATGACTGTCCTAATCAGCACCTGCAGCTCAGCTGCTACCAGCAGGGGTTGGGCTGCAAAGGCTGCAGCCTGAGGGGATTCTGCTCCCTCAGGCACCGACTCTCTCAAAGCTACCAGGGAATCTACCTAAATCTCTGTTCCCCTAAAGAACTCATGATTCAAAGGTTGAAGTAGAATTCTGCTCCTCAGAGAGGCTGAATAGCAAGTAACTCACCTCCGCTCCTTACTTGAGTCTCCCAAAAAGCCTCTTGTCTTTTTCCAGGCCCCACTTAAAAGCCCCACCCCCCCAACACTTCCTATCAGCTAGTTCCTGACTCAGCCTCCTGGCCAAAGATGAATTTTATTTAACCAAACAAATGTAACACATCTTTGCATCATTAAACAAATCTCCCAGGGCATAAACAAAAATAACACATCTTAAAATAACATTCTACAGTACCTATAATTAAAATAATATCTACAGTGATAGAAGTGATTCTTTCCACTTTTTGGCTATTAGAGAAATAATGTTGCTGTGAATATTTGCATAAAGTTTCTAGTGGGACATATTTTTATTTCTCTTGGACAGACCTTTGGCTCTCTACCATGTGAGCTTACTAATGCAAAGATAGCTGTCTTTGAATGGGGAAATGCACTATTTGCCAGAGACCAAATTTGGTAACAGTTTGATCTCAGACTTTTAAGCATGTCGAACTGTGAGAAAATAAATGTCTGTTTATTCTAAGCTGCCCTGTTTAAGCTATTTTGTTACCGTAGCCTGAGTGGACAAGCCAGGTATTCTAGGAGTGGAATTGCTGGGTCAAATACTAACTCTATTTTTAACTTTTGGAAAAAAAAAATCCAGCTATTTTTCAAGTGGCTGTTCCATTTCACAGTGATGTGTGAGGGTTCCAGTTTCTCTACATCCTTGCCAACTGCTCCGCATGTCTGTCTTTTTTCATCATGGTTGGCCTATGGGTGTGTCACAGTTTCTTGCTGTGGCTTTGATTTGCATTTTCCTGGTGACCAATCATGCAGAGTGTCTTTTCATGTTGAAGAAATAGCTTTTCAATTCCCAAGTAACTTTTTCCTTAAAAAAATTTTGGCTCACTATCCACAGTAAGATATTTTGAAGGATGCAGTAGTGGTACTCATATCTTGGCAGTAACCAACAGCTCTCTAATTGGACTTAAGGCCTGATTAAGAGGAGGAAAATCATGTCTGTATTGTAAACCCACCCAACTACCTGGGGCTACTACTACTGCCATTTCCCTAAGCCAGGATAATTCCTAATTGCATTCTTAGTATTTATCCTTACACCCACCGGGAAGTGTAGCACTCACTCCTCATTGAAGAAACTTCTCTTTATAGTAGGTGGGAACCATTACAGAAAGTTACAAGTGGCAAAAATGCAGAGAACAACTGAATAAAGGGTACCCGGCCTCAGTTGATCTATCTACAATAAACCTCCTACTGATAAGACTCAAAGAACCTTGAGAAAGAGGAGATGAAAAAGTTGTCAAGAGCCAGAGAACCAGCAAGTTTGTTATGAGGCTGTTTTCTGCATATGACAGGACAGCTTCACCCATAACACTCAACAATATGGCTGCCCAAACAATACCTGAGCAAATCCAACAGCAGTTGACACCTCAGTGTGGATGGGGGGGGACGACTCTCCAGGGGCCCCAGCTCTGAATAAATTCTGAGATTAAGGACTGCTGAGAGAGGAAGACTCAGCTTTTTCCAGGGATGAGTCCCCAGTTGGCTACTCAATACCATGTGGTCAGCCCTAAAAACGTATACATGCAAGCAACACTAAATGGACTCAGGAGATTATATTTATATATTTATTTATTCACCTATATGTAACAATAATAACTAAAGAGAAGAGATGGATTTGAGAGGGAGTGGGGTATATGTGATGTGTTTAATTAAAAAGAAAAATAAAACATGTAACAATTTTGGCTCACTATCTGTTAGTCAGTTGTCAGCTACAAGACCTTTAACCAGTATTTAAAAATTTGTTTATATTCCTCCATATTTTTAAAGGTTTATATTTATCTTCTAATGTCAACTTGGAAACTCTCATGTTAGCCTTCAATTTTTATGAGCAGTATGGAAATCAGTACACTTCCTTTATTGCCCCCTTCTTAATTTGGTAATTGAATTATGTTATCCTCATATCTACAACTTTTTATATACCTATAGCCCTGTCACCACAGCCTCTTGACTTTAGGTAATAGTTTACAAATGGTGATAAATTTAGCATATCATGTAGCTTCCTATCCTTTTTTTCCCCTCTCCCAGTCTTGTCCTCAATAATTGTTATATCATCAGAAGGAATGTCATTTATGTTGGTTCATGTAAAACTTATTCTATATTTTGTTTAGTTGTAGTGAACAGTTAAATGAATTAAATATAGGGTATCATATATTTCAATGTTGTTTCTCCATTTATCTCTCCAAGGCATGAGATTCCTCTCTTGGTAGTTCCACCAGGAAAGTCTTATGGAAAACATGCTTATTTGTATTTTTAATTGGAATTTCTTTATTTTTTTAAATTTTAAACTATGCATATGTGTCAATGTACATGCATAGTATGTGCATATGTAAATATAATGTCCTTGGAGGCCAGAAGAGGATGTTGGATACCCTTAAACTTGAGTTACAGACAATTGTGATCCACCAGGTGGGTGCTGGGAACTGAATTCAGGAAGTAGTCTTGGACACAATGGCACAGGAGACCACTTCCTAACTACAACACCAGTAGCACAGACACTAAGCAACAATTAATAAACGGGACCTCCTAAAACTGAGAAGCTTCTATAAGGCAAAGGACACAGTAAATAAGACAAAATGACAGCCTACAGGATGGGAAAAGATCTTCACCAACCCCACATCTGACAGAGGGCTAATCTCCAAAATATATAAAGAATTCAAGAAACTACACATCAAAATACAGAACAATGCAATTTAAAAAAAAATGGGCTTCAGAGCTAAATAGAGAATTCTCAACAGAAGCAGCCCAAATGGCCAAAAGATATTTAAGGAATTGCTCAACATCCTTAATCATCAGGGAAATTCAAATCAAAACAACTCTGAGATATCATCTTACACCTGTCAGAATGGCTAAGTTCAAAAACACTGATGACAGCTTATTTTGGAGAGGATGGGAAGCAAGGGGAACACTCCTCCACTGTTGGTGGGAGAGTAAACTTGTACAGCCACTTTGGAAATCAGCAAGGCAGTTTCTCAGAAAAATGGGAGATTCTTTGTTCCTGTTTTCTTCCACATAAGCTTTGGTAGGCTTTGCTTAGTGGGGACCCTGTGAAGCTGAATATAGCTACAGAAAAATCTCAAGTTCCTGATTTTTTTCTTACTCCCTAATAGTAACTCAACATTTCCATCAGGCTCAGGAAAATAATTGTTTGTGAAATCCAGTTTCTAGGGTATGTATTGCTGTTCCCTTTACTTCTCTTCACTCCCTCTGGTCTGGCAGCAAACAAAATGCCCTTCTGATCTGCTGATTATTAGACACAGTCTTCAGCTCTGTTTGGATAATTCTCTCAAATTGCATTTGAAAAATACTTTAAATCTAATCAATTATTTCATTTTTTTCTGTAAAGTTGTAGTCATGTGTGCTTTGTCTGACTTTCAGTTAAAAATTAAAAAATAAGTTTCAATCTCTTTGACTTTTATTTCCCCCAAATGAATATTTTTTCTTCTTTACTGTGGTGGTTTGAATAAGAACGATCCTCCCCTCACAGGCTCATGTATTTGAATGTGTGGTCATTTGGGACTGATACTTTGTGAGAAGGATTAGGAGGTGTGGCCTTGTTGGAGGAAGTGTGTCAATAGGGGTGGGCTTTGAGGTTTCAGATGCTCAAGCCAGGTTCAATGTCTTCTCTTTCTGCTGGCTTCCAATCCTGTTGTAGAACTTTCAGCAAGGTCTCTAGCACCATGTCTGTCTGTATGTTGCCATACACTTCACCATGATGATAATGGACTAAACCTCTGAAACTGTAAGCCAGCCTCAATTAAGTGCTTTCTTTCATAAGAGTTGCTGTGGCCATGATGTCTCTTCCCAGCACTAGGGCAGTAACTCAGATACTCTTGGTTTTTACAACCATCATGATGTTTTCACAGTTCTCTTCTGCCTTGTACTGCTTCCAGTGAGCTGTCTGGTGATGATACATGGTCTTTTTGTTTTCTTCCTTGAGTTTTAATACTATATCACCTCTCTATGTGATCTTCTAGTAGCTGTGCCTGCTTTCTTTGTTTCTGGTTTCTGCTCTTGTTTGATAGCTGTGATGGTTTTAAGCTCTGACAATTTGTATCAACGTGAATGACTACAACTTTTTTATACCGATAACATTTTTTTTTTTCTGATGAGCTTACTTTGTTATTCATCTTCCCAATTTCTTGATCCATTTTTATGGTATTTCTGTATAGGTATGTATAGTTTTAAATATCCCACTTCGTTTTGAATAAGATGAGTTTTCTCATCAGAGCTATTGTCGGGAGGTTTTGGTGCGGGAGGATCAGCACTGTGGGGCTCTCCCTAGCTCCTCAGGACTCAGTGTGCTGTGCTGTACAGCATTTGGATTCTTCTAAGATTAAAGTTCTGCTTTGTCACCAGAACTTGGCAGATATTGTAGATTGGTATTCCTCAATGATAAATTTTCTTGAAAGTGTGTGTGTGTCCAAGTTTTCAAACCTACTTTGCATGCAGATGTGTAGTTTCCTCGTTGTTTGTGGCCATCTTGAAAAGATACAGGAAGCAGGAGTACTATATTTTGGCATTTAAGAATCATAATACAGACATAGATGGATGCAAATATTTGTGGTTATAAAGATTGAGGTGAAGAACTGGTACAGCCAAAGAATGTGGAAGTGAAGATGGTTGAGGGGTGCATGTGATGAGTAGAGAGGATGCCTGTAGGGACCAGCTTCAACTGTGATCATTTCAGGACCTGGTCAGTTAGCACCTGACTCATGCTGAAGACAAGGTAGATGACACCCAGTATTGTCTGTCGAACTGAGAGTTGCTTGTCATCAGAGAATAGATCAAGTTGTCTGGGATGATAACTTGACAGACAAAACACTCTTGTGAAAATCAGAAGGCCAATCTTTATTTATAGAAACCAGAGTCAAAAGAAAATTTCAACTCATAGTTCTAGCCAGTCACAAAGATGATCCCATCACCTCCTGGAATATGATAGTTAAGGGTTATAGAAGACTCCAATTTGAGAATATAATGCGCATCTTGGAAAACTGACTCTCAAAATGTGTGTGTGTGTGTGTGTGTGTGTGTGCGCGCGCGCGCGCGAACAGTCCTCCCAGCTGATATGTGTGAATTGGTTCCTTAATCTGGAAGGGTGTCGGAGCTTTAAACAAAATATGGTTCTCACCTGCATCTAGCTTTCTTTTTGGATAGAGCCCTTGTTTGCTTTTTGGATACAAACATTTTTTTAAAAGGTTTGTAAAAACAGATTTTTTAAAAAACGAACCCATTTGTTAAAGAGGAATGTATTTCTTTAATTTCTTTAATTTCTCCATCACACACACACAAAAAAAAAAATCCTTGCTGCCATCTATCTCTATTTCCTCCCAATTGTAACATTCCTTCCAGGAGTGAGGAAGGCAGGGGGCTCATGAGATACAGGAAGTAAATGAAACTTACAAGCCTGAAGAAGCTCCTGAAACTTGCAGGATTCATAAGGAGGCTAAGCCAAGTTTTATAAGCAGCAACAGCGGCTGGCAGACTCTCTGATTGGCTGAGAAGATTCATAACTGTGCAGAGAACTCCGGGATGCGGTTTCTTGAGTCATCACTCGTGCTACGGTGGGCTTTCCAGTCACCCACGTTCCTTTAAGTAACCCCAGAATACTCACTGGCTCACTGAGCTAGACTTGAACGGAATCCTTTCTCTCATCTGTCATCCATGCTCTATCTGGGGTAAGCAGACATTTATTCACATCTCCCCAAGAAAACTAATACAGCATACTGAACACATCATTCACCAGTATTCCTTTCCTTCTGTATTTAAAATACCAACTCTTTCCCAGCACCCTTTCCCAGAAGTCTGGTTGAGGCTGTTCATGGAACTCACACATAAACAGTTCAGCTTCACACCTACAGACCCTTCTTCCCGTGGCTGGAGGAAGCTCACGTGTATTCAGACTACATGTTCTTCCCCTCTTAACTGGGGCATTTGGTCATCAAGTATTCATAACTTCATGTTTATTCATGTCAGCGGGCTTCTCTTGCCCTTCTGTTGTCTTTATTAGCAGCAAAGTGGACGTGTGTGTTTACAGTTAGAGAGGAAATGAACTCAAGCTTTCCGGCAGAGTGGGGTCTCTCTCCAGCTCCCCGACTGTACTTATCTGACCCCATCTGACGCCTACTTTGTCTCGCTTTCAGAGGTAATTTCTGGAAAGTGTACAGATAGCCGAGCGAGTATTGAAATAAGAAGCAGCTTTCACTTGTGGTATTTATAGTTTATTAACATTTTTTAGGAGAAGCAAATGTTTTGATGATTGACATTTAGATGATTGGCAACTGTTATGAGCTAAAGTGTAGAAAAGAACTTTCTCAGCTGCATTTCTGATGAAGAGAAATTAATATTTCTAACATGATGTAAGGTTTTTTTCTTTAATAGAGCAGCAAAAAAAAAATTGACCACAGATTAATAAAAGGAGTGGGCCACTTAAATTGCTATTTTAAAATGCAGCTTAACACTGGTTTGGAAATGATGCCAAATACATTTTAAAAGCCAAATATATTCCTTGTGTGAGCTTTCCAGCCTTAAACCTCCCCTTTGCATCCTACGTGGAGTCCTCTGTGTGAAGGAGTCAAACATAATTGAACTAATCTGAAATATTAATAAGAAAACAGGAATTCTGGGAGATGAAGGCAGAATTGTGTTTTCAGCTTCCAAAACAAAGCACTTAGAGCAGCTAGGAAAGCAGGTTTCTTCTGGGAGGGGGTGGGGGGTGGGGGCGGGGCTGACGTGTGGCGCGGCCGTGATGGGGAGCACGTGTGCAGACAGCAGGCTGGTGCTCCCTGCAGACTGGTGCTCCCTGCAGGCTCGCGCTCCCTGCAGGCTGGTGCTCCCTGCAGGCTGGTGCTCCCTGCAGGCTCGTGCTCCCTGCAGGCTGGTGCTCCCTGCAGGCTCGCGCTCCCTGCAGGCTGGTGTGCTCCCTGCAGGCTCGCGCTCCCTGCAGGCTGGTGTGCTCCCTGCAGGCTGGTGTGCTCCCTGCAGGCTCGTGCTCCCTGCAGGCTGGTGTGCTCCCTGCAGGCTGGTGTGCTCCCTGCAGGCTGGTGTGCTCCCTGCAGGCTGGTGTGCTCCCTGCAGGCTGGTGTGCTCCCTGCAGGCTGGTGCTCCCTGCCCTGCCGCCTGTTGGGGTTTTGAACTCTTTTCCTCTCCAGCTCTCTTCCTTGCTCTCGTGAGTCTAGCAGCCCGCCTCCTTCCGGTTTACAGAAACCACTCGATTGCTGGTGTTGAACATCCACGCAACACACTGACGCATGGCTCAGTGTGCAAAGAGGAAAGGGCCGTTTGCGTTTCAGGTGAATATACAGGACAGACCAGGGCTATTCTGTCCCTTTTTGTTCAGTATCCACCTATATCTACCCACCCACTCCCCCACTTCCCCTTTCACCCTCCCACCCACCCATTAACCTTCCCATCTTCCCCATTCATCCACCCACCCGCTCACTCATTCACCCTCCTCACTCACTCACTCATTCACCCCCACCCACCCACTCACTCATTCACCTCCCCTCACTCACTCACTCATTCACCCCCACCCACCCGCTCACTCATTCACCCCCCCTCACTCACTCACTCATTCACCCCCACCCACCCACTCACTCATTCACCCCCCTTCACTCACTCACTCATTCACCCCCAACCACCCGCTCACTCATTCACCCCCACCCACCCACTCACTCATTCACCCCCACTCACCCACTCATACATTCACCCCTCCACACACCCCCTCCCCTTCCCACTCACCCATCCAACTGACAGCATTAGGTGCTAATTATTTTCCATGTTTGTGGCTAGAGAAAGATGCAGAAGTTAACACAAGCGACATGCTGGTACCTTCAAGGGACTTCCAGTCAGAAAAGGAGACAGAAATCAATCAGATAATGAAATTGTGAGATTATTAAATGAGGCTAGTAAAAAAAGGAAAGTATAATTTTGGAAAAGCGTGCATTTTTCCCTGAAAAAATTGAGTTTGACCAGACTTCTGAAGAAAGAGTAGGCATCACAAATTGGTGTGGCTAGGGGATGCATTACTTACCTTTCTTGTTTCCAGGACAAAATACCCAACAGAAGCCATTTGAAGAAGAGTTTGTTTAGGCTCATAATTGTAGCATAAAGAGCATCATGGCTCAGAAGTCACGGCAGCAGGTGCTTGAGGCTGCTGGTCATATCCGCAGTCAAGAATCAGAGGAGATAAAGGCTGGTGCTCAGCTCTTAATGCTATGCCTTCACCTTACCACTGAGTCCAAGACCCCAGCCCGTGCTGGGAATGGTGCGTGCCCACAGTTAGAGTAATTCTTCTCCACCTAATATAGACAACTCTTCACAGGCATGTCCAGAGGTTTGTTTCCAAGGTGATCTTAAATCCTGTCACTGTGACACTCAATGTAAACCATCACACTTGGTGATGAACTAGCCAGATCTAATTGAGGGGAAGTGCCAGCATGTTCCTGGTTTCTGGATATGACAAATACCCAAGAAAAACCATTTAAAAGGAAGAAGGCTTTATTTGGCGCATAGTCTCAGAGGTATCTGTTTGTTCACAGTCAGCAGGATCCAGTGCTTTGGGCTCATGGTAAAGTATTGCACCTGGAGTATTTGGCAAAAACTGTTTACCTTAAAATTCCCAGGAAGTAGAGAAACAGAAGGTGCAAAGGACAAAGTCCTCAAGAAACCCATTTTGCTTAGCAAGCTCCCCTTTCCAAAAGTTTCATCATGTCCCCAAATGCCATCACCAGCTGAGGACCAGGCCTTGAACACACGAGCCCATGGGTGCCATGTTGTGTTCAAACTATGGCATACCATTTACTAACACAGTACCCAGGGGGAATGAAGGAATTTCTCAGTTCCTTATTTGTAGTACAGAGCCAATGGGGTTCCAGCCTGTAGAGTCCTTGTGCAGAGCAGTAGATCCTTACAGAGGTGCTCGCCCTCTTGTTGTGTATATAGATCGGGATATGGTAAGCAAGAAGCAGGTGTTTGTGGGAATCATTCTTATTAGCTTTATATTTGCAGAGGCAACAATGATTGGCAGAGAACCCCATGCAAAGGGGTGATCCCATGTTTCGTATTAAACACCCTGGATTTTAATTCTCTTTCAAATATACAAATGAAGACTTAAAGTGTGTAATGAGGGCACCGTGGAGCTCCAGAAATTATTCTGACACAGTGGATGTTGATGAAGCTTTGAGTACTGAGACTGTCCAAGAAAGGGGTACAGGGTGGGAGCATGACAGCATGAAATGGATTCCGGAGGGGGAAACAGAGTGCGTGTGCAGAGAAAGGGCAGCTAGACGGGCCTCATTCAGAAGACTGGGGTGAGGATATCTAGCATGGAGGATGACACCAGAGCAGTCCAGCAGAGGGAGTGGACCACCCTGGGGGCTTAGGAGACCCTGTACGAGGACTCTCAACTCCATGTGTTTACTGATGACCACATTGGAATGAGGAGAATACAGGCAGCTCTGGGGAATTTGAGAGTGTAGAGAGGAGAAATCATGAAAACGCTTGTCGTGTTGAGAGGAGAGAGAGAGCTCCTTCAGGCCTTTCTGAGTGACAGAACACAGGGTCCCTGGCTCTCCTCCTCCCAGCTGGAGAAGCTGAAGCAGAGTCATCTTGCTTGGGCCTCAGCGTGTTAGATTTATAACAGTAACCGAAGAGAACCAATTGGTTCTGGGCCCACATGGGTTTGCTGGAACCTCACCATGTCCTGACAGATGTAGGAGTCTCTTGGAGCTTCCTACATGCACACTCTGCCTTCTGGGCTATCGCTGATAGTGGTCCTGGGGCCCTGGGTTAAAAATAGGTATATTTTTCTTATGGAGATATTGCTCAAATACGGCTGCTTGCATGGTATTGGCCTGGAACTATGGAATCTGAGCCAGGACACTTTGTATCTACAACCTAACGATGACCCAGCCCCATGGGTCCCATCTTTGCATAGTATCAGTAAAAAGAACTAAACGTTCTTCAAAATAATGCAAGTAAAAATAATGAGTTTTTTTTTACTAGTCTCTTGAAAACTGGCTGAGGGGAGTTAGGGATGTTGGATAGGGGATATTCTTAACACACTTAGGGCTTCTGAACCCCCTTTGTGCATTGGTATCTAAGCACCCTCCACATAGACTGCATCTGTTCCCATAAAACAGGGAACCATGCAAAATTTCCCATATTCTACTTCTTCTTTTACCCCATGCTGAATGGAGACGCACTTTTTCTCATAACCCTTCATCTGCCCCACGTACTCCTGAGCTCTGTTCCCCTTTGAGCTGTTTCTCTCTTGATAATCCACACTTCTCTCTGGATTACTCAGGTTAAAATAACTGGAATGGTCACCGCTATAGGTTACTCCCAAGACATGTGTGGTTTGGATGAGAACGGCCCCCATAGGCTCACATATTTGAATGTTTAGTTCCCAGTTGGTGGAACTGTTTAGTAAGGATTAGGAAGCGTGGCCTTGTTGGAAAAGGCATGTCCCTGAGGATGGGCTTTGAGATTTCAAATGTCTATGCCAGGTCCCCTTTCACTTTTTCTCTGCCCCCTGCCTGAGGATCAGAACTTCAGCTCTCAGCTACCGCTCCAGTACCATGCTTCTTGCCATGATGATTATGGACTCATATGGTGATATTTTATTTGTACTGAAATGTGATTTTAATTTTATGTTAATAAATAAAGTTGCCGTGGGGTCAGAGCTATTAGAGCCATAGTAAGAGCGTGGTGGTTAGAAGAGCTAGGTAGATTTCTGTGTGTTCAGGGATACAGCCAGTATTGGAGACATACGCCTTTAAGACCTGGAGGGCGGTACTTACGGGCAGTGATGAGGCAGTCATGTGGTTGGGTTTACAACCAATGAGAAGGCAGAACAGAAAGACTATTTAAACACAGACAAACAGGAAGTAGCTCTCTCGGGGAAGCTAGGAGCACTGCAGGAGGTAAGATTTTATCTCTGAGCTCTGACCTCTCGGCTTTCTCTTTTACATTGGCTCTGTGTTTCTTATTTTAAAAAGACGATTGGTTACATCTACAGACTCACCACCTAAAACTGTAAGCAAGCTCTCAATTAAATGTTTTCTTCTATGAGTTTCCTTGGCTATGGTGTCTCTTTATGGCAATAGAACAGTAATTAAGACAACAAGTAAATTAGGTTTCTATGTATGGGACCTTCAATCTATTATCTTAGACCAAAACTCCTGTGCTACCCACAGCAGCCTCAGGAATATGCCCAGTAACAGCTCACTCACGGGAAGGAAATTTGGGGGTGAAGGAGAAACAAAAGGACAGTTCTGTGACATATCTGGAAGGCCTTGCTGCCATTCACTGAAAAATCTCAATGGAGAACGAGCTATGGCAGCTACGCTCTACCTTGTCTTCTAGTAGCCCGGCTAGTCCTAAGTCATTCCCTTCTGGCTCAGGTCGGAGTCTCTAGAGCCACATCTGGATAGAAACCCTTCAAGGAGGCATAGCTTTCCTTCTCTCCTGTCTAAACAATTCATATTTTCAGTCCTTTGGAGATTAGGTCTTAGATTGTACCTGGTTCATCACAATGGGACCCAGCACACGCATACCAGCACCATTCTGAGCATCCCAGCTTAGATGGAATATGTAATTCATATCAACAAACTCTAAGTGCGCTCGTTACTTGTGGAGGCCCACAAAGGTTTCCTAGTGAGAGCTGAGCTTGCTTTACCCAGCAGAGCTGCATTAAAGGATTGCTTGACCATATGCATGGTTACTAGGTGATTGGAAGGGTCTACACTTGGCTGAGCTAGGGGGAAGTCTTTTGCTCCATCCCTTGGCATTCCTAGAAATAGCCCTTTAGAAGAGACAGAAGGGGCTGGTGGATAATGATCCAGGTCTTCCCAAGGCTATCCTGAGTTTCTATCTGTTTCTCTCCCTTCTATCCTTCTATCTAGTATCTCTTATCCCTCTCTCCTCAAGAGCTTCCTGTTGTAAAATGTGGGAGCCGATCACCCCACTGGGCTCTCACAGTTACTCTTCTATTGTTATGACAGAATAACTTGACAAAAGGCAACTTTGGAGAGAGAGGGTTTATTTTAGCTTACAGTTCCAGAGGCTTCTATTATGGAAGGGAAGGCATGGAGGCAGGAGTGTGAGGCCTGGCATCTAGTTAGGAAATACAAGATTCATTGCGGTGGTCTGAATGAAAATGGCCCCGCATAGGCCCATAGGAGGTGGCATTATTAAGAGGTGTGGCCTTGGAGTAGTTGGAGTATGTATGACTTTGTTGGAGGAAGTGTGTCACTGGGAGCAGGCTTTTAGGTCTCAGATGCTTAAGCCAGGCCCAGTGTCTCACTCTCTTCCTGCTGTCTGCAGATCTGGATACAGAACTCTCAGCTCCTTCTCCAGCACCTTGTCTGGTTGTATCCCGCCCTGCTTCCTGGCATGATGATAATGGACTAAACCTCTGAACTCTAAGCGAGCCCCAACTCAATGATTTCCTTTACAAGAGTTGCTACAGTCATGATGTCTCTTCACAGCAATAGAAACCCTAACTAAGACAATTATATTTCACTTGCATACAAGAAGGAGAGATGGGATAGAGTTGGGGTGCAGGCTACAAGTCCTCAAATCCAGGAAAGTAGGGAGTGACATGCTTCTTCCAGCAAAGCTCCACCACCTCTCAAACTGTGCCACCAACTTGGGATCAAGTGTTCAGATACATGAAGCTATAAGGAATTTTTTCATTCAGATAAGATAGCATAATTAACCAAGGTGTATTGATGGGTAAATGGAAATGTAGAGACAGTAGGTGGTTAATGCATACCTGTCAGCCAGTGAAGGATGGAGCCAACATTTGAACTCAGACCTTTTCTCTACGACATATATACTGCTTAGCCCCACTTTCCAGCACCTTTTGAACAGAAGAAGTCTTTCTTGACTATCATAAGGTACTGAACAGTCACGATGAAGGAAACACGAAAGGACACAGCAGGTCTCCTTGGAAATAGGTGCCTCCACTGATGTGGCACATTTTCATTATTCAATAGCTACTATATATATAAAACAACTCAGGCCCATAGGTGCTCACTGACATGTTGGAGGTCACTGGAAGAGCTGACCATGCCCTGGGCTGAGACGCCAGCTTCTTGGACTAGTCCAGCCACATGCCTGCCATTGCTTCCCCTGCTAGAATGCCTAAGCAAGCCATTCAGCAGAAATGCCACAGCATCACTAAGCTTGTTTCTCAAGTTGTAGCAACAAATTGCAGCGAGGCCCCACAGCGCCTATAATTACTGTGGCCACTGATTGTAAACACGGCGTTCTGGTTTTGTTGGTGCAAACAGACAGCCCTGCACAGGCACACTCAGATCCCTTTGAATATGTAAAGCCTTTTTTTGGGACTTAATGCTGCCCGAATGTCAGAAGAGTTAATGGCAGATGTGGCTGTGGAAACGTTCTGTATTTTTAGACAACCTTTAATTAAAACACTTTGTATGTCTCGGGACCAAATCATATGCTGCCACTTGAAGGCTGTCAGAAGGGGAAAAAGTATACAAAGCTTCTAAAAGCAGCTTTGCTTATTTTTATCTGAGATGGAGTGGGGGAGCCTCTGCAGGGACCAAGTTATCTCTTGCTTCAAAATTACATGACTTTAACACACAGGGGAAAATATGTAAATCATTTAACACTTCCTATCTAGCATCTCCCATCAGGGCAGCCTGGGAGGTCAAACTGAGGTCAGTGAGCTCAGCCTGGATCCCTTCAAAGACTCCTGATCTGTAAGACCTCTGTAATAAGTTGATGAAATTGCTCGCTGGCTCTGGATGTGCAAACATGATTTGAAAAGCTACACAACTGCAGTGTCATAGATTGCCAGGATGGGAAGTGACATCAGTAGGTTGGAGGGATGTGACTGTTTAAAAGCAACCGTGTTAGAGGAATAATAATAAAAACATAGTGTTTCTATTGCCAAGTAATGCACTCCACAGAATTCCTTGCTACTATTCCACACCCGACCCCCACCCACTCTGTCGTGCTAATAATAATACCGCACCATCGGGTCTGCAAACTCCCTTGATGGAGGGCAGTGGAAAGGCATGAAAAGAAAGCCAACTCAGAGATGAGGCACAGTTGTGAGCCTCAAAACCATGCAGCCTTACAGTTGGAGGAGCCTGTAAGCCAGCAGTGGAGATGATTGCCCAGGCATGAGTCCTTAGGCCCATCTAGTCCTTATGAATATATACCCAGAGTCAATCTGATGCACAGATGGCCAAATCAAGCGTTGAGGAAATCATGTATTAGAGTCACCTTGATGTTCTTTGAAGATGTTTAATCAGTACTGCTCAATGAGCATACTACTGATTCATGCACGTTCTAACAGACTCAAGCAGGGCTAGATGGAAGCCACATTGGCTTGGAGAACACTGGGAATGTCTGCCATCATAGCAGGCCAAAACAAGGAGCTTGGCAACAGTGAGGGACATGACGATTTGCCTGCAGTTTAGAATGCATCACGGGAGGGACAGGCATGGTTGGGGAACAGGGAAGGGTTTTGAGCTGGTGAAGGGTTTTGAGATGTCGTAAGGAGTTTGGGTGTAGCTTCAGAATCATCTGGTAACTATTAGAGACCTTTGGCCAGAAGAGTGATGTTGCTCATGATGTTGGTTACTTTTTCATTACTCCGACAGAATATCTGACTAAAACCACTCAAAGAAAGTCCACCACAGTAGGGGAAGGCTGGGTAGTAGGAGTGGGAGGTTCTGGCTGCATAGTGTTCCAGGTCAGGGAGGGAGAGATGAATGCTGGTGGGTCACTTACTTTCTCCACTCAGTCTGGGACCTCAGCCTATGGGATGGTGGTACTTCCCACATCCAAGGTGCATCTTCCCTTCTCACTGCAACCTTTGCAGAAATTCCCTCACAGTGGCTCAGGGAGTTGTCTTCTAGGTGATTCTAGAGCTAGTCAGGTTGATAATCACAGTTAACCATCCTTCCTACAGAAATGTAAGTCATGGCAGAGAGACTGGAGGCGATGGCCCCTGGCAGTGAGCAGTCCCATGCAGGGCACAAGAGAGAGGCCCCTTTACTGTCTGGTGGTGGGATTGACAGAGGAGACTATCCACTGTGACAATTATAATTCAGTGGTTGTAGGGGAGGAGGAGTCAAAGGTCACTCAAATCACTGGCCTAAAAGGCTGGGCCAGTGGTGTGCATCCTAATTATGAACAAGGCAAATAGGAGCCTATGTGGACTGTGGGGTGGGAGAGGTCAGATCTGGATGCATTGATTTTGAAGCACTGGTAAAGCGTTGGGGTGGAGGCGCTTAGCAGGCTGTGGGAGAGTGAGGACCGTAAGGAGGAAAGCTAGGGAATGTGCACACAGGAGTCATAACGAGGAAGGAGCAGATTGAACCAAGTGACAAGTGGCATCACAGAGCTGGTGCCGTGAGAAAATACACTTTAGTGGTGAATCAGGCACTTGAGATGGTTTTTATGTTCAAGACAGCTTAGTGAAGTAGACCTCACAATCATGTTCTGGAGTTAAACGAACATGGGCCCAGGGCTACTAAGAGCACAGATAGCAAGCAGCAGGGCTGAGATTCCAGCCTAGGTGGACCTGTACACCCCAAATCCTGTTTCCCACCTCAAAATTCTAGAAACTAAAAATAAAAATAATCCAAACCAAACAAAGAAATCAGAAGAGGGGATCAGAGGAACGGCAGGTGGAGAAGGACCCAGGCTGACATTGCTGGAGGAGACAAGGAATGCGCTGGAAACTAGAAAAAGGTAAAGAAACAGCTCCCCTTCACTGGTCTGGGGGCTCCCCAGGAGTCTCATCCTTGCTGGCAGGATGATCTGGGCCCACTGAGACCCATTTCAGGCTTCTGACCTAAAGATCTGGAGGAGGAATTGTGTTGTTTTGAGGTTTGTGATGAACTGTGATAGGAGAGAGAGGAATCACATGCAGTTCTCCTCAAGTAATGCAGCTCAGCTCATTTGTCACCTAAAAGAATCTGGGGCCCAGGGAAGTGGAGGTCCCCAGGACAGACACCTGGGAGAGAGAGTAACTGCAGCCCGAGGAAGGACTTGGCGCTCCTGCTTTGCCGGTGCTGTCCAGAAACTACTGTGCCTGTCAGTTGAGCCCAACTAGGCCAGAGAGGCATTGCTCTGATGGCACCCTGGGGCCTCCTTAACGAAGAACTCATGAGCAAACCCATTCTTTGGAATAACACCCCTCACTTCATTAAGAGTTAAGCCCGGCGTAATGATCCTCAATAAGCTTCACTCCTGCACTGATGGGTCTGGGGTTAAGAGTTAAGAACCTCACCAGGGAACCAAGGGCAGGTCTAACCAGGTGTGGCCGAGGGAAATGGCTCTCTCTTGGGCCTACTCCAGCTCTTCATTTGGAAGGCACCGAGCGTGAACAGCTCCGACTCTTTCGCAGGAGCAGAGCGCTCCCCCTTCTCACCCATTCGCACACGTCCAAGTGCTTCGTTTCAGGGTGGATGTTTCCTGGTCTCCGAGTGTGAAAACCAATTCCCGTCGCTTTCATATGTGACGACTCAAAATCCTTCCCTTTGCTGAATCTTCACCGGCTGGATTTTTATAATTGTATCTGTCTTGTTCTGAATGAGTTTAGATCTGAGCCGGTCCAAAATGTTAAGTCTTGGAGGATGCTCTGCAAAATGTTAAGGCTTTAAGATGGCTTTATTTCTCTCCTTCAGTGCCTTGCCAAATCCTCATCCGGGTCATGTCTTTAATGTATGTAGCTGATAACCACGGTGTTGTTCCTCCTGCTTGGATGTGGCCCTTCGCTTCCGTTTCAGCAACTGCGATGGATCCTGAGCTTCAGAACACAAAAACATGTTCATGGATTGGATTGGTTTTTAGAGAATGATAGCAGTTTGTATAAAGTTCCACAAATGGTCTACCATGGCTTAATCCACCTGGGCTTTGGCTGTGTTACCAGAAGTTCGATGGTTGCCATGTGTGCCCCACGAAAGGGCTTGTTTATGGGGTTGGGGAGACGGCTCCATTGCTAACGTGGCTGGTGCACGAGCGTGAGAACTTAAGCTAGTTCCCTGGTACCCGGGTGAAAAGCTGAGTGTGGTGGCGCATGCCTGTAGTACCCGTGGTGGGCAAGCAGGGACAGAAGATCCGTGGGGCTTGCTGGGGAGCCAGCCTACTCAGACGAGGACCTGGAGAAAAGCCGAGTCTCAAAAACAGGGTGGGTGGCTCCTGAAGGAAAATCTGCAGTTGATCTCTGGCTTCCATGTACACATGGAAGTCCTTCCTCAAAAAACAAATAGAAACTTAAAACAACAACAAAACCTAGAAAACAAAATATCACTCCCTCCAAATCTCCAAACTGTAACCAAACAAGCAAAACAAAAACTGTGGAGTCCATTATATGTTGGTCAACTACTCCTGAACATGAGGCCCATCCTGGAGTGGTAGATATACCCAGTGTCTCTACTGGAGAAAACAGATTTTTCCCTCTCTCAACAGGTGTAAATGACAGTTAACCTTTCACCCTAGTGGCTAGGTTTTCATCCATCCATCCATCCATCCATCCATCCATCCATCCATCCATCCATCCATCAATCCATCCATTCCTTTTTAAGAAATACAACAAAATTATATATAGGGAGATAAAACAAAAACTATCACACCAGAGCTGGAAAAGACAAACAAATACAAAGAAAAGAGCCCCAAAGAAGGTACAAGAACCAGAGATCCACTCATTCACACTCAGGAATTCCACGTAAACATTGAACTGGAAGTGATAATATAAACACAGAGGACCTGGTGCAGCCCTAGGCCGGCCCTGTGTGGGCATGCTTCTTTAGTCTCTGTGAGTTCATATGAGCTTTGGTCATGCTGATTTAGAGTAGTGACTCTCAACCTTTTTAATACAGTTCTTCATGTTGTGGTGACCCTCAACCATGAAATTCATTTCTTTGCTACTTCCTAATGGTATCTTTGCTACTGTTTTGAACCATGATGGGACTCGACCCACAGGTTGAGAACTGCTGATTTAGAGGACCCGCTTTTCTTGGTGTCCTCCACCTGCCCTGGTTCTTACACTTTTTCCACCTCCTCTTCCACGGGGTTCTCTGAGCTCTGAGGGGAGGGATTTGATGGAAACATCCCATTTAGGGGCGAGCGTTCCAAGGTCTCTCACTCTTTGCAGAATGTCTGGTGTGGGTCTGTGTATGTGTTCCCATCTGCTTCAGGAGGAAGCTTCTCTGCTGATGTCTGAGCAAGGCACTGATCCATGGGTACAGCAGAATGTCATTAGGAGTCATGTTATCACTGTGTGTTCTTTCTTTTTCAGACTAGTGTTATTTGGCTTTACCCAAGGTCCCCAGGCTATGTAGTTCTTGGTCAGCCAAACAGTGTCGGGTGTGGGTTCCCAGTCTTCCAGGCCACTGAGTTTGCCAGCTGGTCTGACACCTCTTTATCCCTTCCCCCTCCTAACAGGGACAGGAACTGAACTTGCATTATCAGGGGTGAGGCTGGCTCTAGACTTTCTGGGGTTTGGGGTGTGGTGCCTGCTGCTGGCAGAGGTCCCTGCCACAGCATTCTTTGGACTGTGATGAAAACCCTGGTGCTTCTCGATGTTTTCATCATCACTGGATTCCAAGGAGCACCAGTTTCTTCAAGGATCTTATGCTATCTCCTGCCAAATAAGGACAGGGGTAGGAGAAAATAAGCAATTTAATCAGATGTCAGGAGAATGAGTTCATTATATGTATGTTTATTATATGTGGGTATATTATTGGAATGGGAATTTTAAGTATTAATCACAAAAAGGGCTAAAGAATTCTTTCCTCAATGCACTCAGTATAGCTTATCAGTATTATATGGTTTTGCTTTGTTTACTTTGAAAAATATTTTATACCCCAAACTCGTAGTGTGTTATCATCATTACATTCCCCCTCCCCTTCTTACTGAACCCCTTTTCCTTCCTAAGGAGGCTCAGTTCCCATTTTTTGTTGAGAGCACAGCCCTAAGTGGAATGTCTGTGCAGCTACCTCCCACCCCCAAGGTTCGGGAACGTCCGCAACAGAGGGGGTGGTGAGGGAGGACTATAAGGGCAGAGGATGCGGGGAGTGTGGCGAAACTGTCACCTGGCTATCACATGGCTGCCACAGCACTTACAAACTCACAGCAGTGGGACTGCACAGGACCAGCAGCACCAGGGGGAGCTCCTCAACATTCCCTCAAGGATGGGGGCGGCCTCGGGAGGCCCCGCCCCTTCCCGAGGAACTCTTGGCAGTTAATGGTTGCTGGGTAATGGGGAGTCATTTTCTTTGGTAGTGTAGCTGCTGGTATGTTGCTTATGGTCCAGGAAAGAACCCCATCCCCATGCTCAGGCAAGCAGCCCCAATTAAACTCAATGAGTCACCAAAACAACAAAAGAAAAAAAAAAAAACAACAAGGAAGTGTGTTCTGTTTGTTCTAAAGATGCAATGTATTTCTCTTACTAGACATTTCGTTTTGGTCCGCTTCCTTCTGTCTGCCTGGGTGAACAGTTACGTTTAGAGAAGGCTCCCGTTTGATCTGAGAGAAGGATAAGGGGTGATTAAGATCCCTTGTGGTTAAGGGTAGGTGACCACACCAAGGTGGCTTTCCTCCTAGACTTTTCTCTCCCTTCTGCCCAGCACCAGAGCAATGTGATTCTGATGTGCAGCTTGGGAGTGCAGCGGCTTTTCGCTCCCTCTTTCCTGAGGATGACAATGTGTCAGACTATTAACTTCGGAGTGAATTTTGGCCTTCACTTGTGTTCCTTGGTCCTGGGCTCACCAGGAGGCCACAGAAAGAGTTGGTTGGTACTTCGCAAGGATAAACACCTAGAAAGGCATGCATGCTATGGGGTCTTCTCAGCTTTGGCTTGTTCCTTTCTGGGTTAAGAGTGCCCTACAAGTAAGTGAAGACGTGGAGCGATGATGTCAGTTAGAAGGGAGAGGAAGGAGCACAAAAATAGGTTTGTGGATACTCAGTCTATGAAGATAAGGAAGTCTTTCCCTCAGTACCTGTGAATGTGACCTCCTTTAGAAATACAGTCTTTGCAGCTGATGAAACTAAAGTGAAGTCATTTGGGTGGGCCCTGCTACAATTTGATTGGCATCCTTAAAAGTGTGGGGGAAGGATATTAAATGGAGCATGACATGCACAGAGAGAAGATGTTGTGAATTCAGAGAGAATGCTGTCTCAGAGCCAGGACTGTCTGAGTCTGTGGGAGCACAGGGAAGTGCAGGGAGCAGACTCTCTCACAGCCACCAGAAGGAACTCTTCCTGCAGACATCTAGCTTGCAGACATCTAGTCTCTAGAACTGAGAGGCAGTTCATTACCCTAGTCTAGGGCACCTTGCTACAGCCATCCTAGGAAGAGACCTCAAAGGCTAAAAGGGAAGTGGAGGGGTGGAGAAGAGCCCTCTGGGTGAATAGGGAAGATTCTTTATAAGAAAGAGGCTTAGCCAGGAGCAAAGAGGGTGGCCAGCCACATCTGAGCCACAGTGCAGAGTAAAGGCCAGGGTGCAGCGCGCGTCGTGCAGAGGTGGTGGTGGTGAGGCAGGGGCATGACACATAATAAGAGAACTCTCTCCCTTATATTGAACCCAATAGTAAACAACTCAAGAGTTTCAGCCTATGGATAGAGAACATGATCACAATTATGTGACACTTAGTGGAACACACTTGGGAGTGTCGAGGTTGGTTTGGAGAAGCCAGGGGTGGTGACTAACGTCACATCCCATGAGTGGAGACTGCTTCTACCGTAGTACAGGGGGGAGGTGACAAGGGATGGGAACTGACAAGGGTCCAAACGGAGGCACTAGAGTTGGGGGGAACACCACCTCTTGCCATTAATAGGACCTGGACAGGGATTGAATGTAGGACTGAGAAGGATACCCAGAGTTTTAGTGTGGGATCTCAAGGGAAGAACATGGCCACTCAGAAACAAGGTGTGTGTGTGTGTGTGTGTGTGTGTGTGTGTGTATGTGTGTGTGTGTGTGTGTGTGTGTTGGGGGGTGTTTCAGAGGAATGCCAAAGACCCTGACTTTGAAGTGCATGTGCTCATTTCCAGGTGCCTTTGAGGATGCTTTCTGGAAAGGAAACCACCGTTAGGTGGAGAATTCAAAGAAAGACCTTTTCCAGGGGATGAAGAATGTGGGGAGGCTCCTCAAAGAGCACATGTAGAGCACAAAGAGAATACAACAGAAGATAGGATGTCAGAATAATAGTAATTAAGTAGTGGCTAAGGAAAAGAGCCAGGAAAGGACCCTGAGGGGGAGCAGAACAGAGACAATGGTATGTGCAAATGCAGATGTGCGCATTTGTATTTGCCATTTAATGATAAAATAACAGCCATAGGTTTATGTTACAGAAGACTTGAAAAGCATACAATTCTGTGTGTGAGAGAAGAGGGTGTGGGGAAGGAGGGAGGGATGGAAGGAGGGAGGGAGGGAAGAAGGGAGAGAGAGAGAGAGGGAGAGAGGGAGAGAGAAAGAGAGGGAACAGAATGAATGTAACAGAAAAAATTCACTTGGCAAATGACCTCAAAGTTGGCCAGCTTGAATGCTATGAGGTTATTGGTGCCTGGAGCCAGGGTAGATTCAGAAGGAAGTGCCACATAGAAACCAGTCAGGGTTGTGGTGAGAGAAGATGGACCATCTTCCATCTTGCGTAAGCATACAGTTTCAATAAATATGACAAAGTATATGTAAGAAAGTGAAACCCGGAGGGGACAGAGGAGAAGGTTCATCTCTAGAAGGTCAAAGTGAGGTCAGTGCCTCAGAGAAACAGATGCCAGGCAGCTGGCATTTTCCGTTTTGTCTTTGCAGTTGTATGAATGAAACCAATTCCAAAGTGGAGGGTAATGATGGGCACCTGTGATCCCAGCACTCAGGAGGCCGAGGCAGCAGGATCTTGAGTTCAAGGACTGACTGGGCTACATGAGATCTAGTCTCAAAAACTCCCAAGTTATAAAACAACCCCCCAACTCCTCCTTCCTATCTGTTATCATCATCATCGTTGTTCTTGTTTTACGTAAGTAATGTAGACTCTGGCCACAGGAGTCAGGGAACAGGCGCACTGAAAGATGGCAGTTCGGGTCGATCCCCTTCGGATTTAGGAATCTCAAAGTCAGGCGCATTCTCTCGAGTGGCTGTTCACGTCTGTGCTGTCCGTGCAAAAACAGAACCCCAACGGCAAGGTTGCTGCTGCTAACACGGGAGAACAGAGTCGCATTTTGATCTGCAGACATTTTCTAGATAATTACAGAGCTACGCTGTAGCTGTCAGGATCTTGGCTGGGAGGAGAGCGGGGTTGTTTTGATAAATGCTGGACTCCTGACATGGCATGCTGCTATCGCCTGCACAGAACCCATCTGCCTCCCTCCTGGATTATAGGGTCTCACAGAACCAAGACCGACCTTGCAAAACAGAGAGTTCAGATTTAAGGCTTGACTTCTTTCTCAATTGTCTTCCAACAAATTATTTAAATAGCAAGCAATTAGCTCCAGAATTTGACAGCATTAACCCCAGAGGGAGGGAGTCTCATCCTTCCCCTCCTGCGTCTTGGAGCCCAGTGGAAGAGGAAATTGGTCACGGGATACCCTGAACTTTGTTAAATGCTCAGTTAAGTGCACTCACACGGCTTGGGATGGAGGTTTCTTGCTTTTATTTTTTGTGAATGAAGAGGTGGCCTTTCAGATCGATGAATGGCTTGGGGAGAAGAACGTGGGGATCCCAGGCAGGCAGTGCCCATCCCTTCTTGTGCTCCTTTTCCCATGCCTTGCTCAGAAGCTTGAAGTCAAGACCTATGCAAAGTCTAGGGAGAGCACTTCACAGTGGAATGTGTTCCTTGCTCATGAAGAGTCACTTCCCATAGAGAATCTGATTTCATTTGAAATAGCCAGAGAAGATTCTGGAAACTATATTTTTCAGGAAGAAATTGTGTGGTGCTCCCACATATCCTGCAGATACCCAGTTCAAGGAAAGGCCCAGGGTTTGCTCTGTTCACAATGACTTCCCTTAAGTCACTGTGAAACTTGAACTTGGCTTTGGAGGTCCATGATAAGGATCTAAACTCCACCTCCTTTTTTTTTTTTTTTTTTTTTTTTTTTTTTTTTTTTTACCATAGAAGAACCCTGTAGGCAATGGGGTGTAGATAGAGTCCTGTGAGATGCTGAGGAGACTGGTCAATGAAGGTGAAAGTATCACTAGAGTTTGGTCAGGTCAGACAAGACTGGATTAAACACAGTGTGAAAGGCAGCAGGGAGCTGAGGCAGAGCATGGGCAGGGGCTGCTGCCCCCCCCCCCATCTCCCTGACTCCAGCACACAGGGCACTGTGGGTCAGCCTGCTGATTGGTGAGCAGAGATACAGCCTCAAGCCCAGAAGGCTGAGGTTCTCAGAGGACTGAAAGCAAAGAAACCAGAGGGGAAAAGGAAAACTTCAAAAGAAAACACGAGCCTTTTCCCTATCTGTGTCTTGCTCTTTGCCATCCATCTTTTAGGGCCTGCATCAAAAGCTGCCTCCTTCATCGGGCCCTTCTGACTGGCTCTGGTTTCTCAACCATAAATTGTGGTTGCTTTTGAACACGTCCCATGTCTTTAGCTGGAAGATGAGCTCAGAGAAGGCAGAAGATGTGAGCAACTTATAAATCTACTTATTCAATAAATAATTTTGTAGTCCAGTAAATAATTTTAAGAATCTATTTCATGTCAGTCGATAGGCTGCCTGCTCAGAGTTGAGGGATTTTTGTTGGATTGGGTCAGTATAATGAGAGGTTTATCCTCAAGGGAGTGTCTCATGCATTTATGATTATGATTAGGTCAGGGAGACACATGACTTCAGAGCTAGGTAGCCAGCAAGGTAGGGTAGCAGTACCGGGAGGTCAGAGACACTTGGAGGGCTCAGTGTGAACAGAACAGAAAGCTGACTATGCCCAGAGGAACACAGAGGAACACTGCAAGGAAGAACCCTGTTAGTTACCTTCCTTGCTACTGAGACCTGCCATCTGTCAAGAAGGAACTGAAGTGTTACTTTGACTCCCAGTTTGAAAGACTGAAGTCCATCCTGGAGAGGAAGGCATGGTGGAAGGTAGCTCCATCGTGGCAGGAACAGGTAGCTGGACCTCCTCGCCTCCATCTTGAGGTAACAGGAAGCAGAAAGCTGACAGGAAGTGCTGCCTGGCTACGAAACCCCAAGCTCCACCCCATTGCCTCACTTCCTCTAATGAGGCTCCACCTCTTCCACAATCTTGGAGACCAAGTATTCAACCAGGCAGGCCTATGGGTGTAGGGTGTGGTGCATTTCTCATTCACAGCACAACAACCATCAGGCCGTGCTTGGAGGCACCAACACTCGGTATGTTGAAGACATGAATAACTTCACCATCCTTTTGTGCTTGAGTGTCTTCACCCACTATGTTCACAGTGGTCCCCTGAGTGCTGTGAACTACACCATTCAGCAGGTGACTGCAGGGTGGAGAGGAGTTAGTTATGTCAGTCCTGCCAAGGTCATGATCCCGCCTGATGCTCTTTTGCTTTGGCGCTGCGTCTCTTTCCCTAAGATGCCTAGGCTCTGAGTTTATTTTTAGCTCACACACTGATAAATTCCTGTTTAATGACTGAAAAATTCCAGGAGTGCCTCTGTAGAGATAAAAACAGGTAAAACAGGATGAAAGGGCATCTCTCTGGGGCACCTCTCACCGTGCAGCTGCTTTTCATCTACTTAAAGCTAGCTATTGAGACAAAAATGGAAATATCCAAACTTCTTAGTCCCCAAGACTCTGTCAAAATGTCTAGTGCTGAAACAGATATCATAAGATTGGAATGTGCTGAAGACGCATGTGCCATCCAATATGACAGTTGCGTGGCAATTTGGAAACACCTCAAGCAGTTTAAACGACTCAGAATGATGCTTCTTGGATTTGCCTCTGCCAACACGCTATTGCTGTTTCTTCTTTTCTTCTTCTTCTTCTTCTTCTTCTTCTTCTTCTTCTTCTTCTTCTTCTTCTTCTTCTTCTTCCTTTTCCTCTTCTTCTTCCCCTCTTCCTCCTTCTCCTCCTTCTTCTTCCTCTTCTTCCTATTCCTATTCTTATCCTTCTTATTCTTCGAATAAGCATGTTGAACTGGGGAGTGCTTGTTTCCTTATCTGAATGGCAGACCAGCCTCACACATTGTTCATAAAGTCGCTAATCCTGTGGGTTTCACATTAGCAGGCTTCACGTTAGGATGCCCCTGCTAAAAGAATGCATCAGCTCAAGCCGTTAAAAGCCCCTTTATCCGGCAAGTGCACCTGTCGATAGGTGTCCTCCATTTCTTAATTGAAGATGTTTTTCTGAGGTCATCTGTTTTTCTTCATCAGGTTGAAGGTTCTCCACAATTCTCTCTTTTCATTCCCATCTGTGGGGGTTCTCAGCCTGCCTGCAAATGGACACTGCAAGCTCTGTTTTAAAGTCTTAGGTGATTCCCCCCGGGGCATATACATTGGCTTCTTAAAGTCTTGTAATTCATTTGAAAATGCACATTTACTCACAGTAATAAAATTTCCTTCCCGCTATATATTTCCCTGCATTACATCATCTCATTAAACATTAGACTCACTCAGGCTTGGATTTCCCCCAAAGATTGTGGGAAATTTGTGACTGGCTCCATGAAATGAGCTCTTATTCTGCCATGCTCTAAAAATAGTTGCACCACACTGTAAAAACATATTGCAAGTGACTTAGATTAATGTCTTTCTTCTGTACTCAGGAGCCATTAGATGGTGGGGTGGGGAGGGGCCTCAGAGATCATCTGAGCAAATGTTGGAACTCACAGACGAGAAAGCCGGTTTCTGGCTTGCAAGGGAATGATTTGCTTGTGGTTCATTCTGAATCCCCGACACTCCCGACCCAGAACTCACATCCCTGGACTCCCTCTTATGAAGATCCAATGTTCAACTTTGATGCTTTAAGGGACAAGAGAGTGAGAGGTGCGGAGTCCTACAGACACGAACAGAAATTCCAACTGGCCCCTTAGTGGCTAGGTTGTCCTTGAGCAATCTCAGCATAGGCATGTTCTCTCATCCCTAAAATGGGCACAATAGCTATCATCTCCTCATAGAGATATTATAATACGTGAACAATACAGTCGTTCAAAGTCACCAGAGCAGTGTCTGGCCCAAAGTGACCACTCAGAAGTCAGCAGGCATCATTCCTAATGATGTAAGTGTAATGGCTCACAGCAAATATCTGATAGAAATGGAATGTTTTAATTAGTAGGTTGAAAAAAATCTGGAGGAAAACAATTGCATTCTACAAGTAAGTGTTTGAGAAAGACAGAAACTCATCCCCTCTGCCTCCTTCTCCCTTCCTCCACCCTACCCCTCTCTCCGTGTAAACTTGTCTCAACTTGAAGTTACTTTAAACGTCTGGTCCTGCAATTAGGGCAGGCCACCACTAAGTGGCAGTGGATTTTTAGCCACGGGTTTGTACTTTCACTTACCAAATAGGTAACGAAAAAGGTCATCAGAACAAGTTTCCATTCATGTCCTTTTGAAAGTGGATCACATCACCACCATCTGCCCACATTTGCTACCATCTTATGATTGGTAGGACTCTTGTGTCATTTATATTTGGGTTTGAAATCTGTCCTTCACTTTATAGGTCAACTTGGATTCGACCTGGTGTAACCAACACCTAGTTGGAGAAACAGAATACGTAGTAACAACACTCCACATGCCTTTTTTTTTTTTTTTTGAGACAGCATGTCCCTTGTTCTCCAGATAACAATATTAGAAAACTACAAATTTGTTTGGCATGGCTTTATTTTTGCTGAGTCCATCTTCTGTTTAGTGTTGTGGTTCAGAGGTTCATCCATGCTACTATCATTGTTCAGCAGAGTGTGGTATTATGTTATACATGATACCATGACTTACTTACCTAGCCTAGTATTTGACTGTTAAATAGCAGTGCGTGGAATAGTCTTCTTACATACTTTGGAGCATGAATGTATGCAGTATGCAGTTCTTTTGAGTTGTACGGGGATGGTCAGGTTTAGCAGCAGGCATAAATATGGCTTATACATACTGACAGACAGTTTTATGAAGTGGTTATACCTATTTATACTTCATCAGTTGTCCACACAAAATTCAAGCTTCACAGTATTTTTTCCAATAAGTGATATCACTACAGTAAATTTTTCTTTTGAGTCAAGGTTTCACTATGTAGCCCTGGCTGGCTTGGAACTCTTTATATGGATCAAGCTGGCTTTGAACTAATAGTGTGCCAAGTGTTGTGATTAAATGTATGCATCACCATTTCTGGCCTTATTTATGTTAAGAAAGGTTGTAGCCTGCTCATAGAACCATCTCACTATGTTTTCCTGTGTGTTTGCTTGAGAAGCCATGCTGTGGGGAATATTTTCATGTATTCATTAGCCATTTCAATGAACTCTTTTATGGAGTTCTGTCCAAGATGGAGGCCTAGAGCTAAATAGGCACCTGTTGTGTCCCTTTTGACAACTGATATGTAGGGATTATATATGATAATAGGTGCTGGATGAAAAAATCTCTTCTCCTATTCACACTCATAATAGTGTCTCTTGATAAACAAAAACTCTTAATTATTGAAGTCTAATTTGCCAATCTTTCCCTTAATGTTTATGTGTCCTACATGTGTATTTTAACCAAACAAACTGCCCCCTAGTGTGTGGATTTTACCGTCTGCTGCATAACTTACTGATCTGAAGTCTTATTTTACTTTCCCTATGACAATTGCATCTATAATCCGTGTGGAATCACTTTTTTTTTCCTAGTAAGAGATACAGACCCAGGCTCATTTTTATTTTTCTGGATATGAATCAGCCCAGCCCCAGGATGGAAAAGGCTGTCCATTTTGGACTGCACTCTAATGTTGTCTTGGCCATGATTCATGGGATTCCCATTCCGTTCCCTTAGTTCCTTCATCTGGAGCCATGCAGTCTGAAGTCCTGGAGCTTCATGGGACTCTGGAAGATATTCAGTTAAGTCATTAAATCCTTCCTTATCTTCATGTTCAGTCTGGAAGATTTTTGTCCTCTCCATTTTCATATACATTTTAGAATTATCTTGTCCATTTCTATAGGAGGACCTGCTGGATTTTATTTAAGATGACATAGACATTACAGATTCATTCAGGTAAACTGGCACCTGTAAATATTAAGTCCTCACATTTTGGTTATAGAACACAATTCCAGTAATTTAAGTCATTTAAAATTGCTCTCCATTACATTGCATTGTTTTACTGTGTGTATGTGTGAGTGTGTATGGGTGTGTCCACCATTTCTAACACTTTGCTCAATAGTTTGAACTCTTGACTTTTACTTACTTTCTATTAACTAGAATTTCCAAAACAATGTTCAAAAGAAAACAGGGCTGGAGGGATGATTCAGAGGTTAAGAGCACTGGCTGCTCTTCCAGAGGTCCTGAGTTCAATTCCCAGCAACCACATGATGGCTCACAACCATCTATAATGAGATCTGGTGCCCTCTTCTGGTGTGCAGGCATACACGCAGGCAGAACACTATATACATAATAAATAAATAAATAAATAAATAAATAAATAAATAAATAAATAAATTAAAGAAACAATGGCATGGCATCTGTCTCAAGCTTAAGTATATGGAATTCAATCTGTTAACTAAGTTGAGTATATGTTTATTTGTGGGTTCCTTGGATTAGATTAAAAAGATTTCCCTTGCTCCCCAATTTGCTAAAAGTTCATTTCTAAAAACTGAACAAGTGATACAGCTCCTAAATGTGGCTTTTCTCACCAAAGGGGGAAAATGGCACTTTACATTAAGTTAATGGTTAATATTTGGAGTTTTCAATGTTAAACCAAGAGTACATTTGTGAAATAAACTCAACTTGAATGGACTTTGTTAATTTTCCTTTTTATATATAACAATTATATTTGCTAATATTTTGATTTTGATTTCTTTCCATATCTATACTGAGGGGGGAGGTTAACTCATGTTCTTCTATAACAAATGTTTGATTTTATGGCTTTGTTCTTAAAGTGTGTTGGAAGAGAATAAAATACTTGGGAAATATTTCTGCCTTTTCTAGTCTCTAGAGAAATTTGTAAACTAAATGTTCCCTTTTCAAATGTTTGAAAGAAATCACTGAGGAAGTTATGTCAACTTGGAGCTTGTTTCTGTGGGAGGATTCAGAATAGTGGTTCTCAACCTGTGGGGCATAACCCCTTGGGGGGTGGAATGACCCTTTCACAGGCACCACATATTAAATATCTTGCATGTCAGATATTTACATTACAATTCCTAACAGTAGCAAAATTGTAGTTATGATATAGCAATGAAAATAATTTTATGTTTGGGGGTCAATACAACATGAAGAACTGCATTAAAGGGCCCACAGCATTAGGAAGGTTGAGAACCACTGCTTTAGGAGAATAGACTATTTCTTTCATAGACAGAAGGATACTCTAACTTTCTATTTGTTCCTGGTTGGTTCTGGTAAGTTTTGATGTTTCAAAGACCACACAGGTTTTCATTGGTATACGTGGTTTTCTTAATAAGACTATCCAGTTACCATCAAGACCATCGGCTAGGGTCATAGCTCAGTTGGTAGAATACTTGCCTAACATGTACAAAACTTGGGTCCACCCCTCCACTGGAGCCTATAAGGTGTGGGGTGGTGGTGGTCCAGCATGCTTGTAATCTTAGCACATGAGACGTGGAGGCGGCAGGATCAGGAGTTCAATGCCATCCTCGGCTACTTACTGAGTTTTAGACCAGCCTGGGATACATGAAATTCTATCTCAAAACAAAACAATCTCTCCTCCATCTGAACTCTTCCAGTGGTGATCAGCTTTAGAAAACAGAGCCCATGACTATTGTGATTTCCCTTCATTTTGAATTTTTACCTATTGTATCTGATGTGTTTTTTTTTTCTTTGTAGTTTCTGTTATATTGACATTTGAATCACTTGTCACTAAAATTAAGCAGATTGTTCTCAAAATCTGCAAAAGGTGTTCAAAGTGAACTATAAACTCGGTCTGTACACCATGTTCTCTGGTCACTCCAGTACCACTTTGCTTTGGAAGCTGGCAATGCCTCCTGTCTTCAGGCCGGCTACTTGGCCAAGCAGCACAAATGATGGACAGACTCCACTGAAGCCGAGATAGGAGGAACCACGACAGTCAAGTTCAGGATGCAGAAATAATGAAGACCATTTAGTCAATCTTAATTTTATCTTATTTTATATATGTTTTCTAATTTATATGTTTTCTATAATATATAATAATATGTACTATACAATAATATATAATATAATATATATATTTAAAATTTACTTTAGTATACAATCTAGTGTGTTTCATCAAGGCATCATCATACGTGTGTGCCACTCATTATTCTCTGATATCATTCTTTCCTTCCAATTACCCATTTGTGTCCCCTCCTTCCTCATGTCACGTACTTTCTTCCTTTTTATCCCTCTCTTTCCTCCATTCTCCCAATCCCCTTTCTTTTTATCACACACACACACACAAATTTATTTATTTGGCTTTTTTTTTTTTTTTTTTTTTTTTTTTTTTTTTTTTGAGACAAGATGTCTCACTGGGTAGGCCTGGCTGGCCTGGAATTTGCTATGTAGATTTTGCTGGCCTTGAACTCACAGAGATTCACCTGTTTCTGCCTTCCTAATGCTGAAGTCAAAGCAAATTTATTTATTTTTCAAAGTATTTGTTTAAAGTGTATGTTTGAGCCTATGTGTGCGTGTGTGTGTGTGTGTGTGTGTGTGTGTGTGTGTGTGTGTGTGTGTGTGTGTGTGTTGTACCTACCATGAGCATGTAGGAGCCTGTAGAAGTAAAAAAGGTATGTGATCCCCTGGAAAGGGAGTTACAGACCACTGTGTGGTCCATGTGGGTGCTGGAAACTAAATCCAGATCTCTGCAAGAGCAGGCAGTGCTCTTAACTGCTGGGCCATGTCTCCAGCACCTGCGCAACAAACAATTTTAAATCTAGGTTCTACATATGAGAGAAAATATGCATCATTTTCCCTTTAAGTCTGGCTTATTTTGCTTAACGTGATAATTTCAAGTTATATCCATTTTTCTGCAAATGTCATGATTTGATTTTTCTTTATTACCACATAAAATTCTATTATGTATAAGTATCACATTTTCTTTATCCATCTGATGATAGACCCCTGGGCATGCACACACAGGCATGTACACACCTATGTACATGCATGCCCAAAGCCTCCTCTGCCTTCTCCACAGTCAAAAGGAAAATGTTACTCTCTCATTTGTTCTGAATAATTTCAGGCAGATTGATCTATAGCCTAAAGTATTTGGATTACTACTTTGTGAATTATAATATTGAATATTATAATATGGAAATGAAGGACTCTTAATGTTCCCTCCCCATCCCACTGGAATAAGTTTGGAAATAGAGACGGGGTTCATATTTCTAGTACAGCTGGGGACCAGAAACTTTTATTTAGTAACTTGCTGGGAACTAGGAAGAACTTCTTCTACTTTACAGAACATGGAGGAAACCCCACAGACTAAAGTAAAGCAATTTGACTAAAATGGGGCCAACGGCAATTCTTTCCCTACTGTAGGGTCTGCTTGTCTGTAATTTTCCATCTCTGTCTCCATTGGTTCTTGGTCTGTGATTACTGGATTGTGCTGATGGGAATTCAACAATATGACAACTGGACAAAAAGATTTGGGAAACAAGTAGAGAAAGCTTCACAGTAGAAAGCTAGCCAGGGATTCTTCCTTAAATGACATCATTGCAAATCCCAGGGAAGGTGGTTGGAATTGGGCAGAGTCATAGGAGGAAGGGAGGGATGCTAAGGTAAGCCAAGCCACATGCTGTTTATGAGCAGCCAGTGAGAATAAGATCCCCCTCTCCCTGATCAGAGGGCTGAACATAGACAAGAGAGAACATGGGATTCAGAGGCAATGAGCAGTGTTCCTTGAGAGACATTTTATTTTATTTTTTAATTATAGGAACCAGCAGAAAATTTTGAGAAATATCTGACTCTGAATGCAATAAACTTCAGGAAGTCAAACATGAGATGAAAACATAATAGACTTTGATGAAAGGGAGATTTTTGTGATAGGACAAGCTTTTAAGGAAACTAAAATTTAATGACTTTTTAAATGGTTGATAACAGATCTGGATGCAAAAACTTAACAAAAAAAATGTACAGCGCTTTGCATTCCTTCTCAATTGATGTGCTCTCCAAAGCTGCCTCCACATCCGGTGCCCCTCCCACCTCTGGACAGATGTTTTCAGTCATTCAGAATATATTTTTGAAATGTGTAATTAGGCAATTTCAGTGAAAAAAATTGTAAATTTGGGCTTCTTCTTCTCAAGTTTGGCTTTTCACAGGGAACTACAATCAATGAACTTCAAAAGTGCTATTAAATGGCAGTCAGTCTTAATAAATATGGCCTCTTCGTGAACTGTTGCCTTTTTAAAACGTGGAAGTGAAGCTTTCCATTGACAGGTGTGTGGAAGATTGAGGCACATGGCATTCAGAAGGGGATAAGGGATACTATAAACAAAACATGAAATCATAGACCCCCAAGCAACATTTGAAATTGCAAAGACACAAGTTCACCCTGTGGATAATTTCACCAGAAATGGATTTTTTTGGAATTTACCACCTTAGAGACACGTGGGGGTGTCTCAAAAGCTGGCATAGGGGTGAAAGGAATTAGAAGGTGGTTAGGGCTTTTTAAAAGCCTAATTTCTGCTGCAGTGGCTTCCTTTCACCTCTGTCTTAGAAGGCAGTTATTCATAATTTGGCCATCTGAACTACTAAAAATAATTACTCTGTTTAAGCCATTTCTGAGGTTGAGCCAAACTGAGGAAGGCTCTCAAAATTTAGAAGAGCAATACCAAGGAACTAAGAGAGTGAGAGGGGATGACGGGAGTGAGAGGGGATGACGGGAGTGAGGGGGGATGGCAGGAGTGAGGGGGGATGACGGGAGTGAGAGGGGATGACGGGGAGTTCAGAGTGATGTTAAGACAACATTAGGCAGCAGGGAAAAAGCAAACAATGATGACTAAGCTGTACAAGACAGGTCGCCTAAAGCCGGAGAAGTGCCGAGGGTAATTGAAACAGATGAGATAATTGACAACTGAGTGCAACTGATAACAGATGAGAGAAGGCCATTGTCCTCTGGTGCTGTGCTATTTATAGATATGTATCCATACATAAGTCTCCATCCATTCATATACCCGAATCTGGCTCCAGATATCTGTATGAGTATGTGCCTGCCTATAGTTATTTAAGCAGGAAGTAAATTCTACAGAAGTTCATTTTCTTTAGTTTACAGTTGGTTCTCCAAGCCATTGTTTTGATGGGATCAGGTGTGGCCTGATGTGACTAAATCACTGGTTGAAAGATACATCTTTTTATCACTTCCAATCTCCTTTACTTCAGAGTATTTTAAATTATTTTTATTAGATCTATTTATCTGTCTGCCTGTCTATTATCTTCCATCTATCGTCTGTCTGTCTGTCTGTCTGTCTGTCGCCCGCCCACCCGCATCCATCCATCCATCCGTTTACGCTGTATTTATCGATCATCTATCTGTATATATACACATGTCTGCTGTGTGGGCATGCGCATGCCACAGTGTGCATGTGAAGATTGGAGAAAAACTTGTAGGAATGGTTCCTGCCCTCTACCTTGTGGGACCCAGGGATTGGACTCAGGTTGTCAGCCTTGGCAGGAGGCTCCTTTACCCAGGGAGCTATCTCGCTGGTCCACCTCCAGTTTCATACCAGCAAGAACCTTTACTTTTTGTCTTACCTGCCTTTGGAGATGGCCAGATGAAACCAAGGAGCCTAACGATGTAAAAACACTGACGACAACAGCAAAAAGCTTTTGAACTCCCCCTTAGAAATATATAATAAGTTCAATATTAGGATATAATAAAATTTCTATATTATATAGAAATAGTATCCCACAAAACATTTCAATTGTCTAAGAAATGAGTCAGAACAGGCAAAGACTAGGAAAACTAAGTCGTTACATAGAATTACTTTCATCCACTCTGGAAACAAATGACAGCTAACAGAACAAAGTAAAGTGGACACTGAACTTTCGGACTATGCTGAGTAATGTCAACAAGAGAATGGGAAGGGTAGAGGCAATTACAGAGGCACGTGAATGAAATACGTCACCTGTACATCAGTGCTGTACTCGAGATTTTAGCTTTGAGTTTTGATGTTTCAGAAATCTAGTTTCACGCTTTAATTATAAAACTTACTTAAGACTTTTTGAGTCCTAAGTCTAAAATTCAAGAATGTTCATGGACATAAAGTTCAAAATCAGCCAATGCCCACGTCATCTCAAGAAAGAACATGGTGCAAAGCATGGTATGAATTGTAAAAAAACAGAAAAAAATGGGAAAAACATCTCCTAGGATTTCACAGCATGAAATAAGACAGGCATCAACGAACTACACATATTCATGACAGTAAACATAACTAGGTTATGATGTTTAAATAAAAATAATTAATTTTACTCTGAAGTTAAAAAGCCTAGCAAATACAACCTCATTGTAGGTTGTTTGTAAAAGACACATTCATCTAAAACATAGAAAAAAGAAATAATTTTAAAAAGACAGAAAATAAAGCAAAATATTGGGTTAACATGAAGACAAATCATTTAAAAATCACAAATAAAATACTTTTGCAGTAATATATAATTAAGAATCAGCCAGGTGGTGGTGGGGCACGCCTTTAATCCCAGCACTCTGGAGGCAGAGGCGGCCAGATCTCTGTGAGTTTGAGGCCAGCCTGGTCTATAGAGTGAGTTCCAGGACAGCCCAAACTGTTACCCAGAGAAACTCTGTCTCAAAAACCCAAAACCAAACCAAACCAAACCAAAATAATAAACAACAGCAAAAACAAACAAACAAACAACAAAAAACCCCAACAAAACCCAAACAAACAATAAAAAAAAAAGAACTAAAGGCATATAACATGAAAATTGATGGAGGGATATATTAATTTGATAATCCATACAAGGTACACTGTGGACAGGCAGAAATATTCATTCAATAAAGAACAAGTCATCTAATGTCATTTACTTGACAATAAAAGATTATTACAAAAGAAAGAAGAAAAGACCACAAGAAGAAAAGAATTACAACCTGGAAAAGAATGATGTTAGCCAATTTTCCTACATATTAAAGAGATTAAGCTGCTCAAACCATGAATACAAAGAGTGTGGCTAATAACACTGTGAAGTTTAATCAAATAGACTAAATTGAAATTTGTATCTTGCAATCTTGAGTGGAATTGAGAAAGGCTCTCAAAATTCAGAAGACAAGTACCAAGCAAGAATGAAAAACTAAAGTTCTATTTCCAGAAATGTCCAAACTTGAATTTCAGAAAGGACACGGGGGCCTGGGTAGGTGGTTTTATCTGTTAAATGTACAAGAAACAGAACAAAGAAATACATGGGACTTTCCTTATTCATTTACTAAGATCCTTACTAAGAATACTAGCGGTGTATTTCCAGGGTAGAACACTTGCTTTGCATGTATGAGGCCCTGGGATCTACCTTCAGACTGCAAAATAAATTGTTCAAGTTGAGCTATGAAAATAAGCAAGTCTTGATTGTAGCCTGACAAATTTGAGACCAGCATTCTAGAAGCAGGGTTGAATTCATGACCAAGTTTACAACATTCCAGGAATGCAGTAGTGGTTTAGTGTTAGAAACCTCTCATGGTATGTCCATAGATCAAAAGAAAATATTATTGGTGGTTAAAAAAAGTGGCATTTATTTAAATTTAAATTCAATTACCCATAAATAATCATGAACTAAAAAAAAAAAAAAACTATCTTGACACCATCAAGCTTTTCTCTTGGTTTCTTCTTGGATTCTAACTGTTGGCCTCCAGTGCCAGGCCTCTGAGTGATCATAACCCCACATGAAGCTGCTAGGACCATAAAGTGGTGCGAGAGTGTAGCATCGACTTCTGAACTTCTGGTGTAGTTTCAGCATGGGCTGGAGTCACACAGGGCTGGATTACTAAGGAAAACAGGTACTCATCCATTCTATCGGTGAGTATAAAGCAAGAAGGTGGCAGATCCATGGGACTGGCCACATCCACAGAGATGAGAGAAAGGTGCAAAGTCTGTCCTTTGAGGTCCCTTTCAGTGGTGATGGTTGAGTTCTGTTGACTGATGTCAGTTAATATTTTCCCGCAAGAGCTAGAAGAACTCCAGGCTAGTCTTGAGCTGTCTGTGGGAATAAATAGAGAGAAAAAACAACTTGCATCTACCCAGTTTCAACTAGGTTGCCTTTCCCAGGTAGGTTTTGGTTTTCATATGCATGTGGCCACTATTCTTGACCCATAACTAAGTATTTTCACACACCACTCCTTACGTATGCATAAAGAATTTTTCAATAAAAAATGTTGGGTGATACATCACACATACAAAAATACTTAAGATATATGTGTGCAGCTTAGTGAATCATAAAATGCACACCCACGTGTCCTCCCTCCAGCTGAGGCAGATATTTCTGGCACTCCACCTCACTGAGCCTGGTGTAAAACATATCAAGTTTTGTCCACACCCTTCCCTATGGAGTAATCCGCAATCCCAAGTTCATGTTTATTATCATTATTTTGAGGCTTATCTGTATGTTTCAATGCCTCTGTATAAACCACAAAATAGTTCTATTTTGCTATTTTAGAACTCGCTGGGTGGGATGCATTTTGTATGTGGTTATGAGGCCATGAGGCTTACTTTCCAGGCATCCATCAACATGGGAGCAGATTGGAATGAAGAGCTCAGGAGCCAAACCGGAATCAATAGGCGTTTGTGCTGGTACCACACTCTGTTTACTGGAGGTGACTGGCTGTGGTGAGGACATTAAGGCTGATGTGTCTCTTAGGCAGCTCTTTGCAGGCACATTGGAGGCAAGGGGTCTCTGAGTTACCCTTCCTAGAGTGCTCTGCAGTCTGCTCTGCTTCTGTCTATGCTTTTCTGTCTTGCTTTCATGAAGTCAGCTCACATGCAAACGGGTGGCTCTTCTAGACATTCTACAGTTCTGACTACCATCTTCCACAAAGCTATTTTCGCTAAATAAAATCTGGGTACATTTAATTCCACCTTGGTGTCGGCTTCTCCAGAAACTTGAAAGATAAGCCCTCCTACACTTTGGGCTTTTCTCTTAACTACATTTTATGTAGCCAAAGTGGAGGTGTGTCGGTCACAGTGCACACATGGAGGTCAGAGGTCAACTCTCTGGAGTCGGATCTCTCATTCCACCCTGTGGGTCCCCAGGGTGACACTCAGCTTGTCAGCCTCCATGGTAGGAGCCTTTACCTGCTGAGTCCTCTCACTGATTCACTCTTGACTTCCTTCTTGTGGCAAAGGTTTTCTTTTTGCGTCCCATTGCGAATCTATTCCTTTTCTCCACTGTCTAATTTCAATTGTTTATCTTTTTATTTTTTTGTCACATAATTTAACCAGAGACTTGAAAACAACATTCTGTGGACTAAATCTGCTGGTTTCTATGTAGTAGTTACTTCTTTTTTCTGTCTTTGCTGTGTGAAAACCACAAGAAAACAAATTGAGGAATAAGATTTATTCTGGCTCACAGAATAAACAGGGTTCAGTCCGTCATTCATTTCAGGGAAGGTGTGGAGGCAGGAGCATGGGATATCTAGTCACATTGCATCATCAGTCAGGAAAGCAAGACAGAGGAATGCCAATGCTGAGCTGCCCTCCATCCCCTTGTAGTTACTCAAGGACTTCAGCCCATGAAATGGCGCTGCGCACATTTAGAGTGGGTTGTACCTCGTCAGTTAAGCCTGTGGAGAAGCACCCTTACGTGCATGCCGGAAGTGTGTCTCCTAGGTAACGCTCAGTCTAGTCAAGCCCACAGTGAAGATGAGCCATTATGCCCCACAGCATATGAATTATATATCTTCAAATGATACACAAATATGGAATTCAAATTTCATGGTTCATAACAATTTTGTTGGAATGTAGCCATAGACGTTTACTTCTGTGCTGTTGAATTACTGCTTTCCTGACTCTAGTGCAGAAATAAGTTGTTGCTGGATGATCTTCAAGGAGTCAAATATTTGCTATTTGGTCATTCATGTAAGGAGTTTGCTAACACCTCCTATAAAGAATACTATTGTATTCTATTGTATAATAAACTATCTTTATTGAGATAGTTCAGCAGTTAAGAGCACTTAACTTCTATTCCTAAAACCCTCATGGTGGCTTATGACCATCTGTAAGTTCAGCTCCAGAGATCCAACGCCACTGGTCTCCTCAGCCACCTGCACTCATGTGCACGGAGCCACATGCAGTTACACACAACCGTGTATAACCGAATAAACCTTAAGAATAAATCTTTGAAAAAGGGAATGCTACTGTGATTTTGGACATCTCTCCTGGTGCATATGTGTAAAGCCTTAGGAGGGAGAGAGCTGTGTCTGCCCTGTGGGACACATCTATACTTCTTTTTATTGGATAGTGTCCACTTGTTTTCCAGAGTGGTTGCAGTCATTTTCTCTTCTCCTCGAAGTGAGTAGAACCACTCTTGATCAAAGCTTGCTCAGAGTTATAATTGTCCAGCTCTTCCATTCTTTCTGACTGAATGATGTGAAATGTTTCCTCATGATGGTTTTAATAATTATTTTCTTGGTTATTAATGAAACTGAACAGATGCCTGTGGCCCATTTCTATTTTGTCAATGTTATGCTCAGTCTAGTCAAGCCCAGACACTGAGCTGTAAGATATTTTATCTCTTTTCTGTACAATTTTTTTTGTCTTTGCTCTTGATGAACATACATTTTATCTGAATTCTTTATCATTTAATTTACTGAATTAAGTAACATTTAATTCATGATTTATTTTATTATCATTATTATGCTTATTATATGTTAGTAGCAGAGTTTCTCTTTTTATAAATTATTATTTTATTTTATGTGTATGGGTGTTTTGAGTGTAGGTATTTCTGTGTACCATGTGCATGCAGTGCTTGCAGAGACCAGAAGAGGGCGTCAGATCTCCTGGAACTGATGTTATAGACAGCTGTGAGCCACCATGTGGATGTTGGGAGTTGAATCATTGAGTCCAGGTTCCCTGCAACAGCAATCAGTGGTCTTAACTACTGAGTTCTGCCTCCAGCCCCTCTTTTCCTTCTTTTTGCTTTTATTTTCTTTCCTTATTTTGTAGTATTAGGACTGGAACCAAGGGTCTTGTACACGCTGAGCAAGTACTCGATTACTGAGCTTTATTGCTTGAACTTTTTTTCACTTTAAGTTTTGACACAGGGTCTGTTCTTGTTTGTTTTTGTTGTGGTGATAAAACACCCCAACCCAAATAACTTGGGGGGGAAAGGGTTTATTTATTTGGTTTATATTTCCATATTATGGTCCATCATTGAGGGAAATCAACATAGAGACTCAAGGTAGGAACCTAGAGTCAGGAGCCATGGGAAAATGCTGCTTTCTGGATGGCTCCTTGGATCATTCATGGGTCTGTGCTTTGCTAACTTTCTTATATAACCCAGGCTCACCTACCCAAGGATTGTGTCACTCACAATGGGCTGATCCCTCCCAGGTAAGCCATCGATCAAGACAATGCTTCTCAGACATGTGCACATGCCCATCTGATCTAGGAAGTTCCCTAATCTAGTTCTCTCTCCCCAGATGACTTAGATTATGTCAAATCGACAGCTGAAGCTAACTAGGGTACTCCATCCAACATCAGCTTGACAACCAAACACATCTTAAGCCATACCCTTTCAATTCTTGTCCCCAAGATCTCATGTTAACATTACAATATGCAACATAGCCCAACTTTTAAAAGTCTCACAGTTCTTCCAAGTGTTGACTTTTTAAAACCCCACAGTCTGTTTAAAAATCTAAAGTTTCTTAACTGAGATCCAGTAAAATAAAAAGCAACTTACATACTCTTTTATTTTAATCACACTTAAAGCAAAGTCAAAATTTAGCATTGTAAATCCAAATCTTACAGCGCAGTGTCTGGCATTTGGGACACACTCGTGTTCTTCAGGGCTCCAAGGAGCTTGGGCAGTCCCATTTTTCTGGCTCTGTCATCTGCAGCACCCACAGCTTGTTTTGACTCATAGGGTCAGGCTGTTCCATTCCATATCTGCTGCTGTCTTTGGGGCACATCCCACAAACTTTGCATCTCCAAGGTCCTTGGGTTTCCACTACAGCTGAGGCTACACCTTTACCAGTGGCCTCTCCTGGCCAAACAGTACCAGGTCTCAGCCACACTTTACAACACCCTTGGTCTTATATCTCTGTAGATGAGTTTCTAAATGGCCTTATTAAATAAAAAACACAGAGCCAGATATAGGGGTTAAAGCCTGAGAGAGTTCAGAGGAATAGGAACAGCCACAGCTAACCTTACCTCGCCAACTCTGCAGCTTCCAAATGCGAGCAACTTCCTGTCTGCCCATGCCTATATGCCTTGCTGTTCTGCCATCTGATTTGCTCTCTGTCCAGCTACATCATTCCCTCTTCCTGCCTTGCTCTGTCACTTCCTGTCTGTATGCACAGACCTCCAGACCTCCATGGTTAACTAGTGTTGGAATTTAAGGTGTATGCCACCACACCTGGCTCTGTTTCCAGTGTGGCCTTGAACTTACATAGATCCAGATAGATCCCTGCCTGCCAAGTGATAAGATTAAAGGCATGTACTACCATTGCCTAATTTCTTTGTTTACTTTGTCTTTCCTCTGATCTCCAGGCAAGCTTTATTTATCAAAGCACAAATAAAACATCACCACATTTCAGCACAAATAAGATATCACCACATATCTCTTATGTGTTCAAAACTAGTATCACATGGTACACGTGTAACTCTTATTCATTGTCAGATTTGGCTACCAGCTTGCTAGATGTGCAGCATTGGCACCCTTGGACCACAGTTTCTGTGTGATGACCCTGAGGAAGCACTCCTCAGAAGAATGTCTTACTGAGTCACCCAGGCTGGCTTCTAAATCACTTTATAGCTCGTGTTGTCCTTGAAATCCTTCTTCAGCTTCCCCAATAGCTGGGGTTATAGTCCTATGCCTCCAGACACGGCCAGAAGTTCTTATGTTAATAAAATTTTGTTATAGAAAAAATTTACTCACATACAAGAGTAGAAATTCTTAGTTTCAATAGAGCTGGGTTTAATTTTAGTATTTTAGTTTGTGATTTTTATGTTTAAAACCCTTCTTTATTATTGACAAATATATTTATGCTGTTGCCATCTGTAACACTTACAATTGCCGGAAATCCAAGTCTTTGGTTCGTTTAAAGATTTGACCTTTGGTGTGGTATGAAACAGGTGGTAGCTAATTTCTTTCTTTCTTTTCTTTTCTCACGTGGCTAACCATCCACTTCGAGCCATTCATTGACCAGTACCCTTGACCCATGTTTAGCCATATCCAATTATTCCTCTAAGGGGTTTCATGTGGTGGTATTGTGTTTCCCAAAATAATTGTGTGTACCCTAATAAACTTATCTGGGGCCTAGAAAATGGTGGCACTCACACCTTTAATCCTAGCATGGATTTCCAGAGGCAGAAATCCATCTGGGATCTCTGTGAGTTCAAGGCCACATTGGAAACAGCCAGGCATGGTGACACACGCCTTTAATCCCAGGGAGTGATGGTAGAATGCAGAAAGGTATATAAGGCGTGAGGACCAGGAACTAGAAGCATTTGGCTGGTTAAGCATTCGGCTGGTTAAGCTTTTAGGTTTTGAGCAGCACAGTTCAGCTGAGAGCCATTCGGATATGAGAACACAGAGGCTTCCAGTCTGAGGAAACAAGATCAGCTGAGAAGTTGGCCAGGTGAGGTTAGCTGTGGCTTATTCTGTCGCTCTGATCTTCCAGCGTTCACCCCAATAACTGGCTCCAGATTTGATTTTATTAATAAGACTCTCTAAGATTCCTGCCACACTTTCACATAGGAATGGGTCTATTTCTAAGTCCAACAGGGTGGCTTTATGTTACCAGTGAATAGAATCCTCAAGCATCTCTGATTGTCTTTATCTTTAGTGAAACTTGCAGCTTCAAGTTTGTTCTTCTTTTTGTTAGTAATTTCACTTTTTTATTTTCAATGTTTGGATCTTATGCTTACAGTGTGTCTTAGAAACAGCATGCAGCTCATTTTTTAATTCTTCCTGACAATATTGGCCCACTTACTGGAAAATTTTGTACATTTATTATTTTTTTGTGATGTATGAGAGCATGGGCAATCATATTTTTTAGACAAATATTTTCTATGTAGCTCTCTTTTTCTCTCTCGCATCTTCCCTCTTACTAGTTGGGAACCTGTGCTTTTGCCATTTCGTTAACAAATAAAAGTAGCCTTTTTATGCTATACGGTGGATCATGTGACTTTTGTGCTCAGAATCTATCAGTTGTTTCTTCTTTCCCCTTCAGAGCAAAAGCTCATGATTTGCTCCTTGGCTGTTTATCCCCATGTGTTCTACCTCCAACAACTTCCTTCATTATCACTGAGCACCCAGGACACAATCCCATGCCAGTGCTTTGTGCCTGTTGTGCCCTCTTCACAGAATCTTCAATGCCCAGAAACCCTTGTGGTTATACTCATATTCTCTGCTTCTCTGCTTCTTTACCCTGGAGACCTTTCTCTTTCACTTTACATAAAGCAGCACATTTTTGTACTTCTCAGTCCCCTGCTAAGTACTTAGCAACACCACCCTCTTCCATACGACACTGTCTCTTTTTGTGATGTGTAGGTCTAGTCTACTAAAATGCAAGATCTATCAATGAGAGTTCTTTTTATCAATGCTTTTGATAAATATATTGATATAGCTATACAATATAATGTTTCTTTATGCATTCTCACACAAGGAGACATACATACATATTATTGCACTCTGCTTGTCTTTGTACTGCCCTATCTCTTCCTACCTCATCCTTTCCAAATAGTCTCTCAGTTTATCTTTGAAAGTTCTAGCCTTTTGGTTCACTTATGTATTCTTAGTACCCATACTGTTGTCTTTCACGTGGTGGGAATTTTGTATTTATAGAATCAATGGGTAAATCTCTTTTGCCTACATTTTCAGGCATCCAGAGTTTGTCTGTCCTTCTTTGCTTATCCCAGATGAGGGATTACAAGGTGTAGCTCTGGAGCCTGAGGAGCAGGAGGTCAGTGCTGTTGAAGACATTGTGCAGAACCTGTTGCTAGCTTCTGTATCTCGTTGTCTTCTCCTCTTGGTGGCTCTCACCACCCTGCTTCTGAGGCTCAGCTGTGACTAAATCATGTATGTTGGAGCTTTGCATGAGTACTCAGTACTGACAACTGTAGTCCGGACTATTTTCTTTTGATCCCAGGTCTCACGTTCTGCATCTTCTTTGTCCTGTCTCTATGAATCATGCGTCTTTCTGGCAACTCTGGAGGCACATGGAACTTCTAGACAAGTGGTTTCCAGCCTTCCTAATGTGGTGACCCTTTATTACATTTCCTCATGTTGTGGTAACCCCTCCCCTCAACCATAAAATTATTTTCATTGCTACACCATAACATAGTAATTTTGCTACTGTCATGAATTGTAATGTAAATATCTGTGTTTTCCAATGCTCTTAGGTGACTCCTATTAAAAGGTTATTTGATCCTCTCAAAGGGGATCATGACCCACAGGTTAAGAACTGTTATTCTAGATCCTTCCTGGTGGGTATCCTCAAAGTTTTGGTAGTCCCTTCACCGGGTGCCACCTTCCCATTTCCATCCACATTAGATGTATGTTTGTGCTACACATAGGGCTGTTGTGGAATCTGCAGATTCTCTCATGCTGTGTTCCTCCGAGGAAGCAGACCATGGCTGCAGTCTTCTTGGGTTCTTCCCTATTCACCTCAAGTATTTGATCCTCAACCTGAGGGTTTGCCCTAAGATAAGCCGATAAGAGCCCCAACACCTTTGAGCTGCTTCTGTTTCCATTCCAGTGGGCTGGAAGGGCTGGGGTCATCCTGTCCTGTGGTGTACAATCCTCTGGTATTCTATCTAAGCGCTTCCACGCTAGAGTTTACAGTAAAATTCTGTTGACTACAAGTTGTCTGGCTTTGCCTTTGATTTGTAAACAAGAAGCACTTGAAGTCATAGTTCTTCCCACCCCACCCCTTGTTTCGCATTTTTAGAGCCTGGCTTTCAAAACCATGTTTCTGCTACAGAATCAAAGATGATATTTTTTTGTTTGCATTCTTCCTAACAATGTCAATAAACACGAAGTGACACGTGTATACTCAAGAAGAAAATGAGCACAGTACCAAAGGGCTGCTTGATATGCTTTATACAAACTGGGTTATGTGAAAATCAGCATCTGACTCAATCGCTCAACCTGAGGCTTTACTCGGGTGTTTGGGGCTTCACTGGCCCCACAACTCCAGCACGATTAGCCTGCCCTTGACCCACAGTGGGTGTGCCCAATAGATACGAGCCGTTATGCTGGCGCTTTAAAACTCTCCTCAAATGATGCCCCATTTTCAAAGCGCGATTGTATCTGGCTGCTCTGTGAGACATGGAATGACACACAGCCTGTATCTCTTTTGGATCTCTGACTGGTGCTGATGTGGATCCTGGAGAATGAAGGGGCCAGAGACGGGCCTGACATCAGCACCAAGGTTCTGGATAAAGTGCTGGAGTGTCCCCACTAGCCAAATGTCAACCTGAGATAGTGGCACTCCATTTTTTATCTCATGTTGATGAGGATAAAGTTGTGGACAAAGAAAGGGTGATCACAGTCAAAGCAGATTGTATTGAGGAAAGTGGGGGAAAAAAGGTGAAAAATTAAGGAACGTGAGAGGAACTCCCAGGAGGGCAAAGCTGCCCAGAGCCTTGCCTAGGAACTTTTTACAGGACGTGAGGAGAACTTGGACAAGGACTCCAGTCATTTCTACTAAGATTGGCCAACTCTCTGGGACATCACAGGCAGAAGCACTGGAGGACCCACATGCTCTGTGCATGCCTCCTTGTGCAAACCAGGGAGATGAGTTTAGGCTGTTGACAGGCTGTTTGCCCGGGTGTGTGGGAGGGGAGACGTCAAGTGCTGAAGCCCCACTGTCCACCTCTTGGCTCTCCTCCTGGTTGCTAGCCCTGGGCAGCATTGCTGGTCTGCAACCTTGACTGGCCCATGGCTGCCTTAATTAAACTATGCTGTCCTTGTTCTCACAGGGCCAGGTTGTAATTTTTCCATTCACTTCCCCCGGGTCCTTGCTGTCCACTGGGAACTCCCACCTCAGAATCTCCCAACTTAACTCTCACCTCAGAGTCTCCCAACTTAACTCCCACCTCCGAGTCTCCAAACTTAACTCAGTTCCAGGTATCGTGAACACCAATGCCATGACGGCCACCGTTGTCTCTTTGAGCACAAAGCAGGTCCATGAGTAACCATGTCAGTATTATATAGAAGGCTGGGAACACGGCGCGGAACAGGCACTGGTTCCTGCCAGAAAGAGGCAAGCAATGTGCTCAGCTGTTGCAGCCAGTGTAGTCAAATGCTGAGGCAGCCCGAAAGCATTTCATGGAAAAGCAACCGTGAAGTTAGGCTGTAAAAATGGCTGCCAGGGAAGGACTTGCTAAGAGGAAGGGCTGTGTGGACAAAGCCTGAGGTGTCCATTTAAAATGATAGACTTGGAGAATCATAGCAGCCAGTGCGATTGGAGTGTGGGTCCAGCCTTGGAGCAGAGCAAGGGACAGGACCCAGATGTTCTTTCTAGACCCTTTAGCCCAAAAGTGAATAGTGGGTGGGAAGGAACCAAGACTGCAGAGAAAGACACCTAGTTCTTAAAGGACTAGGAGATTAGTTACAGGGGATTAACCCAGACCCAGTATACATGAAAATGCCACAAGGAAACTGGTTATTTTATATTCTAATTAAACAAAATTTTACTATTGACATTGAGTTCCAAATTTACTTTTCTTCTGGCTAATTATATTATAAGGCTATGCAATCTTGGTGGTTGTATTGTACTTATGTCAAAATTGCAAATAAAGATGAAAGAAAACATTGGTGCCAGCTAAGATGTGTGCAGTGGAAAAAGAAGGAAAAATGTAGACTCTGTGGGTTGTGTGCCTGATTAACTTCTTATGGCATGCTTGATTAAAGGAATTGATGGTGTCTTGTAGTTATTTCCTCTGGATTGAAACAGGCTCTGATTTAGGGAGGAAGGAGGCTCTCAGAAGACTGGGAAAGTAAACAAAATGCACAGTGGCCCTCCTTAAAGTTCTGTAGGCAGCAACAGTTGCTGGGAACAGGAGATGCCCCAATCCTCAGCTGCCTACGAGCTGTACAGGGAGCTACAGGGATGCGACTTTCATGAGTTGCCATGCCAGGGTGGGCTTTTCAGTGATTCATCTGCCTTGGAGTAACCACTCTATAAAGTGTTGGATCACTTCCGTTTCCAAATAGGAAATCTAAGAATCATGGAGACTGAGCACATTATATAAGGCCACCCAGTGACCTGCACAGCCAGGATTCTATGAGAATGCCCACTTCCAAGAGCCGGCACTCTTAACTCTGGTCAACCTTTGCTATGATGAATCGACTTTGGTGGGATGGCAGAAATGCTTGAATTGGGATACAGTCAGCTTATGTGTATCCTCTGGGCTAACACTACATACAGAAAAGAAAGGGAAAGTGGTACTGTGCGACCTATGGAATCAGGATGCCATAGGCTTTGTGAGCTGAGCCTAGTATCTGAAAATAATTTTTTAATGTAAAAAAAAATGTGGTGATATGTATATTATAAAATGTGCTACAATATCTATTTGTACGGGCCAGTGGAATTAAGTACATTCACCTTACCACAATCTGCATTTTGAATCCCTCATATTGTAAAATGGAGACTGGATAATTATTAAACAGCAACTCCCAGAGACCCCATCTGAAATCCCTACAATCAACTGTCTATGTTCTGTCTTACTGGTGCTAGGTAACTCATCTAACTGGGAACTGGAGGTTTTTAAAGTTACCTTTTATGATAAACACCATGTCCTCTAGGCTCATTCATGATGTAGTGCATACATAGTGCATTTTCTTACCTGTTTATTGTTAGTGGATGTTCAAGTCACTTCCATGGCTTGTCTGATGTGAATAATTTGCTGCCAACACAGATGCACAAGTATGTCTTCTAGACCACTTCCAGTTACTCCCGGTATACACCCAGAAGTGGGGTGAATGAATCCTATGGTAATTTAGGTTAAAAACTTGAAGGATTTTTAGTTTCTCTTGAGTTTTCTTTTGTGATCAATTATCTGTTCAGGTGTATATTATATCCCACAACTTGGTTAATCTTTTTTAAAAATTGATTTCTAACCTTATGTACTTGTGGTCTAAGAAGTTTACTGTCTATCATGTGTATGTGTGGTGGTGGTGGTATAAGTGTGTGTCATACATGCACATAGTGTGACATGGCTACATTCATCTATGTGCACATGTAAGGCCAGATCAGTCCTCTGAGTGTCTTCCACCAGAGCTCTCTGCCTGTAAGACAAGGTATCTTATGAAACTGAAAGTCTGCTTTCATCTAGAATGGCTGGTCAGTGAACTCTCTATCTGCTTGCCTCCACCTCCCAATTCTAGAGTTACACACATGTGTAGCCATAGCCAACTTTAAAAATTAATTAATTAATTAATTAATTAATTAATTAATTAATTTTACCTCCCTCCACAGTTTCCCCTCCCTCCTCTCCTCCCAGTCCCATCCCCATCTCTCCTCTGTTCACACCCCCCAATCCACTCCTCCTCCGATTCTGTTTAGGAAAAGGCAGATCTCCCATGAGCATCAACAAAACATGGCATATCAAATTGCAGTCAGACTAAGCACCTCCCCATGTATTATACTCAGCTACAACTAAAGAAATGGATAAAGAAAATGTGGTACATTTACACATTACAAGGCAACCCAGTGTGAGGAATAGGGTCCCAAAAGCCAGTAAAAGAGTCAGAGACAGCCCCTGCTCCCACTGTTAGGAGTTCCACAAGAGGACCAAACCACACAACTGTCACATATATGCAGAGGGCCTAGGTCAGTCCCATGCAGGCTCTTTGGTTGTTGGTTCAGTCTCTGTGAGCCCCTTATGAGCCCAGGTTAGTTGATTCTGTGAGTTTTCTTGTGGTGTCCTTGACCCCCGCTGGCTCCCACAATCCTTTCTCCCCTCTTCTACAGCTTCCCCAAACTCCACCTAATGTTTGGCTGTGGATCTGCATCTGTTTCCATCAGTTGCTGGATGAAGCCTCTCTGATGACAATTGGGCTAGGCACTGATCTGGTCACAGGAGATGGTCAGTTCTGGCTACGTATCCACTATTGCTAGGATTCTTAGCTGGGGGCATCCTTGAAGATTCCTGGGCAATTCCCTTGTGCCAGGTTTTTGCCTGACCCCTAATGCCCCCACCCCCACTCTCCAGTAGTCTTTTTTGGTACTCTCCCTTCATCCCCCTCAACCTGATTGCTTGTGCTTTCACCCCAACCTGCCCTCAGTTCACTTAGGAAATTTCTTCTATTTCCCCTTCCCGGGGAGATTTGGGCTTCCCGCTATGAACCCTCCTTATTACCTAGCCTCTCTGGGGCTGTGGATTCTACCATGGTTGTCCTTTATTTTATAGCTAATATCCACTTATGGGTGAGTGAAATACCATGTTTGTTTTTCTGGGTTTGGGTTGCTCACTCGTGATAGTTTTTTTCCAGTTCTATCCATTTGCCTCCAAATTTCTTGGTGTCCTTGTTTTTAACAGCTGAGTAATACTCCATTGTGTAAATGCACCACATTTTCTTTATCCATTTCTTGGTTGAGGGACATTTAGTTTGTTTCCAGGTCCTGGCTATTACAAATAAAGCTACTATGAACACATTCGAGCAAGTGTCCTTGTGGTATGATCGAGCATCCTTTGAGTATATGCCTAAGAGTGGCATAGCTGGGTCTTGTGGTAGGTTGATTCCCAGTTTTCTGAGAAACTGCCACACTGACTTCCAAAGTCATAGCGAACATTTTATGTGGGTTCTGGGGGTGCAAACTGAGCTCCTCATGTCTGCAGAGCAAGCGCACTCATCTACTGAGCCATCTCACCATTCCTAATGTCTGTCTTTGGAAAGTTCTGTGGAGGCTTTTGTTGTAGCCTAGCATATAGTCTATCGCAGTGAGTATCCCATGTGCGCTTGGGAAAAAATACATTCTGCTGTTGTGTGGAGCGTTCTGTGTAAGCCTGTTGAATCTCCGTTGGTTCATTGTGCTGGCCAAGTCCTCCATGTCCTTACATCTTCTGTCTAGTTGTTATAACAGATATGACAATGACATTTTGAAATCTGTCTATTAAATCTCATTAGTTCGTTGTGCTGGCCAAGTCCCCCACATCCTTACATCTTCTGTGTAGTTGTTATAACAGATATGACAACGACATTCTGAAATCTATCTTTAGCATGATCAAGTTTCACCTCATTCATTTTGATGTTCTTCTCTTAATGCTTAAATTATTATGATCTTGGCATATTGAAACTTTTACTAGGGTACAGCGACATTCATTGCCTCTTATGATCTTTTTTAGATGCAAAGTCTATTTTGCCTGATATCAGTTTATCTACCACTGCTTTTTGTTATCATGACCATGTTTTTACTTTCAATCTATTTGTGTCTTTTGACCTAAACTGATTCTTATAAATGAAAATGAAACTGAGTCATGTGTTTTAAATCTGTTCTTCATTTTTGGTCTTTTAATTTGAAAATTTAATCCATTTGTATTTAAAGTAGTTGCTGACAAAGGATTTCAGTCATTTTACTATTTGTTATCTGTATGACATCCATTTTTTGTTCTTCATTTACTGAAATATTCTGCTTTTTTTATATCTACTTGACTTTAACTGGTGAAATGTTTCTCTTATAATTTACTTTTGTGTGTGTTCCATAATTATTCCATTTATGGTTATCATGGGTTGCATATAACTTATAAATTAGAACACTCTAATTTGAATTTCTATCAACTTAATATCAATAATATACAATATATCTCCTCTGGGCTGGAGGAGGTAGAGCTCAGTAGTAAAGATTTCGCCTAGCATATGCAAGACTGTGAGTTCTGTCTTTAGCACTGCCAAAAAACATCTGCTCCTTTATAGTTCTGAGGCAGGAGTTAGCTCTCTTAGGTGGTAAGGGGGAAAGGCCTGTGGTAAAACTATAAACCAGTCATGTAAACACGAGAAGAAAGATGGTATAATTAACAGCCAGCAAGATACCATCCAAGCAAGGTTGGAGACCAGTATGATGAGCTAAGGAAATAGTTCACAGTTAAAAAGCTAGTCGTGGGGGTGGACAGATAGGGGCTGTAACGCATGGCTACCCCTATAATTGAGCCAGTGGGCAGAGTGTGTTGTTCATCTTTCTGGCTGGGCCAAGGGACTATGCCAGGAGTGTGCAGGCCACTCCCCACCCCCAACCACCAGGCTCTATCCATGCTACACCTTGAGAATTAGCCAATCTTAATAGTGATTATGTCAGTTTTGTCCAGTTTCAGCCATGCGTCCTATAAACACCCTTACAGCACAGCTGTGTGTTTTCCCCTCCCATCCCCGCTTGGGATCTTTCCCACTGTTGGGAGTTTCTTTTATTTCCCCCTAAATCCCCACCTTCCTTTAATCTTCTTTGGTGGGGCTTCTTTTCGCTTTGCTTACCCCCGTGTGCGCCGTGCCTTTAGTCATCACTGATGTGAGACAACTTGCTGCACAGCCACTGTCTCGGGTGGACTTTTGGTGACCGTTGAGTGTCCAGCACCAGAGTCCTCCATTCAAGCACATCCGGCCTGAGAAAGGCCCAGTCACTCTCAAAGCGCTGTATCAGTTCCACCAGCTGTGTCTTTCAGCCATTGATGTTACAAGGTCATGTCTAGGATGCCCAATTACATCGTTATATCTAATGGGTCCCAAACCATGAATTAATAACTACTTTTAAAATGCACCAGTCTCCTAAGGACTGTAGAATCATAAAGTGTGGAATTTCAAGTCAAAGATCCGGTTGTATGGAGCTTCAGATTCATAATTGCTTGGAATATTTTGGTCTCCTCAATCATGCTGAAAAGAAGAAATCAAGTTGCAAACTACTACAATACTGACTTTGTAAAACCTCTTTACCTCAGTCTTCATACAGCAGTAAGGTGATCTTTAATCCTCAGTTACCACACAGTGCTCCTTTGAGCAACCCTTTTAGCACAGTGCTAGTGACACTGGAGTCCCCAGTCTTTGCTTATTTAAGAATGGCACAAGTAGCCGGGCAGTGGTGGTGCACGCCTTTGATCCCAGCACTTGGGAGGCAGAGGCAGGTGAATCTCTGTGAGTTCGAGGCCAGCCTGGTCTACAGAGTGAGTTCCAGGACAGCCAAGGCTACACAGAGAAACCCTGTCTCCAAAAACCAAAACCAAACAAAACCAAAAAGAACAGCACAGCTGCTTATTTTTGACAGACATAGGGTTATTGGTTGGCAATCTTTGTTTTTAAAGTTTTTTTTTTTTTTAAATTTTCCCACACTTTTATTATATAAGTCCATTGCCTCTGGACTCCTGTAATGCTGCTGAGAAATCTGCTTTTATTTTTATGGAGGACTACTGTCTATGATGTTCCTCTCTTGCTACTTTTGAGATTTTTCTCTGTCTTTTGGCAGTTTTTGACTAGATATGTCTTGGTGTAGGCTCTTTGAGTTCATCCTTGGTGTTTGTTGAGTTCTTTAGATATTTACATCTGTGTCTTTCATTACATTTGAGGAGTTTCCAGCCATTGTGTCTTTAAGCAGTCTCTCTGCTCACTTTTATTTGTTTTTTCTCTCTGAGACTTCTTCAGTGGGAACGTGGGACTGCTGTGGACCCCACAACTCTACCCTTCTTCAGTGGGAATGTGGGACTTCTGTGGACCCCACACTCTATCCTTCTTCAGTGGGAATGTGGGGCTGCTGTGGACCCCACAACTCTACCCTTCTTCAGTGGGAACGTGAAACTGCTGTGGACCCAACAGACAGCTCTATCCTTTGCTCACTCACTGTGCCTGATTGATTTCATTTTTTCAGGCTCATTCAACTGTCTCATCTTCGAGTTTACTGTTCTTTCCTGTGTATACTCAAATTTGCCTTTAAATCATTCTAGAAAAATTTGTATTTCAGTTTTAGGATTTTTTGTTTCCATTTTTCTCTTAATTTCTCTTCATGGATATTACTCCTCTCTGCACATGACTTTGCTGACCTCTTTCATCTCTTCATTCGTGTTGTTGTACATTTTAAGATGCTGTTGAAAGTGCTTTCTCGATAGTATGTCATGTGACCACTTATCTTTCTTTGGCATTTTTTTTATGCATTGTGATTTTGTTGTTGTTGTTGTTGAAAAACCAGCCACTTTAATTCTATAATTTGGTAACTGATGAAGTCCAGTTCTTCCCCTAGTCGAGGAGTTGTTTTAGTTGATCTCATTCTTATTGCTAACGGCTATCTCTGTGCTAAGAGATGAGCCTAAAGTGGCACCTCAGGGACCTCTTGGGCCTTTTCTGCAGCTGGTCTTGTACACGGGCATGCTCAGTGGCGTCCTCATTCCTCCTGGGTGTGCATTTGCTTTTTAATTACTCTTTAAGTTAATGTACAAAATAATGGGTTCCATTATGACATTTTCATCTATGTCCCTTTGTACCTTGTTCTTATTTACCCATTCCACAGGCCTCCCCATGCCTTCCCGACTCCACTGGCTCCTTCCTGTCCTGAAATTGTTCCCATTCCGTTCTCTCTCTCTCTCTCTCTCTCTCTCTCTCTCTCTCTCTCTCTCTCTCTCTCTCTCTCACACACACACACACACACACACACACACACACGTTTTCCATGTTACCCACGTTACCTTTTTTGCTCCCCTTCATGTCTTTTCTCCCCCCTCCCCCAGAGCCCCCCTTCTGTTCTCATGTTGTATATCTGTGTGCATAGCTATAAACCCCGACTCCATACATGGGAGACAGCATATGAGGAACAATATCTTTCTGAATCTGGTTTGTTTTTCTGTGTCTTAGTCTGTGATGCCTGCCTTCTAAAGGAGAAAGATAAAGACCAAAAAAAGGAAGCATTATTTTCACATCTCTGGAAGTGTGAGAAATCGCCACTCTCCAAAGCATCTTCACCTCTGGGCTCTGAAGCAGCCCTCAGTGCTCAGGACACAGGCTCTGGGGACCAGATCTTTATTGCCTGTCATTGCTTTTCAAAGCTGCATGCCAGCTGGTCCAGGAACACGTGACCCCCAGCATTGGGGGGTGGGAAATGAGTGGCCATTGCTGAATCAAGAGCTGAAATGGATGGAAGTTTGCAGTTTGGTATGTGTGCCTTTCCTTGAGAGATTCGAGCCCCCCAGGGACTCTAGTTTTCCATGGTCACAGTAGACAGGCTCTGTCAGTCAGACTGTTGTCTGGGTGTTAAGGGAAGTTCCTGGCCCTTCCTTTCCACTGTTTTCCCAGAATCCAGAAGATGTATTCTGATGCATTTTGCATTATCTCTTTACCACGTGAAAGGAAATGTGGGGGAATTGGTAGAATTCCAGGCTGTGTATGGGCACGCTCCCATATTCCAGAAGAGGGTTCTCTGGCTTTTGCTGTTTGCTTTTAAATTTTTTATCTTCTTAGTACAATTAATGTGCCATTCTGGCTTCTTTGGAAGGTCTTCTGACATTGGAGAAATTTTTTATTTGTAGCCACAGAAGCAGCCTGAGATGGACGACATCATGAATAATCTCAATGAATATTGCACGAGTCCCCTTTTTTCTAAAAGCTGAAGTATTTTCCAATAGAATAGCATGTTTCTGAATGTGTGAGTTCCTCCTTCTTCTTTGCAGTCATTATATTTAAAACCCAATTCTGAATTCTTTAAAAAGCCAGTGTGCCAATTCCCTCAAATCACTTCTGTAGTTTTTCGAGAAGGAACTGTTTCCTCCCTTGGCTGTGAAAATTAACCAAGGCCCTGCGCAGGCCCCTGCTGCCACAGTGGAGGGGCGGCAGGAGCTCTTGGTGCCTGGGGAGCTTCCGCCAGAGCCTCCGTGCCTCAAGCTCAGCCAACATGGCTCATTAGCGGCAGGGAGAAGATTCTGAGACTCGGGGTAGCTTTAAAAGCCTCATACCTTATAAAATCCAATTACTATTTAGAGTGAATGGCGATGTTAAATATAGTTGTTCCTCTATAAAAGGTATGAAAGCATCCCTTAATTGGAATTGAATGCAGCCTCCAAAAAATGCATCTTGATTAGAAAAAAAAAAAAAGCCAAGCAAATGAGACTAACTCCCCCTTTCTCCAGTCTGTTGATCTACGTTTCTATCTCTATCTGAAAATGCATATCCACAAACACACCTATATATATTGTTTATGTGGGTCAGAGAAGGGACATTTTAGGTGGAGTTATTATCAGCTGCTCTCTGTCAATTTCTAATCAGAGGAGAGGCACTAACCTGGCCCCAGGTGTTACATTACATGCTCAAAAACAAAACCAAAACCAAAAACAGGTGTAATCTGGAATTAGAACGTCCCAGGCTCTGCATGGAGCTGTGGGTGGGGTAGGGGCATTTGCATAGAACAAAGGGCCTTGAATCTGGTTTAGGAATGGTGGTACCCTCAGCTGTTTGTGTGGTCCATTTCCCAGGGCATCCTTCTTCCTCTTTCCCTCCGTGCGCAGGTCTGATGCGGTCTCCAGGAGTAGCTGGTGCAGAGTTGGGCCCCTGTTGCCAAGTAGACTTCTTTTCTTGGGATGAACATCTTCCTGGTGATGTCTTCTAATTTTAGGTTGCAGGGGATGGAAATGAGGCAGCAGACTCTGGCAGGAAGCAGGTGTCAGATCTTCTCCTTCACACTCTGAGATGCAGCCGAGGGAGGCACTGTGAGGATTCCACGGTGACAGGGAAGGTTGAGAAAGGTGCAGCTCTCCACATGGACAGGATCTGGATTGCAGCAGAGCCAGGCCTGGGCTGCATCTGAGCAAACTGTCAAGGCATTTCTGCCCCAATCCCACAGGTCCAGGGAACCAGGGAGTCAGTCTGCGACAAATCCTTTGTGAGCACCTTCAGACAAAGGCAGAGGCGAGAGAAAGACTATGAGAGAGATGGCAGGGGAGGCAAGAGCTTTGTTTATTTTCAATTTCTTTTGATAACTTTAAGCTTTTATTAATGAGTCTGAATTGGAGACTGCACTGGGTGACTCTGATGAATAGGACAAGGCTATCACAGAAGCCGTTTTGAATACATCTTGTTAAGACACAGCACTGGGCTGGAGAGATGACTCAGCTGTTCAGATCACTGACTGCTCCTACAGAGGACCTGGGTTCAATTCCCAGCATCCACACAGCGCTTCCGAACCATCTGTAACTTTAGTTCTAGGGCACCTGACACCTGCCCTCATCCGGACTCCGGGGGCACTGGGCACATGTGCTGGACAAGAGTAAATGCAGGTAAAACACCCAACACACACAAAAGAAATCATGAAATTTTTTTTTAAAAGAAAAAGAAGTGGTGACCCTGGTGGTTGAGATAGCTCAGCAGTAAGTGATTGTCATACAAATATAAGGACCCAAGTACGGTTCCCAGAACGCACACAAAAAACTGGGAAAACTGGATGTGATGTCATGTGCTTAGAATCCCAGTCCTGGGGAGATGGAGACGGCGGATTCCTGAGGCTCACCAGCCAGCCATCCTGACACACTTGGTGAACTCCTGGTCAGTGGGTGACTGTCTCAGAAAGCAAGGAAGATGACTGTAGGGAGCAACACTCAAGATTAACCTGATTCCCGTATGTAAGTATACAAATGCAATTGCACACACACACACACACACACACACACACACACACACACACACACACACACACCCCACACATACCGATACACACACCATACACACACCATACACATACACACACATCACATACACACACACCATACACATACACACACACCACACACACACACTCACACCACACACACATACCACACACACCATACACACACCATACACATACACACATAACACACACACACACATACACACACCACACACACATACCACACACACCATACACATACACACATAACACACACACACATACACACACCACACACACATACCACACACACCATACACATACACCACACACACACACACATTGAGGTAGAGACTACCTGCAGTTTGTCACTAGTTTTGAAAATGTTCTCTCCTGGTCCTTGTGGGGTCTTTCTCTTCCCCTCCCCTGTGCCGCCATCTACTGAGGGCCACCCAGACCCTGTCCACTCTTACATTCATTCTCTCCCACACATTATTATTCTTCAAATATCGTAACTGGTGAAGCAAATAAAAAAAGAAACAAGTCATTAATTTTTCTTTCTTCATAAGTTTACTTATCAAAAGAAATCTCTATTGATTTTTTAATAGCCTAGTAAAATAATACATGTTTATTAGAATAAATTTACATATGATGAACAGGTGTGAAAAATAATGGTTACTTGTAACGCCACTGCTGTGACTACTGTGATAACATAGATCTGGGACCCTGTGGCCTGGTTCTCATGCTCAGAATCCTCTGGTCGTCAGACTCCACTCGAATTTACTCAGATGAAAGATACCCACAGTTGCTATGGTGTCTCAGAGTGGCTGCACATCACTCATGGTGTAGGTATCTCCTATCCAAAGTAGAGGCTGAACCTGAAGTCAGAGAGAACATTTCTCTCCTGGACTCTCATATCATAGTCTTGTATTCCTGTCGTCTCATTGGTCAGAACCCATGATGCTGACAGTGTGTCCTTGAAAACCCCCTAGTCTAACACACCTTACACTGAACTTTAAAATCTTATTTTAACTTATTATTATTACTATTATTATTTTTGGAGGGACATGAGTGCTATGGTGGATATATTGAAGTCAGAGAACAACTTTGTGGAATCAGTTCTCTCCTCGCACCCTTAGGTGGATTCTGAGGGTTGAACTTGTTATCAGGCTTAGATTGCCAGATAGCAAGTGTCTTTAACCACTGAGCCATCTTACCAGGCCCCAAACTGGACTTTTGAACTGTTTTTCTAAGCATATTTTTCTATCATGGTTGTCTGTCTTACTTCATGCATTTACAAACCATCTATTGGCACAAACCAAGAACTCAGCCATTGTTCCCAAAGCCTCTCTTCATCTCCATCCCCATAGCAGGGCAGGATCAACTTCACTCCCTGATCATTTTTGCAGTCTCCATACCTTGCTCCATCTCCATCACAATCCTGCTTATCATCACTTGAAGGATCTTTACAAAGGCTTGTAGTGGCCTAGCCAATCTACCCCAGCTGAACTTTAAGCTACTCTCCTCCCTGTAACCAGAGTGCTGTGCCAGATGCAAATGCCAATCTATCACCATCATCTCATATATTACCTCTGCACCTGTCCGCTTCCCTTAAGGTAGACATGAAGTTCTACAATGTAGCCTTTGAGGTCCTCCATGATCCAACCCATCTCCTGTCTTGTACAACATCTTTATATTTCCTTTCATTGCACTTTTCTGCCTTTCAATACATAGGTTGAAGGGTGATCAAGGAAGACAACTCTCTCTCTCTCTCTCTCTCTCTCTCTCTCTCTCTCTCTCTCTCTCACACACACACACACACACACACACACACACACACATTGCAGGAAGAGGGACTGCATCTCAGAGGGTGGAGTGCCTGCTTAGCATGCATGAGATCCTGATTTGATTCCCAGCACCACATAAACCAGACTTGGTAGCACAGGCTTGCAATCTCAGCCACAGCAGGAGGTTGACTCAGTAGTTCAAGGCCATCCTCAGATACATCGTGAGATCAAGGCCAGCCAGAGCCACTTGAGACATTGGGGGAGGAAGAAGAATTTCTACCTGTTTTGGACATGTAGGGACTTTCCCCCTCATCTATTCCCCAAGAAGGTATAGTAGAACAATCATCTACATAACCCTTTTGCTGTATGATGGGATGTTGTAAAGAAACTGGAAATGATTTAAAAGATCTGGGAGGTATTCATGATTTCTACTCAAACCTGAGTCCCTTTGCTGGGATGACTTGAGCATTCACAGGTCTTGGTGTCCGTTCAGTCTTGAGACCCATCCCCAGTGAACACTGAGTGCCAAGGTAATTGTCTTCTCCTATGAACTTCTGTAGATTTTCCTGTTTCTGTAGATACAGGGTTGTCAAATAATTGTCACATTGTATGATACAGTCTATATTTTTATTTATTTATTTATTTTTGGGTATGTGTCCCCCGCCCCAAACAGGGCTTCTCTGTGTAGCTTTGCGTCTTTCCTGGGACTCACTTGGTAGCTTTGAACTCACAGAGATCCACTTGGCTCTGCCTCCTGAGTGCTGGGATTAAAGGTGTGCACCACCACCGCCCGGCCTTAGTCTATGTTTTTAATAGGATGAAACTGAGCTTTGGAGTTAATTTGGGAGATAAAACACCACATTTATAATGATTCTTCTCTGAGAACATGAAGTGATTTGTAGTTTTCATCTAAATTTTATTAATTACTTTTCTCGACCAAATACCTGAAAAGAAGTAATTTAAAGGAGAGTTTGTTCCGGTTTAAGATTAAAGGAGAATCATTCAGTCATGATGAGGAAGACAGGGTCTCAGGCAGAGAAAGCGTGGCCGCCGCAGGCTAACCAGCCACAGTGTGTCTGCAGTTAGGAATAGAGAGTAAAGAAGTGGAACTGGACTACAGAACCCCAAGTCGTGCCCCCACTGACCCACTTTCTCCAGCAAGTCCCTGCCTCCCAGAGGTTCCAGAACTTTACAAAATGACATTACGACCTGGAGACCAAACAGGTGAGGCCATTCAGTATTGTATTCCTGGTTCCAATACACCCATGGCGATCTCATGATGCAAAATATGTCTGTTCCAAAAGTCCCTCCAGTCTTTAACAGGCTCAAAGCTGTTCAAAAGTCCAAAGTCCTTCTGAGACCCAAGGCAATGTCTTAACTTTGAGCTCCTATCAGATTAAAAAAATCAGTGACATGCCTCCCATGGAGAGTAGCACAGAGAGTCTACATGCCCATTGCAAAAGAGAGGGATGGGGATGTACCTGGGCAAGAGTGGACCAAAGCAAGTAGTAGGCAAAACACCAAATCCCGAAGCACTATACCCACCAACCAGGGCTCTTGGTGATCTCTAAGTGGCTTGGGTAGCCCCATCCACCCAGCTTTGGGCTGCCTTCCTTCCATGTCCTCTTCCTTCCTTGCTCGGCACCACAGGGTCCTGGCCTCTATTAAAACTTAGGCGTTGTCCCCTTCACAACGTCTACTCAGTGGCCTCACAGAGTCTCTCTGCAGTGATTCCAACTCTGCCCCCCAATTTCTTGGCCTTAGGGGCTCTCTGAGACCTTGTAACAACATTTCATCATCCCCTGAATCCTGCATCTTTCGTACTTGCAAAACTAGCCTTACGTCGACAGTGCTGCCCAGTTCTCCTGCTGGCTGGGGATGAAGCCTGTTTCTATGGAACCATGGCTGGAGTGGCCTCTGGATGCCTAGGTGCTGAAAATGCAAAGCTGATTCCCTTAGTAGTTGCTTTTGCTCAGGGAACCCTTTCACGTGCATTGACAGTTCAGATTTTCTCCCGGCAAATAAAGATGCATTTTCCCATATTGGAGCCTTTGATGAGCAAGGCCTTGCCCTCAGGGTACCTTTCCTATTGTCCTAGTAAAGAGAATGGGCTCTATCTCCAATGGCACTAATCTTTAACAGTCTTTGACATGGGCACATTTCTTGTTTGCAGCTTAAACCCTTGCTCATACACCTTTCCTTGCCAGACTCCACATTTTTCATAATGTTTTGCTGACCTGTTCTCCCTCAGTGAAAATCTGAAATAAGAGCAGCAAGCAGTAGCCACACTGCAGCCTGAATGGTGTGCTGCCTTGAAACTTCCTCTATAGGAGAAATAGTCCATTGCTTTAAAAACAAAAACAAACAAACAACAAAAACCAGCCTCATCCAAATTCTCAGGACAGGAGCAGAAGGAAGCTAGCTTCTTTGTCGGAAGGTTGCAAAAATGGCATCTACTCCCAGTTACCAATAGTGTCCTTGTTCCACTCTGAAATCTCACAAGGCATGTCTCCACTCTCCTTTGTATCTTGGCATTCAAGTCTTCCAAACACACACCAGAATGGCCCATTAAGCTCTGCTTATGGCATCTTATGGGACTTCTGTTTCCTATGGCTGAAAACACTCCTGCATCTTTCCCCCAAACCAGTTTTGAACAACATGTTCAGGCTTATCACAGCAACAGCCTCATTTCTCAGTACAAATTTTATGTACCAGTTACTTTTCTCACTGTTGCAACTAGATATTTGGAAAGGAAGAGTTTAAAAGAAGAGAGGTTTATTTTAGTTTACAGTTCAAGGGGATCATTTTATCGTGGTGAGGAAGATAAAGCAGGAAACAAGGAAGGCGTTGAGAAGAGAAGGAGGAGCCTATCTGGTCACATTGCATCTGCACTCAGGAAGCAGAGAGTGGAGGAGGCTGGCTGGTCACATTGCATCTGCACTCAGGAAGCAGATAGTGGAGGAGGCTTGCTGGTCACACTGTGTCTGCACTCAGGAAGCAGAGAGTGGAGGAGGCTGGCTGGTCACATTGCATCTGCACTCAGGAAGCAGAGAGTGGAGGAGGCTGGCTGGTCACATTGCGTCTGCACTCAGGAAGCAGAGAGTGAACTTGAAGTGAGACTGGGCTGTACATTCTGAAGATCAGCTCCCAGTTATCTACTTCCTTCAATGAGGTTCCACCTCCTAAAGGCTTTTCCAATAGTAACATTAGCTGGGAACAGGTTTTCAAACTCATGATCCTATGGGACTTCACATTCAAAACACAATATAAATATTACGCTAATTCTGTGCTGATTGTGGCTATTTATATTCCTGTTATTTTTGAGGAGCACTCTACTATATTTCCTATTTTATTATGCCTCATACATGGGGTATATCTGATTCTTTTGGTTTATCCTGTGTTCTTAGTTGGATAGTTATTATTTAGTCACTGAGACTGTTAGCTTCATGGCTGTGTCAGCATACGTTGTGGTGCTATAACAGAATGCTACAGTTTGGGTAATTTATAAACAAAAATGCACTGATCAGGAAGTCTCTGTTGAGAATCTTCTTACTGCATAACCACATGGCAGAAAGCAGAAGGGCAAAGACACAGTGCCTGCCCCAAAAGCCCTCTACCGAGGGCCTCAAGCCCACTCATGAGAGGGATGCTTTTACACACCAAACACTTCTCAACACACATACCTCCCACTACCATAACACTGGCCATTACATTTCAACATGAGTTTACGACTCAAACCATAACAATAACTTCTAAGTGCTTCATTTTGGACTTAGAACAAATGGGAAATTATATTCTTTGAAAAAATATTGTTCCCCCCGCCCCAGTATTTTAACCATTTCCTGTCTCATTTTCTTTTCATTCTATCAGAGGCCAGAGAGAGCAGTAGGTAACTGGCTGCAGATTACTCAATGATGCACTAATCTGATGGTAACTATTGAACGGCTCAAGTTGGCAGCCACCAGTGTGGAAATGAAAGCAGCTAACGACAGTCAGAGCTTGGAGGTGAACCCAGTGCATATGGGGACTCAGAGAAGGAGGTGCGGAGCCTGATGCTCCAGGTCTGAGTGAGAAAGTGAGAGCAGAGAGGTGCTGGGATACACATGCACATGTTGGGAGAGCCTCCTTTCTAAGGGAAAGAACCGTCATGGTCAGGTGGAGTCCGCAGACCTGGGACACTCAGAGTGTCCAGCAGAGCTCTGGGTAATTACAGATTAGGACAAATCCTTATTTTAGATAAACAGCTGCTCCCTTTGAAACCACTTGTGTTGGCCCTTCGTGGTAGCAAGTCTGGGCTGGTGTTGGACTGGGCGTGTGATCAATTGGTGAAGGCATAGACAGGCAACATCTGTGCTTCTGCAAAGCTGGGGTGCTTAGAGCCAAGGCTCCTCAGCAAGTGAGCATGTGGCATATGCTCATGCCAGCCAGAGCCCAGCTTTGTCAGCAAATGGTATTGTTCGGAGACTTAGATTTGAAAGAGGAGATGGTCAGCAAGGACAGTGATGAAGTGCTCAGCATAGAAATATCTATTTTATTTACTATGTGTTCATACAGATGTGGGGGCATATGTGTGCACGTGAGAATGGACATGTGTATGGATGCAGGTGGAAGCCTGAAGTTAACCTCAGGAATTGTCTAGTTTGCTTTTCTAGGGGTGGTGGTGGCTGGCTTTCAGAGGCTTAGTCCTGGTGGGGAGCGTGGAAGCACACAGACAGGCATGGTGCTGGAGAAGGAGCCAAGAGCTTTACAGGCAGCAGGCAGAGAGAGAGAGAGAGAGAGAGAGAGAGAGAGAGAGAGAGAGAGAGAGAGAGAGAGAGAGAGAGAGAAGAGAGGAGAGAGAGAGAGAGAGAAGAGAGGAGAGAGAGACTGCCATGGGCTTTCAAAGCCCATGCTTAGTGACACACCTCCTCCAAGGCCACACCCCCTAATCATTCCCTGACTGCTCATCAACTGGGGACTAAGCATGCAACTATATAATCGTGTGGGGGCAATCGAGTTTAAAGCATTATTGGGTCTCATTGAGACCTGGGGCTCCCTGAGTAGGCAAGGCTAGCAGGACAACATTATGTGGGTGCTGGGGATTGAACTCAGGACCTTCTGCTTGGATAGTCAACATGTACTAACTCAGCCATCTCTACCACCTATGAACTTGTGTTTTTTACTTCTAAATCTCTATGGAGTGATTAAAGCCACATTTTCAAAAATGTGAGGCTATATTCTCAACTTGGGGAAAGGTGGTGGGTGGCAATGGGGGACAGGGACAAGCAATGAGTCGCTCATAAGTTCTTAGACTTTGCTGTTGGGTCAGAAGATGAAGATGATAGAAACTGGTCCTGTCCCCAGTACCCCTCATGATTTGTCTCCATAGCTGACAGACTTCACCTGTCATCACCTCTGATGCGCCTCCCTGAGACCAGAGAGGGAGGCTGCACATGAGCCATGTCACAGCCTACACAGAGGTGTGGTTGATATACCATACACCCCAATAAACTTATCTGGGGGTCAGAGAACAGAACAGCCACTATATTAAACATAGAGGTTAGGCAGTGGTAGCACACATCTTTAATCCTAGCATTTCGGAGGCAGAGATCCATCCAGATATCTGTGAGTTCAAAGCCACACTGGAAACAGCCAGGCATGGTGACACACACCTTTAATCCCAGCACTTGAGATCTCATGTCTTGCTTGGGAAAGACACTTGCCTTTAATTTCAGGAAGTGATGGCAGGAAGCAGAAAGGTATATAAGGCATGAGGACCAGGAACTAGAGGCTTTTTAGTTTTTTTAAGCTTTTAGGCTTTAGCAGTACAGTTCAGCTGAGATCCATTCGGATGAAGACTCAGAGACTTCCAGTTTGAGGAAACAGGGTCAGCTGGGAAGTTGGCAAAATGAAGTGGCTGTGGCTTGTTCTGCTTCTCTGATCTGTCAGCATTCACCCCAATTCCTGGCTCCTGGGTTTTTTATTAATAAACTAAGATTCGTGTTACACAGAGGTCCCTGCCATTGACTTCCAGGGATCCCAGATGTTTTCTGTGCATTGCTAGTCAAATGAGGACAGATGGGATTTGTAAAATCAGCCTTACTTGCTGTATGCTGGTTGGATTGCCAGGTGGGATGTTTCTGTAACAAAGACTTACAAACACAGCAACACACTGACTTAGACACAACCCGATCGTGGTGGGGTTTTGCAGCATAGAGTAAGAAGATCCTTGACACAGAAAAATAGAATAAATATTTTACATTGCTATAGATTTTATTTTATTGATACAAATTTAAAGTTAATTTTGTTCTACTTTATATATATATATTTCTACTTTCGTTTAAGGTACTATGTTTATGTAACTTATTTAAATTATAATGGATAATTAAGAAATACAGATTAATAATTAGTCATCTATGATAGTCAAACTTATAGTCATGTTAGTTAAGTTTTCTAAGTATACATAGATAAAATTCAGTTAGCTAGGTAATCTTCAAACACTTCAAAGACCTACAGAATATGGCATTTAAAATGTTTTAAAAACTTAGACTTTTTGAACAATGATGCACGTCTGTTCCTGGCAGCACCAATTTACTTCAAAGACACTCCATATGGAGTTTATCTTCTTCTTGGCAAAAATAGTCATTTGGGCAAGAAATTGTTCTTGCTTGGACTACTTGACAAAATGTTGTATCGATTGGACATGCAGGACCCATAAGAAGGTGACCACTGAACTTTGCAAGGCAAAATGGTCCTTCAGGTTCCTGCTTCACAGAAGAAACTGCCAGACATTCTACAGGACACCGAGAAAAGAGACTGAGAGATTTTAGGCCTATGTGGCTGAAGATGGATGCCCCAATGCTGCAGAGGAACTTTGGGTGACTGCCCAGGCAGGCAGCTATCTCTGTCATTCTAGAGTTTTGGAAGTTGCTTACAATGCTCTTCCTGTTCACTTAGGTAATATTATATCCGTCTGAGGTCTTTGATGTAGTTGAAGACTAGATAGTTATAACTGTAATTTTCCTTGGTTATGATAAGATATAAGGTAGATATGAAACCTTAGACTCACAAATATACGATAGATAGGATATCTTCTTTAATTTTGCCAAATACAAATAGACTATATAACTATAATTCTTGCTTGATAACTGTTTTGTTATATATAATTTTACTATGTTAAAGTTAAAACCTTCCTTTTTAATTAAACAGAAAAGGGGAAATGCTGTGGGATAATGCTTTTGTACACTGGCTTAATAAAATGCTGACTGTCCAGTAGCCAGGCAGGAAGTATAGGTGAATAAGCAGACAAGGAGAATTCTGGGAAGAAGAAGGCTGAGTCAGGAGACACCAGCCTGCTGTCCAGGGAGCAGCATGTAATGGCACACAGATTAAGCCATGGAACATATGGCGACATATAGATTAACAGAAATGGGCTGAGTTTAAGTGTAAGAGCTAATCAGTAGTTAGCCTGAGCTAATGGCAGAGCAGTTTTAATTAAAATAAGCTTCTGTGTATTTACTTGGGTCTGAGCAGCTGCAGACCGGGTGGGACACAGGAAAACTTCAGCTATAGATGCTGCAGTATTTCACACTAAACTTGTTTGAGAATGGCTGAGAAGTTCGAGATGAATAGACTGCCATGCCAGTTATCTCAATACCAGCAAGAAATGAACAAGGCTATCCCAGTCACTTCCCTTTTTCCTTTCATCCTTTTAACTAGTTGAAGTACAGTCACCCCAGGGCACCTGGCAGAATCCATTCACAAAGAAAATGGATGTACTAAATCACTGGCATCAAGAGGAGCTCACAGTCCCTTTGTGGAGACAAGGAGGGATGTAGCACTAGGCTGGAAGCCATTGAGGATGAACTGTGGAGGCCAGGCAGGGTGGGGTGCTGTGGTCCTGTCTAGCTGGGGTCCTGTGAGCTGAGCAGGTTCTTGAATGGCAACAGAACCACACTACTTTGTTAGACACGAAGCCGGAGTATTAAGCGAAGCTGCTGTATTTGCCAAAGCAGAAGATAATAGTATTTAACTTTTTACTTGTTCTGGTTGATTGCAAAACATCTCTTATGAACTATTTCTATTTATTTGCCACTCTGAAGAAAAGATGAATGCCTTTGTATAACTTTAAGAAAAGCTTGTGCATTTGAGTGTTTACAGTAACATGGCAACTTCCCAAATGGAAACAATGGAATGGATGGTACACTGTGGTGTATTCACCATGTGAAATACTACCTAGCAACAGAAAAGAATAAAGAGCTCACTATACTCTGCAACCAAGATGAACCTTGGAAACATGGGAGATGAGCGAAGTCAGACACATAGGTCTACAGGGTGTAAGATACCAACAGTAGGCAAATCCATAGAAATAGAAAGTAGAGCCAGGTGGTGGTGGTGCACACCTTTTATCCCAGCACTTGGGAGGCAGAGCCAGGCAGATCTCTGTGAGTTTGAGGCCAGCCTGGTCTACAGAGCGAGATCCAGGATAGGCACCAAAACTACATGAAGAAACCCTGTCTCAATGCTTCTGGGAGCCTGAAGGGAGGGAGAAATGGGGAATGAGGGCTTATGGGGTTGTATTTTGGGGTGATAAAATGTCCCAAAATTGGTTGTGGCATGGGTATCACAAGTCTATGTGAAGCCTCAAGGGCAAAATGTGCAGAAGGCAGATGACACTGATCTTGCTGTGTCATCCAGGCCATCCTTGAAGTCATGATCTTCCTCCCTCTTCTGTGATCTGGGGTTTTTTCCTCCCCTCCCTTCCCATTTCCCTCCCCTCCCCTCTCCTTCCTTCCCCTCCCCTCCTCTTCCTCCCTTCTCTCCCTTCCCCTCCCATTCCTTGTCTTCCCTTTCCTTCCCCTCCCCTCCCCCCCCTCCCCTCCCCTCCCCTGCCCTCTCCTCTCTTCATGGGGCAGGGGTGGGGAGTGATCTAGTGATCTGGAAACAGGCTTAGAAAGCATCTGGCTGTACCTTATCCATCATCAGTCCTAGGTTATTTGTCTAAAACCCACCTTCTCTCACCTCTCCTGCTTCCTTTGTTTCTTTGATATGTTAATCTCTCTGTGTTTCTGTCTCTCTGTCTCCATTTCATTTCTTCTCTCTCCCTTCTCTCTTCTCTCTCTCCATTCTTTTTTCTCTCTCTCACCCCTCTGTGTCTCTCTCTCCTCTCTCTCTCCTTCCTCTCCTCTCTTTCTCTTTCCTCCCCCTCTCTTTTTTTCTCTCTCTCCCCGCTCTGTGTCTTTCTCTCTCTCTCCTCTCTCTCTCCTTCCTCTCCTCTCTTTCTCTCTTTCCTCCCCCTCTCTCCTTTTCTCTCTCTCTCTCCCCCTGTGTCTTTCTCTCTCTCCTTCCTCTCCTCTCTTTCTCTCTTTCCTCCCTCTCTCTCTTTCTCTCTCTCTCTCACCCCTCTGTGTCTTTCTCTCTCTGCCCCTACTTTCCTTTCATCCCCCAGTTGTGGTCACAAAAATCTTTGTGGGTGGCTGACTGGTGAAGACCAGCCTCCTCTAACTGTGTGCTGAATAGGGCTTAGTGCCACCTAGGAGGGACACTGAACTCTTCCTTTGTCAGTGGTTGGAGAGGAGGCTTTGATTTCCCTGGGGTAGGAGTTGGCTGGAATCTAAACTTAATCTGAAACTTTTATCCTAGAAAACAAACGCTTTACAAGACTAGAAATACAAGATACAGGCAAAAATAACCCAGTTGTATCAACTGATGACCACAGAAAGGGCGAGAGCCAGTATAACCATGTAACCAACCGTCTTATTAAATAAGAAACACAGAACCAATGCAAAGAAGAAAGCCAAGAGGTCAGAGCTAAGAGCTAAAACCTTACCCTTCCTCCTGCGGTCCCAAGAGAGCAATTCTTATATGGTTTGATCCTGGGATTGTGAAACCTCTGGCTGTTAAAGGAAAAAAAAAGTTATATTAAGAATGTAGGTAGATATAAAAGAACAATTTTAAGAAGGAAACTAATGGTTTAATAGATTAAAAAGAAGATAGGGTGAGGGTGTAACAGTTGAGTATCGTTAGTGTCAATAGTAAAACAATGAAGAAACCCAAAATATAAAGTTGGTAAGTTTGGACTGGAGCCTGTCTTTGTATTGTTTTTGGGGTGGCCATGATTGCCTTGCTGACATGTGTGTGTCCCACACTCAGGACTTAATGGGAAGGTCGTTAAGGCCAGAATCCCTGTTTGCTTCATTTAAAGTCTAGTCTAGTTTTTTTTCTCTGTGTTGTTACCAATTGTTTTATTTTTGGCTATACCCTTCTGTTAGGTGTTCAAGACCAATGTTGCCAAAAGACAATCCCCCATTTAAAATGCTGTTAAGATTGAGGCTCTTAAGGGTTATTGTTGGGGACATGGTTTTTTTGGTGCCATCAGCTGGGATGGGTCAGGATCTCGCTGACCTTGTGGGTTCCATTGGAAGCACTGGGGACATTTGCCTGTATGTTGTCCCTACTATTTATAGAATGAGCACTAATTAGAATCCAGACTCGGGAGCCTCTATGGCCTCCGTGATCCAGATGTGTCTTCAGAGATGTCCCATCACCACCTGGGACCTATTTGTCCTGGAGGCAGGAGCTAAAATATTTGCTGTCCTTTTAGCTCTTAGGCTCCCAAGTATGGTTATTGAACACCCAGAAGGTCAGTTGCACTGATAATAGCAATGAATTGTGGCTTCAGATTTAGATGCTGGGCCTGCAGGGTGGCTCGGCTGGTTTAGATGCTGGGGTAACTCGGCTGGTGAGGGCACTGGCTGCGGACACTGACCACTGAGTTCCATCCCTGGAACCTGCATGGTTAAAGGAGAGGATTGACTCCTGAAGATTGTCCTCTGACCTGTACATGGGCATCAGGGAACTCGATCATGTGTACCTGTACATGCACAGATGCATAAATGTGGAAAAAATAAAATTAGATGTTACTTAACAGTTAGGCAAGTTTCTGTTTTATAAATGCAATATTATTTTAAAGTTTCAATTTCCATAAACCTTTCTGTGACACACTTTAACTTTCTAGTTTTGTCCTAATCTCTGTATTTATTTTTATTTTAGAACAATCCTTTACCTTAGGATAAAATCTTTGTCCAAATCCTCTCATCTGAAAACATTTCCATTAAAAAAAAAACTTGCTTTATCAAAGCATATAGCATATTTATTTCTAACTTTTTCATATCTTCTTTCTTGGTTGAGAGATTTTTTAAAATTTTGTTTTTGTTTGTTTGTTTGTCTTTATTTAAATCTCAAGCTAAGTCAATACCCTAACATCCTGGGGCCATCAGATCACTCTGTCTGGGGGAAACATAGCCACATTGATTACATCTGTCTTCTCCCATTGCCATTGCTCTGTCTCTAGAACTGGGACCTTGGAGCAGGAGGCCCGGCTTATGAGCTTAGGCTGCTGGAATTGTGCCTCAAGATCCGCCCACACTGCCAGCTAAAAGGATGTAGGGCTATTTTTTTTTTTTTTTTTTTCTGAGACAGGGTTTCTTTGCGTAGTTTTGGTGCCTGTCCTGGTTCTCACTCTGTAGACCAGGCTGGCCTCGAACTCACAGAGATCTGTCTGGCTGCCTCCTGAGTGCTGGGATTAAAGGCGTGCATCACCACTGGCCACCCCATGCAGGACTAATTAAAAACTGTCATTTATATGAGCACTTATGAGCCACTCTGATACCACACAAACAGTAGAAACATGCCAGTGCAGTTGATACTTGTATACATAATTTAAACATTACCAAAGATTTTGTGATTCTCATCAGTTTTAGATTAGACTGTTATCAGTTCATTTTTTTCCTCCTCACAGTATTAAGTAATCTTCAATCCATATATGTATTTATAAAGACAAGGTCTTAATATAAATAATGTAGAATATTTTTGGTTTTAAAGACACACAGAGCCTAACCTGATCATTGACACAGTTTAAGTAGGCTGAGCAGGCTTCTGGTTTTGGTGTTTAAATGACCTTTAAAACATCTATTTATTTATTTATTTATTTATTTATTTATTTTTGTAGTTGTGGGGAGGCATGCTTCTGTGAAGGTCAGGGGACAGTTTCAGAAGCCCCTTAATTCTCTCCTTCTACCATGTGGGTTCTGGGGATTAAACCCAGGTCATAAGGCTTGGACAAAAGTGCCTTTACCACCTGCACCATCTTATTGACCCCCCTTTTAAGTTTTAAATTGGATAAAATGTTAAAACCTTGAAAAACATTTGTTTGTTTGGATTTTTTGGAAGAAAGCATGAATAGACAGGCAGGAGTTTTTATATCTTAATGTCACAAAAGTACGTTAAAATTTATCTTAAAATGTAAGATATTGATTATTATTAGTTTGACTTAATAACAGCCATTCTGTTACATGTATCTCTGGATTTTGGATGTCACTGCTGGTTGCCACTGTGTCCCTTGGAATTTTCATTGTGAAAAGGAAATTCAAAATAAAGATTTAAATCTATAATTTTCTATGCATGATAACTTTTACTTTGTTTGATTTTATTTTAATACAGGGTCTCTACTGTGGGATGTCTTTCTGTATGCTGTGAATATGTGTGGTTCCCATTGGATAATACATAAAGCTGTTTTGGCCTATGGCAAGAAAGCTTACAGCCAGGTGGAAAATCCAAGCAGAGAGACAGAGAGGAAATGGGAGGAGTCTGGAGAGATGAGAGGCAGCTGCCCAAGGAGCAACAAGATGTCAGCAGACCGGTAATGTCAAGGCCACATAGCAACATATAGATTTATAGAAATGGGTTAATTTAAGATGAAAGAGCTAGCTAGCAAGAAGCTGAAGCCATAGGCCATACAGTTTGTAATTAATCTATGCCTCTGAGTAATTGTTTTATAAGCAGCTGTGGGACTGGGTGGGAAAGATTTGTCTGGACCTTGGGGCCAGGCAGGACCAGAGAAACTTCCATCTACAGGTCTCACTATGTTGTCCCAGCTGGCTGGGAACTCTGATGTGTAGACCAGACTAGCCTCAAACTCACATGAATCCTCCTGCCTCTGCCTCCTAAGTGCTGTGATTAAAAGTGTGTACCACCACCACCACCTGAACAACCTTAACAAATTCTTATACCTAGCCATTTGTGTATTCAGAATATTTCTGAAACAGAAATTCAGGCAATTAAACTGTTAAAAATTTTATGTACATCACTTTGAGGTATTTTGATTAGGATAAAGCATTTTATGTCTTCTTTTTGTTACTCATGCAATAACATTTTAATTAACTTTTTCACCTTTCAGTCAGATTGAGAAGGGAATCCTTATCATTAAAATTTCTGTATCTGAAATTTCATAGCTTAATGAAAGTTACATCTTATGACTCCAGTGAATGTTGTATTATATAAACAAGTAGCATTTTAAGGTTGTATGAAACATTTACTAGACCCCAAGATACTATTTAATAGGTCTTAAGAAGTCAAGAATATCTGAATTTATAATGCAGTTTGTACTTATAAGGCCTTTTAATATATCCCCAAACACTCACATGTACACATATGAATATACACATTTTTAATATAGGTATGCTGAAAAATAAAATAATAGTAATTTAAGCAGTCAATAAAAAAAACGAATGGAGCTGGGCAGTGGTGGCGCACGCCTTTAATCCCAGCACTCGGGAGGCAGAGCCAGGTAGATCTCTGAATTCGAGGCCAGCCTGGGCTACCAAGTGAGTTCCAGGAAAGGCACAAAGCTACACAGAGAAACCCTGTCTCGAAAAACCAAAAAAACAAAAAAACCAACCAACCAACCAACCAACCAAACAAACAAACAAACAAACAAACCGAATGGAAAAAAACCTGATGTGCACAGGTTTTAGGCTCAGTTATGTTCGAGAGTTCTAGGGGCAGACTGGGTTATGCCCCTGCTGTCTTAACAGAGATTGACTTATGAACAATCACATTGCTGTAGCTGTGAACACACAAGACACAAATACATTAACGAAGTAAAAAGATGTTTTTCCCTCCATCTCTGGAGTAAATAAAGTTGACTCTGTGGGCTGGTGTGGTGTTTTGAAAGAAAATGGCCCCCAAAGGGAGTGGCACTGTTAGAAGGTGTGGCTTTGTTGGAGGAGGTGTGGCTTTGTTGGAGGAGGTGTGGCTTTGTTGGAGGAGGTGTGGCTTTGTTGGAGGAGGTGTGGCTTTGTTGGAGGAGGTGTGGCTTTGTTGGAGGAGGTGTGGCTTTGTTGGAGGAGGTGTGGCTTTGTTGGAGGAGGTGTGGCTTTGGGGTTTTAGAAGCTCAAGCCAGGCCTAGTGTGTGGCATGTCTCTTCCTGCTGCCAGTAGATCCAGACCTAGAACTCTCAGCTCCTTCTCCAGCACCACGTCTACCTGCATGCCACTATGCTTCCCACCATGATGATAATGGACTAAACCTCTGATGCTGTAAGCCAGCCCCAGTGAAATGTTTTCTTTTATAATGGTGTCTCTTCACAGCAATAGAAACCCTAACTAAGACAACTGGTAAGGCTCTCTTTGTTTTTCTGTCTGTCTGTCTACGTCAGGGAGCACTCCCTGCCTGGTAATATGGCTGTGTCACAGATGGGTCCTTTTCTGCTGTTCTCAATTGTCAGACATCAAGAATGCAGTGTCCTCCAGGTGACTTGGGCCTGAGGCTCCTGAATGATTGGAGGCTCTTGGACTAGCATATTTGTTTGGCTTGATGAGTTCTAGGAAATCTTTGGGCAGGGTGGGTGGCAAGGGCTTGTGTCACGGGCACAGCAAATTTGGGCTTTTGGGAGTCTCTATGAGGCAAGAGAAAAATCAGGGTAAGGGGCAGATTTAAATGTGACCAATTAGTGTTCACTGGTTGCCCAGTGATGTTCAGTGAACCCTTTTTAGGTGGCTAATTCTCGTTACACAAATGACTGTCCTTACAGGTTTTTCCACTTCAGATCATAAAAACTATTATTTCTTCTACCTTTTTTCCTATGATATCCCTCCCAAAAAATTTGCACCAGTAGGTAGGCAGCTGGGTTCACACAAAAAGGCTTTCTTGTCAAATGGCTCTGGCATATGTAGCTTTCCTAGTGTTCTCAGGAGCTGGACCACCACCTTTGTGGCCCTGTGCTGATGACTGGAGGGCAGTTCTGCACGGGTGTGAGCCATCGGTCACTGGTGGGATCTATGCACCTCTTGGGTTAAATGTGAATTTCTCACTGGCCTCTGGATTTTGAGTCTGGACTCGGTAGTCACCACCACTGTGTTGTTTTCTCCATGAGCTCAACCAACATCATATAGGGCATGAAAGAAAACTTCGAGAAAGATCCCTCAGCTCACACGCAGCAGTGATGTATGAGGGGACGATGGAGATATGACAGATTTAAACTGGATGAACCCCCCCTCCCCCAGGCCAAAATCAGGCCTCCCACAGAAATCTACCTGCAGTTTGCAAGTGATCCTGGAAAGGGGGGAATGGCAGTGCTTTTCCTACCCTTGTTACAGAAGACAGCAAAGTTCAGGGCCATTTGCTTACCCCTTGCCTGGCTGGCTGCCCCCTGTTATGGACATGGGTCTGAGTCTGACTTGTACTTGTTGAGTTTTTCAGGTTCTTCTCCCCAGAACCGTGAGTTGGACCAGGGACACATGGTTAGTAACAGAAATAGAGAGTTTATTTTTAAAAGGAGTAATGCACTCCTGGGGGTGGAAATGGTGAACCAGTGAACCAGAAAAAAAAGTAACCAAAATTTTCATAATAATGAAGGAAGGTGCTATTTATGGTAGAGGATTAGGAGCTTCAGAAGTGCCCAGAAATAACATTTATTGAGCATGCTTTATCTCCTAGGCATTGTGTTAGAATGTATTTCACATGTATTGTGGCCTATATCAGCATACATAATGTAAATATAACTCTGCACACAGCAATCATGTAAGATGCACACATGTAAGCAATCATATTGTGTAATAGGCAGTGTGACCTCTCTTTAATAAGAATAGAAAGTCAAGACTGGAGAGATGGCTCAACAGTTAAGAGCACTGCCTGCTCCTCTAGAAGATCAGGATTCGGTTCCCAGCACCAGTTCACAACTCCCTGTAATTCCAGTTCCAGGAGATCTCATGCCCTCTTCTGGCATCCTTGGGCACTGCATGCAAGTAGTGTGCAAGACATACATGGAAGCAAAAAAAAAAAAAAAGAGAGAGAGAGAGAGAGAGAGCTGGGCTGTGGTGGCGCACTCGGGAGGCAGAAGCAAGCAGATCTTTGTGAGTTCAAGGCCAGCCTGGTCTACAGAGAGAGATCCAGGAAAGGCACAAAGCTACACAGAGAAACCCTGTCTCAAAAAACAGACAAAAAAAAAAAAAAAAAGGAAAAAAAATATACACACACACAAAGTCAATGCATCCAAAATTAACAGCCACCTTAGGTCCTTTTGTATCTGGAAAAAGGCTGGGAAGTTAGAACAGCATCAAGTGGTCATTGTCATGAACCGGATGTTTGTACAGTGAAACCCAGACCTTAAACTAGTGATACCAAGTAAGAGGAAGTGTCTGGGAGGTGAATGGATTACAAGGGTGGGTCCCTCATGAAGGGATTAGTACCCTTATACAAGAGGCAGCTTGATCTCTTTTCTCCTTCCCCTTTCACAGTGTGAGGACCCAGCAAGCAGACATCATCCATGACACAGAGCCATCATGAGACATGGACTATTCTAGTACCCCAGTATTAGGCTTCCAGCATACAGCATTGTTAGCATGAAACTTGGCCCTTTTTAAGGCACCCGGCTGATAGTGACTTTTTACAGCAGCCTAAACAGAAGGAGTACCCACAGCTCCTCCAGCAATTGCCGGGATAAACGCCGTGCTCGCTTTGTGCGGCCACTGTGTTATTGCCATTACCATGGTTTCTTGGACCCTCCAGCTAGATAGGAGTCACTACCTCTGCTTTACAGGTGAGGAAAGTGAAGTCGACAGACAGAGCACGCTCTAACCAGTAAGCCAGGCTCTAATTCTGGGGGGAAGGGGTGTCTGTCTCACCGAGGTCAAAGAGGTGAGCAGGCTGCATGTACTTCTTAGCTAGTGTGCAGGAGAGGAGCCAATGGCAGGAACCCTCCTGTATCCTCATCCAGAATTACAGCCTGGGACCTACTGAGGACAGTGGGGGAGCCCTGCAGGTTATGGGAACATGCTGCTGTGAGCAGGCCACTCTTGCAGGCTCCTCGTCCCCCCAGGGCGTGCAGTGTCCATTCCTAGCAAATCCAGAAAGTTTGCAGCTGAGCCTGTCTTCTCGAACTTTTCCAGGGTTCTATAGGCCACAAAGGAAGCTGGTTTGGGCTTGGGGGGGCTAGTTGACAGGACCAGGTTCCAAATGTATGGGGCAGAATGAAAAGGAGATGCCAGCACTGTGAGGTGGATGCCGGCACCTGGCCAAGTGTGGTCCATCACTCAGAAGCAGAACCAGAGCCTCCCTCGGGGCTGGGACACTGGAGTGCTTCAGAGCCGAGGCAGGGGCAGCTCTTGGCTGGAGACCAGAGAGGCAAAAAGCCCCTCAGCTCCTGCAGGGCCTCCACACCTGGTGCCTGCAATTGTCATAGGATGATGGAATGCCACAGCTGGAAGGGACTGCAGTGGCCACAAGGCCCAGGGGTTTTTCCTTTCACATTGCTGAGAACTTTTGTCAAAGGAAATTTCAGACAGTGAAATCTGACGGGGACAGAAAGCCTGTTAGTGAGAGAAGCCCTTCAAAGGCTGGGGCCCCAACAGCCCTGGGTAGTCTGAGCCCCACTCATCTCTTAGGAGTCTCATTGGCCAGGAGACACAAAGAAGACAGAGCAATGAGGGTGGGATTCCTGCCTACGGGATGGAGTTAGGGAGTGCCGGGGTTGTCCGATTTCCCGCATGACTCAGGCGACTAGAGCCACCCAGGGAGTGTCCAGGAGTGTTGCCTGTCTGTCTTGAGGTGGACCATGGAAATTGTGCCCAGTTACTCAGAGGTGGTGGACAGAGGTCCCTTCTATAGAAGATGGCCTTAGGGTTCTGAGCCAAGACTTGGAGGTAACTGCAAGTTCATGGAGCCAGGTGGCCTGTGTATATTGAGGATCGGCTGCATCCTTCCATACAAGACTGTGAAGATACAAAGGCCAGGCCTCCTCCTGGTCTAGGAGAAGACAGCAATAATCTTATTTTGGGTCAGGTTTCTGAATCTTAGGAGAGAGCTGACAGATGGGTGACCTCTTCTAGGGAGAATTCAGCAGAAGACATTATCACCCATCAGGCAGAGAGTGACAGGGAGAACTCCTGGCTGGTAGGGTCCACAGTCACTGGAAATGTCCTTCAGCTTTGTCAGGCAGAGAAGGGATGAGATGCATAAGAGCCCTGAGGCCTGCCAGTACTCACGCCCTGGACTTCAGCCAAGCTCTGAGTTTATGTGGCCTCAAGCTGACCGGGGACCTGCACTGTCACAGCCGGGCCTCTGCTCAGCTGCAAAGAGGCTTATCCTGCTTGGTTTAATTCTGTTTCTCAGTGCATCTTTGTTTACCCTTACCAACTCACCAATTCTTGGTCCATGGCTTGAACTTCATGTAGTCCAGGGGGCTTGTTTTGGTGTGCGTGTGCATGTGTGTGTGTGCGTGCGTGCGTGCGTGCGTGCGTGCGTGTGTGTGTGTGTGTGTGTGTGTGTGTGTGTACTCGAAGCTTTGTCCTGTCCTTGCTTCTTCAAACCTAACTCATAAAGCTCAGCCTGCCAGCCCTTTCCACCTTTGCCAAGCACAGGTCCTAGCAACTGATCAGATTGGGTCCTCTGATGTCCTACAGTGGGGAGTATGCATGTCAGATGGAGTTGTAATATATCCTTGTGTTGACTCCTGAGCTGGTGTTAGATTTTCACCAGTGGCCCACCTGTTTACACATTCATCAGTTGCACCTACTGGGCTAGCAGAGGGCAGTGCTCTAAGGCATGGACTCCACAGGCAGCTTTGGGTAAGGAACAACCTTTCTAAGCTTCACTGCCATCATTTGGGAATGGGGAGACTGAAAATTGCTGGAAGGTGCTCAGAACAGTGCCCTGCTGGGAAGCACACAGTGGACCTCGGCTGCTGTAGAGCACAGGTGGACCTTGGCTGCTGCTGCTGCTGAACTTCAGGTGGGTAGAGTGTGGATGACAGCAGGACCAGAGCTAAGCAAGTCATGAGGGAAAGTGAAAAGTCAGACTCTTAGGAAAAGCAAACAGAACACATCTGAATAAACCCCAGTAGTTTAGCAGCTAGCAGACTAGCTGAGGAAGGAGGGGCAGACAGATCCAGGGAGTGAGGAGGGCAGAGGTAGCTAGACAGGGTAATGATAGTCGCACCCCTCTGGCCCAGGGCTTCCTTAGGGGCACCTGAGACATGTCCTAGCATCCTATCTTCTTTCTAGCTACGTCTCTGGGGTTTTCTCTTTATGCTTACATGTCAGGAAATTCCTGCTTCCAGGGCCCAGAACCTGTCACAAGGCTTGAGGAGCCAGGGCAGAGTTTGAGGCTGGGTGGACCCTAGCGCAGTGGGACAGGCTTGGAGGACAGTGAGTGCTGCTTCGTGTTGATGTCTGGAAATGATTGTACTGCAACATGCAATGAGTGACTTGTATCAAGTAGTTCAAGTAGGGGAGGTGATGGAGGGAGGAAAGGAGGGAGATGGAGAGAGAGAGAGAGAGAGAGAGAGAGAGAGAGAGAGAGAGAGAGAGAGAGAGAGAGCACGTAACAGCTCTCACCAATCCTATTTTCCACATAGTGCCATGTCCACTTCCATCAGAAGACAGACTGTCCTCTCTTCTTTGGCATTACAGGAGAACAGAGACCCTGAGTGCCCCATGCTCTTAGACGCTCAGGCAGGGCATGGAACTGGCAGCCTGTCCACTGCTCTTTTTTTTCTTTGCCTCTCTGTCTTGTTCTCTTCTTTGATCACCCCCAGTTGACTCCTGCACTTTCCACGAGGCCCTGTTGAGGCCTCAGACTCATTTTGTGTGTTAGGCACTTGGACTGAGCTCAAGTTATTGAGGAAAAAAAACCCCTCTATGATTCCCTGTGTCTCCCATTTGGTGCCCTGGTCTGTGTTTCTGTTTATGAGGCTCTCTGTCTTTTGTCTCCATGGAGTACTTAATTGCATCTTATTCTGGAAAGAATTCCAATGCACATTGCTGAAACCATGCAAAATCATGAGAGAATGTTCTGCTAATTTCTTCCAAACTGTTTTTTTATTTATTTGCCTATATTTCCCTTCATGATAGTAAAGTACAGAGGGAAGGAAAGGGGGCAGGAGGAGGGGAGTTTGCAAACTCAGAATTATTTATTGTTTCTAGCTCACATTTTTGTTTTGTTTTTCCTCTGGAGAACCAACCTTAGAAATTCCTACAGCAGATTGTGTTTAACTCTTCATCTCCCTGACATTTTAAAACTAGACACTTCCCTTGGGGCATTCGCATGAAGCCTGGAGTCAAGACAGGAAAAAGCCCAGCCCAGAATTTGCTGACCGCAGTCAGGGTAGAGGAAGGTAGGGTTGGCTCCCCATGTAGCACATGGACCTGGTGCTCAGGGTCCATCATCTAGTGGCAACCCAGGGGATGTCTTAGTTTCTTTCAAGTAAGAAGAGAGAAGACGATGTAGCAACAAGCTCTGAGTCCAGACGGGCACCTGTATTGGGCAGCTATTTTGCCTCACGTGATCTTTCAACATTGGTAGCTTCTGTGGTATAGATGTAAAATGTCCCCAGCTGGTTCGTGTGTCTGAACACTTGGTTCCCAGGTGGTAGCATTGTTCTGGAAGGCTGTGGAACCTTTTAAAGGTAAGGGCTAGCGGAAGAAAACAAGAGTGGTGCAGGGGAGGGTTGGACTTGAGGTTTACAGTTTGGTCCCACTTCCTGCCCTCCCTCTCTGCTTCCTGATCTGCTGAGATGTGAGGCATCCAAGCCACCCACTCATATCACCATGAACCCTGCCATGCCTTCCTCTCCGTGATGGACTGGATTCCCCTCAAACTATGAGACAAATACCTTCTTCTTCAGGCCCTTCTTGTTAGGTATTTGGTCACATCAATGAAGAAAGTAGTTAATACTGTATGGAATTATTCAGTTGCTTCTGCCATGGCCAAAAAGGAAAGAAAAATCATCAACGGATTCAATGGAAAGGAAGTGTAGGATCAAGTCCCATCATTTCCAAGTGTCTGTCTTAGGGTTTTCTATTGCTGTGAAGAGACACCATGTCCATGGCAATTCTTACAAGGCAGAACATTTAATTAGGGCTCACTTACAGGTCAGCGGGTCAGTCCATTATCATCCTGGTGGGGAGCATGGTGGTGTACAGGCAGATGTGGTGCCAGAGCTGAGAGTGTTACATCTTGCATACAATAGGAAGTTGACTGACACACTGGCTGGTATCCTGAGCCTAGGAAACCTCAAAGCCCACCCTGACAGCGACACACTTCCTCCATCAAGGCCATACCCACTACAACAAGGCCACACCTCCCAATAGTGCCACTCCCTTTGGGGGCCACTTTCTTTCAAACCACCTCACTAAGTTATTTTCTGCAATAGAAAAAAATGAAACATTTGTATGAAAATATTTTTAAAATGAAGGGGAAGAAGAGAGAAAGAGAGGGAGTGACAGGGAAAGAGAGAAAACCAACTATTCAGGGTTGTCCCCATGACACCCATCCAGTTCCACAGGGACACTTATGGCTTCTTATAGCTGACCCCAACAACCACTGATCCAGCCCAGGCCCGGCTTTTCATTCTAGGGGACTCAGGTGTGCAGAAGGAGCCTTATCCAAGTCCCAGGGCTCACTAGTGCAGAGCCCACACTGGTCCCCAGGCTCCCTAACCTTCATGTTTCCTGCCCTGCCCTTGAGAAACCTTTAGTTTGATTTCGCAATTGCAATCCATTGATGCCTGCTCAGCTTCCTCAGGCGCACGTAAGATATTTGGGGCAATGCTAGACAGCCACGACTGCGTTCTTGAAAACTCCTTACCACACCACTGTAAACCAGGCATCATACATAAACAGGCCAGGAGCCAGCCAGCCTGTCCACAGATTCTACTTCCTGTTCTAGGAAGAGTGGCAGGAGCACTGCCTCTTCGTACTCCCTCCTTCCTCCCCTCCCCTCTCCTCCCCGTCCCTTCTCTTCCCTCTGGTTTGCAGGTCCTCCCTTCCAGCAGCTTGCACCTTGCATGGTCTGGTCCCTGTGATGCAGACTCAGGCTCATGAGTCCTCAGCAGGGAATGATGAGCCAATAAAGCTTTTAAAGCCCTTGAAGAATGTTTTCAATTATAACTCACATGACATGGGGCTCTGCTCTTTCTGCTTCCAAGTTAGCAGTCTGGAGGCAGTTGCCAGAACCCCAAGCCAGCCAAGGACGGAGGCCTGAAGCTGCTGTCAGCAGGGGGAAACAGTCACAAAAATAGGACATGGCATTGTATAGAGTCAAGCAAGGAGAAAAATATGTAAAATTCCACCGTGCCGGGTGAGCATTGCATGGTATATTTGTACATTATAGAGTATATGCATACATGTACATAAGACACATATACAGTCATATTCCTTCAGTTCTATGAACTTTGAATGTATAGAAATGGCAGTGTATTTAAATACATCCACCTCCTCGTCCTTGCCTTCCCTGTCTTTTGTGCTACTGTCTACTACGAAACCTTCGGCATCGAGTTTGAGTCCCTGCAAAGCTTTTCTCACATGGGGAGAGTGTAATGAATTGAACATCCTCACGTTACAAATCACTTCTTTTATTTCCAGGAGCTTTGCTATCCCAACGGTGCAAGAACAGTTCGAAAAGACGATTTGGCAGTTTACTTTTGTCTAGGTGGCTGGGGGATTTGAAAGAGTCACAGCCCTGTCCCGGCCACTCTGCTCAGTTTTCACTCTTGCCCCTTTTAAAGAACCGAGTCCGGAGCCTCTGGGCTCCTTTGTCATGGGGGCTCTGGAGAGGTTCTTTCTTCCTGGCCTTTGTTTGAGTAAATCTCAGTTTATTGAGGGGATTATGCAAAGAACAAAGTGGCTTTTGTCTGGGAGAGGAGTTTGGGGTCCTAACAGGGAGGGTGTGAGAAGAGGGGCAGGAGCCTGCAGCTGACTGTGCCCCAGAGTGGCAGGACCTCCCTGGGACACGCTGCTGGGGTCTGACCTTGGGCACCGAAGGCACAATCTTAGAAACATCCCTGTCTACAAGCAAGGCCCAGAAATAAGGAAGTACTGCCTCCAGGAGATGGGGTGGCTGCTGTGTGCAGAGCTTGCAGATTCTAAACGTCCCAGGAGGATAAAGAACTCCCTCAAAGGGGTCTGTCTACTCACATCCCCATTCCGGCAGGATTGAATGGGGTTGATACTAAGTTTATTTTGCTTTAAAAGCTACAGAGAATGCGAGTATTTCTTGTATACTCTGATACAGTGAGAAAATTGTTCCACCATTATTATATATCCACAGACATCTTTGTGCATATCAAAGATGATTTCACTGAGACACACTCCTTAAAATGAAATGGTTGGGTTAAATCATATAAAATCAAATTTGTTGGATACATTCAAGGTGTACAACACGTGTCAGAAGACACACGTGTGGTAAACTGGTGACAGCAGAGGGATGATTTGACAGACGTCCTGTCACACACTGACATACTGTTCTCTCTCTGTGGCAAGAGAAGCTGCAATCTCCTTTAGCAAAATATCTGATCAGAATATCACTGCTGTGAACCAGAGGCCTCGGGTTACACGAGAGATCTTCCGACTTCTTTATTATACATGTTTATGGTTTTAGATTCTTTGGCTTAGGCACACCTGTTTTTAGTTTACTTATTTATTTATTGAAAATCACTTTATTGTAATGGGCTCACAAGTTAAAATATCACACAATTAGTTTAAGGAAGCCACTCAGACACTTGCCTGTCACGAACTCTGTATCTCAGTGAACTTCTATGTGGTTAAAATGGAGTTTTGCTTAGAGCTTGGCACTTTCATGGTCAATTTTTTTTATGGCCTTATCCATCCCACCCCAACTTCACACAAGGGGAAAAAAAGCACTGACTAGAAAAACAATTGTCTTCATATCTTCCTTCAGGACTCATGTGCCTTTTTGTCTGAATCTGTCTTTCTTAATGTTCAGTCTCAAACCCCAGATAAAGGACTAAGGTGCCTATTTAACTTATCAAGGTGGACCTGGCCTCCAGGTTTTCCCAGCATCCCTCAGTCCCTACCAGTCACAGGGTTGGCTGTCATACCCTGCTCTCTGCCCCGAACTCTCCAGCCTAGAGGCTGGGCTGCCCTTCGCTCTGCTGCCCTCCCCTGTATAATCCAGCCATTTTGGCCAGGCCGGTCCTTTTTTCATGTGCTTTTACCCTTTACCCTCCTGGACTCTCAGTCACCTGGCTCTCCCCATCCTCCTCTCTCCTTCCCTCACATGGCCCAGCTCAGAATCATGTCCACTCTGGACTCTGTCAGATGTTTCTGCCTCTGGCTGTGCTCTCCCTGATATCTACAATAAGCCCTCTCCTCCACCATACCTAGGAGCAGTCATGTCCTCCTTTTTGTTTCTTTTTTTTTCCACCCACTTGCCATCTAATATTATCTGCCCTGTCTGGACTCCTTCCTACATGTTATTCTGTGCCCACACTTCCAGCTGTTTATATATCAAGATGCACACACTGAAGGGTAAGACCTGATATGTGGGAGAACATGTGTGGTTTTTGTTTCTTTTCTGAGTTTGGCTGGGCTTACTTCATATTGTACATGCTAAGTCCAGTGATTTTCCGCAAATTTCATTTTCTTTCCAGCTGAATAATATTCCATTCTATATATAAACCAGATTTTCATTATCTGGTCAGCTGTTGATGAACATCTAGGCTGGTTCTATTTTCTTACTGTCATAATTAGATCAGCAATAAGACAGGTGTATGAACACCTTTATGGAAGGATGTGGAGTTCTCTGGATGTGTGCCCAAGACTAGAATAGCTAGTCATAAGACAGTTATACTTTTAATTTTTTGAGGACCTTCCAAACCGATTGTCATAATGACTGTACTACTTTGCACCCACACCAGCAGCTGATAAGGATTTCTCTTTCTCCACAGCCTCTCCAATGATTGTCATAATCCCTGATGATGGCCACTCTGGGGTGAGATGGTATCTCAAGTAGGTTTAATTTGCATTTCCATGATGACTAGGGATATGGAACATCTTTAAAACTTTTAAAACAGTTATTGGCTGTCTGTGTTTCTTTTTGTGAAAACTATTCACTCCATTAGACTGATGCTGATTGGCAGTTTTGTTTCCTTGTTATTTAATCTTTTAAAAAGTTAGGAACATAATTGGCTCTATATACATACATATGCTAATATATTAATATATGTGAATATATGGGATTTTTTTAGACTAGCTTGCAGGCTGTAGTCTATGTTCTTCAACAATGTCTGTTGAATCAAGAGGCTGGGAATCCAGTAGTGGTTCAGTCCTTGCATCTGGAGGGCTCAGCAGTCCCAGTCTGAATCCTAATCAGGAATCCCTGGAAGATTCCTGGAGAGCTGCTGGCCTTCAGTCTACGTTGGAATGCCGAAGAAATTGAAATTAATACTGGTTTCAGCAGCAGGATGGCCAGCCTTGCCAGGGAGAGCAAAGACAAGCAGGCAAATAGCAAGATTTTCTTCTTCTGAGTCCTTTTATTTGGGCTGCCACCAGGAGGTGTGGCTCAGATTTAAGGTGGGTCTTCCTGCTTCAGATAATCTGGTTAGGAAAATCTCTCACAGGTGTGTCCAGCAGCTTGGGTTTTAGTTGATTCTGGACATGGTTAAATTGGCAACTAGGGTGAGCCACCACAACGTGTATGAGCGCTTTGCCTGCATGTATACATGTGTGTCTACCACACGCGTGCCCAATGCCCTTGAAGTTCGGAAGAGGGCATCAGATGCTGTGGAACTGATGTTAGGGATGGTTGTGGGCCATCAGGTCCTGGGCCAGAGCAGCAGGTGCTCGTCAGTGCTGAGCCACCCCTCTAGACTGCCATTTCCCCAGTGCTTTGGAAACTCTGGACATTAGCTACCTGTGGAGCTGGGGCACACTTTCCTCTGCTCTCTGGGCTGTCCGTTCACTCATCTGTGGACACTTGGGGCTAGTTCCTGTGCTACTGATGCTCTGTCCAGAAGGTTCTTGCCAACCTCAGTGTCTTGAAGGGTATTCCCTGTGCTTCCCTCTAGCAGCTTCAGTATTCCAGGTTTTAAAATTAAGGCCTTTGATCAGTGAAAATTGATCTTTGTACAAGGTGAAAATTATGTATCTAATTTCATTCTTCTGCAGATGGATATCCAGTTTTGCCAGCACCATCTATGGAACAGGCTCTCTGAAGGGGGATGTCTTTCTGTATGCTGTGAATATTTGTTTTTCCCATTGGTTAATAAATATGCTGCTTTGGCCTATGTCAAGGCAGCTTAGAGACAGGCAAGAAATCCAAGAGAGAGACAGGAAGAAGAAAGGCAGAGAGGTGAGGGAGACTCCAGCCTGCCGCCCAAGGGACAACATGCCAACAGACCGGTAAAACCACAGAACACATGGCAAAACATAGATTAATAGAAATGGGTTAATTTAAATTGTAAGAGCTAGCTAGCAAGAAGCTTGCCACAGGCATGCAATTGGTAATTAATATCAAGCCTCTGAATGATTATTTTATAAGCAGCCACTTGACCGCAGGGGCCAGGATCAGACTGTAGGAATGCAGGACCTCGAGGCCTGGGTAGGACTGAAGAAAACTTTTGCTACATTTGGCTGCCCAACGTGTTGGCTTGCATTTCCACCTAAAACCTGAGAAAGCTTTTTAAAAAAGATTCTAAATGGAGCTAAAAACAGCTTCCTAGTTGTATCTCAGGCAAGCCAGGAGCTACAGTATGGTGGGTTTGTGGTGTTCGAGGCTTGAACACAGCATGGTGGTGGCATCTCCAAGCCGCACAGGGCACTGCCTGGTGGATTTAGCTTTCTGGGCTACACACTGCTGGATGGAGCATGAACCCACTGCCTCTCAGAGTCAGCAGAGAGCATGGCTCCCAGAGCTGGCGGTGAATTACCTCCACCATGTTGGGAAGCTGAAGTGGGCAGGATCCTGAGAAAACTTAAGGCGACAGCTCTCTTTTTGTCCACAGCATGTTTTTGCTTCCTTTCTCAAATATTAGGTGGCCATAGCTCTGTCAGTTTCTGGTTTTCAATTCTGTTCCACAGTCTACCTGTTTGTTTTGTATATATGCTACTTGGCATTCTTTGACTTGGAGGTGCCCATCTTAAGAGATTTAAAATGATTGGTACATGATGTTGACTTCATTGTCTTAATTCACCAGGATCTGTTTGCTACAAGTCCACATCAATGTGAGAAACCTTATGTCTGTGTTGCCAGGAGAGTTTCCTAACCAGACACTGATTTAGTCTTTTAGAAGGATTTCCCTGGACTTCTTTCTTGACTGGAGTTTCATGGGATCACAGAGCTAAACAATGATGCCAGTGAGTTTCCAATCATTGGCACCTAGCTGCCACATACTGGATGGAAGTTAACTTATTGCCTGCAAGCTATGCTTTGGTTTTTCTTTCGCCTGGGAAGTAGAGGTTGGAAGGTGTAGTAGAATATTATTTTAAGGTGTGTTACTTTTGTTTATGTTGCATTTGTTTAACTCTGTGAAGCTGTGTTACTGTGCCTGTCTAAAACACCGGATGGTCTAATAAAGAGCTGAGTGGCCAATAGTGAGGCAGGAGAGAGCAATAGGCGGGGCTGGCAGGCAGAGAGGATAAATAGAAGGAGAAATCTGGGAGGAAAAAAGAGGTTTAGGAGCCAGAGAAGGAGGAGGACTCCAGGGGACAGTCACCCAGCTACACAGTAAGCCAGGGAATAAGAGTAAGATTTATAGAAGTAAGAGAATGGGAAAAGCCCAGGGGCAAAAGGTAGATGGGATAATTTAGGTTAAGAAAAGCTGGCAAGAAACTAAGCCAAGCTAAGGCTGAGCATTCATAAGTAAGAATAAGCCTCCATGTGTGATTTATTTGGGAGCTGGGTGGCGCCCCCCTCCCCCCAGTCAAAAAACAACAACAGGAAGGCCTGCTGGCTCTGAGTGGTCTGGATTCTACCTTTCACCTTCACTGGCTAGACCACAGAGTAGTGAGAGTGGAGTTTGTTCTGTGATATTTTGTTTATGTTTTGACAAATAAAGCTTGCCTGGAGATCAGAGGGCAGAGCCAGCCACTAGTTAACCGTAGAGGCCAGGCAGTGGTGGCTCACACCTTTAACCCCAGCACTTGAGAAGCAAAAGCAGGAAGATCAGGCCACCCTGGGCTACACGAGATTAAACCAGTCTAAAAGAGAAACAGATCTGGGTTGTTGGTGGCTCACACCTTTGACCCCAGCACTTGGGAGGCTCACACCTTTGACCCCAGCACTTGGGAGGCTCACACCTTTAATCCCTTTAAGCACTGGGAAGGTGAAAATGGAATAGAAGGTGGGTGGAAACAGGATCCATTTCACTCAGTCTGAGGATTTGTAGAGACAGGACTGCCCCCTTCAGTCTGAGATTTCATAGAGTAAGAAGTCTCTAGCGGCTGCTCTGCTTCCCTGATCTTTTAGCTTTCACCCTCGATATCTTACTCCAGGTTTTTGATGTTAAGACTAATTAGGATCACACTTCAGGAGACAGTGAACTTGGGAGCCAGTTTCCTTTCTCTGCCAGCTTCTTGCTCTGGAAAGGTGAAGCCCACGTTTTCTATCTCACACAGCATGTTTAGTTTCAGTGTCTTTGGCAATTTGTACTTCCTTTTATGATGTGGAAAAGTCTGAGTTCCTTGGCTTTCCTCAGAATTCTGTGTGCTAAGGAACCATCCTGCTCCAGATCAGAGTGTTGGAAAGCCTGCAAAGGCTTGCCTGTTAAAGCTTGGCCCCCTTGGTGATGCTAAGGGGAGGTGGTGGAACCTTTAGAATGGAAGGTCCTGCGGTCATGGGGAGCATGTTCTGGAAGGGGATTATGGGACTGTGGCCTTTTCTTTCTTTTCTGTCATTTCCTACCTGAGGAGTGAGTGGTTTTGTTTTGCCACATGTTTCCAGTATGGTGTTCTGCTTTGCTACAATGGCAGACAGCTTTTTAAAAAAAATTTATTTCATTTGTTTGTTTGTTTGTTTATTTATTTATTTATTTATTTATTTATTTATTTATTTATTTATTTGAGACAGGTTTCTCTGTGTATCCTTGACTGTCCTGGAACTTGCTCTGTAGACCAGGCTGGCCTTGAACTGAGAAATTGGCCTGCCTCTGCTTTCTGAGACTAGAATTAAAGGCGTGCATTACCGTGTCCCACTGGCAGACAGCTTTCTAATACACGCCCAGTTTCTCTCTTGGTTTCTTTGCTTTCATATCCTGTGCTACCCATTAACATAGGTGGCTGCCTTGAGTCCTCTAGAACATTCCATGAGGACACACACTCACGGTAGTCACTGTCTGAGACCCCCTAAGAATTTTCTTTGTGTATCTTGAATGAAAAAAAAAAAACAGAAATAAAAAAGGATATGATTGCTCCTAGGTGTGGTGGAGGAGAAGGTTTATTGTAGATAAAAAGGAGAGCTTAGCCAGAGGCAGAGACATCTGGGAGAGTCCAGAGTAAACATGACCCTGAGCCATGTGAGGAGAGGGGAGAGAGAGGCGAGAGACAGGAGACCAGGGAGGTAAAGAGCAGAGCAAAAAGGGGCCGGGTAACCAAAATGGCTGGATGATACAGGGGACGGCAGCTGGGGGAAGGGCAGCCCAGCCCTGGGCTGGGGAAGTTTAGGGTAGGGGGCGAGGTGTGCCAGCCATACTCTCAACAGGTAGGGACTGAGGGATGCTGGGAGAACCTGGTGGCCAGGCCGGCTTTGATATGTTAAACAGGCACCCCAGTATTGAAGACCCAACACTACTAAGGACCCTTTAACTCCCACTTGTGCTTAGTGAGATCTAGAGCAGCTGCAAATATCTGCAATAGTTCTGGTTTCTTCTACTTCTGCCTATAAACCAGCCCCTGCTGTCCCGAGTGTAACGGACTCTATCAACACCTAGCCAAATGCACCAGCCAGCAACCAACACACAGGTGGTGGTAAGCTTTCTGATGTCCCACTCCTCCGGGATCAGTAGGCACACTCCACCTTTTATCACGTCAGATGGTGGGTTTTCCTCCTCCTCTGCATCGGTGTAATATAGGTAGCAGCCTCTAGCAGGCAAGTCCTCACAGCCATGGCCATGGCCAGCCCTGCCTGCTGAGCCAATTCCCTCTCAGCAAAACTGGTTCCATTCGTCAGACAAAACAGGCCTTGTCACAAATGCCTTCAAATCCCAATGACTTATTCCCCTAAGATGTCTTTTCTCACCCAGAGTTCCATGCAGCTCTCCATGCCTAGGAGGCTCTCCAGGTAGCTTCTTCTCCGATGACTTGATTCTAGGGTCAAAGTTTCTATCAGCAGCTGGTGACAGCACCAACTATTGGCCACCAAGGAAGACTGAGGAAGACTGCGCTGTCGTTTATCAGTGGCAAGACTGGGCGTGGCCTTCATAGACATTCTGCTGCTTGTACCTAGTCATGAGGCATCATCTAGCTGGGGAGGATGGTCTGCTCATGAGAAAGCAAACTTAGACAAACTAGTGTGCCCAGCACCGTGCCTGACCTGCAGGAGACCTCCAGGTCACAGTCAGTGAATTACATACTGAGTTTTCAATCTCTGTGCGTCTTTTCCCTTATTATTTCTACTTTTCACATCCTGCTTAAAATATCAATTTTATTTCAAGTTTCTATCAGTGTATTTTAATGTCTATACTAAAATCTTACATTTTCTCAAATTTGTTTGAAAAGTGTGGGGAGATGGAGCCATTTTCATTTCCAAATGATTGGTCAATTGCCCCAGAACAACATTGACTAGGTTATCTCTAGTCCTTTCAAATTGGACGGGACCTTTTGGTTCTACTAGATTCATAATTATAGGTGGGTTTGCCTCTGTGTTTGCTGTATTATTGCTGTCCTTTGTCTATCCCAACACCAGTACTGTAAGGCTTTAATTGTTGCAGCTCTATTACATTTTAATACCTAGCAGAGTATCTCTTTTATTTATTTAATTTAAAAGCATTTTCATCTTATTGTTCAAGGTGGATGCTGAAATGCTTTTGAGCAGCTACAGAATCCTTTGGTCATCTGGATTGCACCCACTTACAGTTCATGAGTGACTCTGAAGACAACCGTGTTCTTACCTTTTAATCCTTCCTAAAGAAGAATTTTGTACATGGAATTGTTTTCAAGTCTCCTGTGCTTTCTACAGTAAGGGCTGAGAGTCTTTCTTTTCATGCCTAGAGTCTATATTCTTTTTTTTTAATTTTTATTTATTTTACAATACTATTCAGTTCTACATAACAGCCACAGATTCCCTTGTTCTCTCCCATCCTGCCCCCCTCCCCTTCCCCCCAGCCCACACCCCATTCCCACCTCCTCCAGATCAAGGTCTCCCCCGAGGACTGGGATCGACCTGGTAGACTCAGTCCAGGCAGGTCCAGTCCCCTCCTCCCAGATTGAGCCAAGCGTCCCTGCATAAGTCCCAGGTTTCAAACAGCTAACTCATGCAATGAGCCCAGGACCTGGTACCACTGCCTAGATGCTTCCCAAACAGATCAAGCCAATCGACTGTCTCACCTATTCAGAGGGCCTGATCCAGTTGGGGGCCCTTCAGCCTTTGGTTCATAGTTCATGTGTTTCCATTCATTTGGTTATTTGTCCCTGTGCTTTATCCAACCTTGGTTTCAACAATTCTCGCTCATATAAACCCTTCTCTTTCTCACTAATTAGACTCCCAGTGCTCCACCTAGCTGTGGATGTCTGCATCCAGATTCCTCAGTCCTTGGATGGGGTTTATGGCACAACTATAAGGGTGTTTGGCCATCCCATCACCAGATAGGTCAGTCCTGGCTGTCTCTCGACCATTGCCAGCAGTCTTTTGTGGGGGTATCTTTGTGGATTTCTGTGGGCCTCTTTAGCTCTTTGTTTCTTCCTTTTCTCATGTGGTCCTCATTTACCATGGTCTCCTATTCCTTGTTCTCCCTCTCTTTTCTTGATCCAGCTAGGATCTCCCGCACTCTTTCCCTCGACCCTCGCCCTTCATTGCTCCCACTCATGTCCAGGCTGTTCATGTAGATCTCATCCATTTCTCCGTGTCTTTCTTGGGGTCCCGTTTTCCAGGTAGCCTCACTGGTGATGTGAGTAGCAGTCCAGTCATCCTTGTTCCACATCTAGCATCTTCCTATGAGTGAGTACATACCATATTTATCTTTCTGAGTCTGGGTTACCTCACTCAGGATGATTTTTTCTAGATCCATCCATTTGCCTGCAAACCTCATGATGTCATTGTTTTTCTCTGCTGAGTAGTATTCCATTGTGTATATGTGCCACAATTTATTTATCCATTCTTCAGTTGAAGGGCATCTAGGTTGTTTCCAGGTTTTGACTATTATAAACAATGCTGATATGAACATAGCTGAGCAAGTGCTCTTGTGGTATGATTGAGCATTTCTTGGGTATATGCCCAGGAGTGGTATAGCTGGATCTTGGGGGAGATTGATTCCCAGTTTTCTAAGAAAGCACCATATTGATTTCCAAAGTGGTTGTACAAGCTTGCATTCCCACCAGCAGTGGAGGAGTTCCCCTAGTTCCACATCCTCTCCAGCATAAAGTGTCTTCAGTGTTTTTGATCTTAGTCATTCTGACTGGCGTAAGGTGGTATCTCAGAGTTGTTTTGATTTGCATTTCCCTGATGATTAGGGATGTTGAGCAATTCCTTAAATGTCTTTCAGCCATTTGAGTTTCCTCTGTTGAGAATTCTCTGTTTAGTTCTATAGACCATTTCTCAATTGGTCGTTTTGATGTCTAATTTCTTGAGTTCCTTATATATTCTGGATATCAGTCCTCTGTCACATGTGGGGTTGGTGAAGATCTTTTCCCATTCTGTAGGCTGTCATTTTGCCTTGTTGACCATATCCTTTGCTCTACAAAAGCTTCTCAGTTTCAAGAGGTCCCATTGATTGATTATTTGTCTCAGTGTCTGTGCTACTGGTGTTATATTTAGGAAGTGATCTCCTATGCCAATGTGTTCAAGACTACTTCCTACTTTCTCTTCTAGCAGGTTCAGAGTAGCTGGATTTATGTTGAGGTCCTTGATCCACTTGGACTTAAGTTTTGTGCACAGTGACAGATATTTGCAGCCTTCTACACGTTGATATCCAGTTATGCCAGCACCATTTGTTGAAGATGCTTTCTTTTTTCCATTGTACACTTTTGGCTTCTTTGTCAAAAATTATATGTTCATAGGTGTGTGGGTTAATGTCAGGGTCTTCAATTCGATTCCATTGGTCCACATGTCGGTTTTTTATGCCAATACCAAGATGTTTTTATTACTGTAGCTCTATAGTAGAGCTTAAAGTCAGGGATTGTGATGCCTCCAGAGGTTGTTTTATTGTACAGGATTCTTTTGGCTATCCTGGGTTTTTTGTTTTTCCATATGAAGTTGAGTATTATTCTTTCCAGGTCTGTGAAGAATTCTGTTGGTATTTTGATGGGGATTGCATTGAATCTGTAGATTGCTTTTGGTAAGATTGCCATTTTTCCTATGTTAACCCTGCCTATCTATGAGCATGGGAGATCTTTCCATTTTTTGATATCTTCCTCAATTTCTTTTTTCAGGGACTTAAAGTTCTTGTCATGTAGGTCCTTCACTTGCTTGGTTAGTGTTACCCCAAGGTATTTTATATCATTTTTGGCTATTGTAAAGGGTGATGTATCTCTAATTGCCTTCTCAGCTTCTTTGTCCATTGTATGTAGGAGGGCTACTGATTTTTTTGAGTTGATCTTGTATCCTGCTATGTTGTTGAAGGTGTTTATAAGCTTCATCAATTCCTGGGTGGAATCTTTGGGGTCACTCAAGTATACTATCATGTATGTCATCTGCAAATAGGGAAAGCTTGACTTCTTCCTTTCCAATTTGTATCCCCTTAATCTCCTCATGTTGTCTTATTGCTCTGGCTAGAACTTCAAGTACTATATTCAATAAGTATGGGGGGAGTGGACAGCCTTGCCTTGTTCCTGATTTTAGTGGAATTGCTTTGAGTTTCTTTCCATTTAATTTGATGTTGGCTGTTGGCTTGCTGTAAATTGCCTTTATTATGTTTAGGTATGTTCCCTGTATTCCTGATCTCTCCAAGACTTTTATCATGAAGGGGTGTTGGATTTTGTCAAATGCCTTTTCTGCATCTAGTGAGATGATCATGTGGTTTTTTTCTTTGCGTTTGTTTATATGGTGTATTACATTGACGGACTTTCGTATATTGAACCACCCTTGCATCCCTGGGATGAAGCCTACTTGATCATGGTGGATAATTGTTCTGATGTGTTCTTGGAGTCTGTTTGCCAGTATTTTATCAAGTATTTTTGCATCAATGTTCATGAGGGAGATCGGTCTGTAGTTCTCTTTCTTTGTTGCATCCTTGTTTGGTTTAGGAATCAGGGTAATTGTAGCCTCATAGAAGGAGTTTGGTAGTGTTCCTTCTGTTTCTATTATGTGGAACAATTTAGAGAGTATTAATATTAACTCTTCTTTGAAGATCTGGTAGAATTCTGCACTGAAACCATCTGGTCCTGGGCTTTTTTTGGTTGGGAGACTTTTAATGACTGTTTCTATTTCCTTAGGGGTTATTGGACTATTTAAATAGTTTATCTGGTCTTGATTTAACTTAGGTATGTGGTACCTATCCAGAAAAATGTCCATTTCTTTTAGGTTTTCCAGTTTTGTGGAGTAGAGGTTTTTGAAATATGACCTTATAATTCTCTGGATTTCCTCAATGTCTCTTGTTATGTCCCCCTTTTCATTTCTGATTTTGTTGATTTGAATTCTCTCTCTCTGTCTTTTGGTTAGTTTGGATAAGGGCTTGTCTATCTTGTTGATTTTCTCAAAGAACCAACTCTTTGTTTCAATAATTTTTTGTATTATTCTCTTAGTTTCTAATTTATTAATTTCACCTCTCACTTTGATAATTTCCTGGCGTCTATTCTTCCTGGAAGACTTTGCTTCTTCTTGTTCTAGAGCTTTCAGGTGTGCTGTTAAGCCACTAGTGTGGGATTTCTCCAACTTCTTTATGTGGGCATTTAGTGCTATGAATTTCCCTCTTAGCACTGCTTTCATAGTGTCCCATAAGTTTGGGTATGTGGTGTTTTCATTTTCATTGATCTCTAGGAAGTCTTTAATTTCTTTCTTTATTTCTTCCTTAACCCATTGGTGATTCAGTTGAGCATTATTCAGTTTCCATGAGATTGTAGGTTTTCTGTAGTTTTTGTTGTTGTTGAAATCTAACTTTAAACCATGGTGGTCTGATAGAACACAGGAGGTTATTCCAATTGTTTTGTATCTGTTGAGATTTGCTTTGTGGCCAAGTATGTGGTCGATTTTAGAGAAAGTTCCATGGGGTGCTGAGAAGAAGGTATATTCTTTCTTGTTAGGATGGAATGTTCTGTAGATATCTATTAGGTCCAATTGGGTCATGACATCAGTTAAGTCCTTTATTTCTCTGTTAAGTTTCGATTTGGGAGATCTGTCCAGTGGTGAAAGTGGGGTGTTAAGATCTCCCAATATTAATGTGTGGGGTTTTATATGTGGTTTAAGCTTTAGTAATATTTCTTTTACATATGTGGGTGCCCTTGTGTTTGGGGCATAAATGTTCAGAATTGAAACTTCATCTTAGTGGATCATTCCTGTGATGAGGATGTAATGCCCTTCTTGATCTCTTTTGATTGATTTTAGTTTGAAGTCTATTTTGTTGGATATCAGGATGGCTACACCCGCTTGTTTCTTAAGACCATTTGATTGGAAAGTCTTTTCCCAGCCCTTTATTCTTAGGTAGTGTCTGTCTTTGAATTTGAGATGTGTTTCTTGTATGCAGCAGAAAGATGGGTTCTGCTTTCGTATCCATTCTGTAAGCCTATGTCTTTTTATAGGTGAATTAAGTCCGTTGATATTAAGGGATATTAACAACCAGTGATTGTTCATCCCTGTTATTTTTGGTGGTAGTGTGTGTGTACTTCTCTTCTTTGGGGTTTACTGTTGTGGCTTTATCTATTGCCTGTGTTTTCGAGTGTGTATCTGACTTCCTTCAGTTGGAATTTTCCTTCTAGTGTTTTCTGTAGGGCTGGGTTTGTGGATAGGTATTGTTTAAATCTGGCTTTGTCTTTGAATGTCTTGTTCCTTCCATCTATGATGATTGAAAGTTTTGCTGGGTATATTAGTCTGGGCTGACATCCATGGTCTCTTAGTGTCTGCATTACATCTGTCCAGGTCCTTCTGGCTTTCAAAGTCTCCATTGAGAAATCAGGTGTTATTCTGATGGGTTTACCTTTATAGGTCACTTGGCCTTTTTCCTTTGCTGCTCTTAATATTCTTTCTTTATTCTGTTCATTTAGTTGTTTAATTATTATGTGATGAGGGGACTTTTTTGGGGGGTCTAGTCTGTTTGGTGTTCTATAGGCTTCTTGTATCTTCATAGGCATTTCCTTCTTTAAGTTGGGAAAGTTTTCTTCTATAATTTTGTTGAATATATTTTCTGTGCCTTTGAGTTGGTATTCTTCACCTTCTTCTATCCCTATAATTTGTAGGTTTGGTCTTTTCATGGTGTCCCAAATTTCTTGGACATTTTGGTTCATGACTTTGTTGGCTTTAGTGTTTCCTTCGACTGATGAAACTATTTCTTCTACTGTATCTTCAATGCCAGAGATCCTCTCTTCCATCTCTTGCATTCTGTTGGTTATACTTGCATCTGAAGTTCCCGATCTTTTACTTAGGTTTTCTATTTCCAGCATTCCCTCTGTTTGTGTCTTCTTTATTTTTTCAATTTCCCTTTTCAGGTCTTGGACTGTTTCCTTTATTTGTTTCATTGCTTTTCCATGATTTTCTTTTAGTACTTTATTGTTTTCTTCCAGGACTTTATTGTTTTCTTCCAGGACTTTATTGTTTTCTTCCAGACTTTATTGTTTTCTTCTAATTTGTTTGCCCTTTCCTCTAGTTGTTTACAGCGTTCTTCCAATTTTCTTGTCTTTTCCTCTACACAAGCCTCTACCCTCTTCATGATGTTACTCATAAGGCTACTTTCTTCTGCTTCTTCCAATTTTTGATGTTCAGGTCTAGATGTTGGAGGCCGGCTAGGTTCTGGTGATGCTGTATTGCTCTTCATTTCGTTGTATGTACTTCTGCCTTGACGTCTGCCCATCTCCTTGTGGTTCCTTCTTGGTCTTATCAGTGTACTTGGTTCAGAAAGAGCTGACAGATTCAGGAAGTCTCTCTCTTGTCCAGATGGGAGTTCTCTTGTCCAAATGGGAACTCCGGGGCAGGATGGAAGCTCTTATCTGGACCAGAAGTCTCTGGTCCAGAAGGGAAGTCAGGAGCAGGATGGAAGCTGGGGGCCCGTCTCTAAGTCTCAGGAGGTGTCTGGGGTCTCAGGCAGATGGGCGTGGGGGCAGGGAATGGAGATTAAAGGGGCTCCTGGGGGGCTTGGAGAAGGGGATCCCTCCCGGTGGGGCTAGAAGGGGACCTGCCCGGTGGCCAGAACCTGGGGCCAAGTTGGGCAGGTCTTCCCAGAGTGGCTGGTGCCCAGGGATGGGGTCCGGGCTGGGCTCGGGTACTCACCTCTGGTCCAGAAGGAAAGTCGGGGGCAGAATGGGAGCTGGGGGCCGGTCTCTAAGTCTCAGGAAGTGGCTGGGGTCTCGGGCAGATGGACGTGGGGGCAGGGCACGGAGATTTCAGGGGCTGCCGGGGGGGGGGGCTTGGAAAAGGGGATCCCTCCTGGTGGGGCTAGAAGGGGACCTGCCCGGTGGCCAGAACCTGGGGCCAAGTTGGGCAGGTCTTCCCAGAGTGGCTGGTGCCCAGGGATGGGGTCCGGGCTGGGCCTGGGTACTCACCTCTGGTCCAGAAGGGAAGTTGGGGGCAGGATGGGAGCTGGGGGCCGGTCTCTAAGTCTCAGGAAGTGGCTGGGGTCTCGGGCAGATGGACGTGGGGGCAGGGCACGGAGATTGCAGGGGCTGCGGGGGGGGGGCTTGGAAAAGGGGATCCCTCCTGGTGGGGCTAGAAGGGGACCTGCCCGGTGGCCAGAACCTGGGGCCAAGTTGGGCAGGTCTTCCCAGAGTGGCTGGTGCCCAGGGATGGGGTCCGAGTTGGGCCTGGGTACTCACCTCTGGTCCAGAAGGGAAGTCGGGGGCAGGATGGGAGCCCTAGAGTCTATATTCTTATGATTTCTTTAGGTGTGAATATATATCATCTATCTATCCTCCCCCCTCTCTTTCTCTTTCTATCTCTATCCATTTTAAACATAGTTTATGTGGTTTAAACATACAACTTTCCATCCTGGCTGTTTAGCTGTACACTTTCGTAAACCTTCTCTTTTTCTGGATCCTGGCTTCATGTTGGAGCGAAGAGGATGAAGGGTGAGGGGCTGGGAAAATGTTAGTATTGGACCATTCATAGACAGCAGCTTTCACATTCTTTATCACTTGGAAATTGATGGAGAACATTCAAACAGTAGCCTGAAGAAGAGACTGGATCCGATAGAACATCCACAAACTAAACAACTTCTCATTGTGCTTGAGCCCCTGAGGTCTTGAGTCTGTGCTCTGCTTTTTTTTATTAGCTGTGCAAATTTGGACATCTTCTGAATCTCAGATCCTTTCTCTGTGCAATAGGAGGTGGGAGGGTTGTTGTGAGAATCAAATGTGCTCAGTATCTCCTGCTCAGCAGATCACGCATGAAGTCTACTTTATATCCAAGAGAAGAACTGGGAGCCCAGGACTCTTGGAATCCCCCAGAAATGTTCAGTGAGACTCAGTGAAATGCTCTCCCTTTCTCAGTTACCACTGAGCTTCCCAGTCACCCTGTGATTGTCTTGGCATGGAGTCAAAGACTGTGGGCTGGCTACCTGAAATAGGGAACTGCGTGGATGGGATGCAGACCCAGCTGAGAATCAGACTTTCTGACTTTCCCATCCTCAACAGGCCTTTGGAAGTCGTTTTGTCCAGACGGCGTCTGTAATTGAATTTCAGCTTATTTATTCAGCTTTTGATTTGAAAAAAAATTCTACTTCTTAAGATGATAACAGAAGCCTGTATGAGCCAGCTGGCCACATTAGGGAATTATATTTCCCTTCCATTACTCAGATATCTGTTTCCTTGGTTATTCATTCTATAGGCACTGTGCTTGTCATTTACCTCAGCTACTTGCCACTTCAGTAGTGAGCACTGCCAATGTGTGTAGAGTTTTTTAACCCTAGAATCCCACATTAGAGAGTTCCATGCTTGTTTTAATCCCCTCCAGTTCTAATCAACGGACCGAACAGACGCCCTCCCATTCATGTTTCTTTCCACCCAACACAAAGGCGTCTGTTGCTGAGAGACACTTCTCTTCCCACAGGCTCACCGTCATGGAGAGCTCAGGCTCCAGCAGGGCCTTGGGAAGACCTGTATCTCAGTGTGATTTTTCCAAATAGAACTTGGGGTCACAGGGAGGCGATATGACTGTGCCATGGACTCAAAGTCATCAGATGATCCCCAAGTTCCTGATTCTCTTTGTATTTCTACCACCATGTGCTACGGAGTCCTCTGATGTCTTAAACAGGAGATCTGTAGAACTTAAGTCAAGCTTCTAAGGAGGCTTGAGGGTTGGAGGCAGGCAGGTTTCCCATGAACCTCAGGGTGCAGGTAGGTGACAAAGGGTTGGAGTCATAGACACCTGAAGTCTCACAAAGGCCTGAACAGGGCAAGTTATCCATTGTTTCTTTCCTTATGATGATCAATGGATCTTTAAAGTCATTTTTCTTCTTATTTATTATTGTTGTTGTTAGTATTATTATGTGTGTTTTGCCTGCATGTATGCCTGTATACCATATGTATATAGTGTCTACAGAAGCCAGAAGAAGGTATCAGATCCTGTGAGACTGGAGTTATGGATGGTTGTGAGCCACCATATGGCTTCTAGAAATCCAACCCAGGACCTCTGGAAAAGCAGCCAGTGTTCTTAACCACGGAGCCATCTCTCCAGACCAGTCAGTCAATTTTTTTAATAATAATAATAAGCCCAAGGTTCCAGTATTCCCAGTCTGCTCCAGCACATGACATTGTGCAAGTATGCAGGATTCTTGAAGACTGAGGACAGCATCTGTACATTCACAGTGGCATCTGATTGTCCTAAAAAGAGAATGGCAATTTATGTTAATGAAATTAAGTAAGTCCAAATGCTCTACAATCATACACTTTTTTTTTGCTAACTTACTGCCTTTTTACGCAGCTTTTATGTAGATGGTCTAAATCTTATCTAATACCTAGTAATACTAAGAATGTAGAAAAATGATTATGAAGTATAATAATTTTAGTCTAATACAATATTAAAGGAAAGAATGCTGATTTTTATTTGAATAGCAGAATAACCGCATAAATACCGTGGGTGGTGGTGTGCTCCATGCCCCGGGTGTGATGTTGCCATTGTCTGGAATTGCTTCCTCCCCATTCATCTTTTCTGATGGCACCTAAGAAATCTATCCTTATGCTTCCACTGCTGTACAGGCTCTCTGGTGTGTGTGTGTGTGTGTGTAAAGGAGGGGGACCATCAGAAGGAAGTAGAGCTCTTAAAGGAGTGGATGGGAGGGGGAAGGGGATAAGGCAATATATGTGACATGAGAGTGAAGGCAGAATTTGGGGAGAAAGAAGGGCAGCGAGAGGTGGTCAAGGGTGATGGGGAGGATAATAGAGGAGGGAGATGAATAAGAAAGCGTTATAATGATATATATGGAAAGCTAATCATTTATCTAGTTCTAACTGTCTTGGGTTTTTTTGGTTTCAGTGATGGTTAAATGCTTACAAAGATATTTGGCAGTGAATGTTCAAAATCCAATATGAAGCTCCACAGCTTTTTTCCCAAATGACCATTTATTGGGGTGTACAATATATCAACCACAATTCTAACTGTATAGAAGTTCACTGAGTTACATTGACTTTGGTTCTAATTAATTTTGTGTGTGATGTTTTTAAATTTTAGAATTTATTAATTTTAAATTTAATTTTTTATTCATTTTTTCATACAATATATTTTAGTCATATTCTTTTCCCTCCCACAACTCATTCTAAATCCTACCATCTCCTTGCCTAAACTTCATGTTCTCTTTTTTTCTTTCTCACAAAAAGCAACAAGAACAATAATGAAAATTAAAATGGATAAACTAAAATGAAGGAAAATCACTGAGACAAAAAAAAAAAAAAAAGACCAAAACAAACAAAAGGTGAACAAAAAATGCATGAATCCTGTTTCGTGTTGGCCAACTATTCCTGGGCATGAGGTGGGCCCTCTAGTATGGGTGATACACTCAGTGGCATTCCACTGGAGAGAACCGATCTTCCCTTTCCAGAAGGTATCACTTTCAAATAGCGTCATGGTTAGGGGTGGGACTTCATGTCCACTTCCCCTTTCTCATGCTGGGATTTTGTCTGGTTTGAACCTGAGCAGGTCTTCTATGTGTTATCACAGTTTCTGTGAGTTCACATGTGTATTGGTTTTATTGTCCTCACAGATACTATTTCCTTGCATTCATCCACCATCATCTTATAATCTTTCCATCTCCCTTCTGGATAGATTTCTGAGCCTTGAGGTGAGGCATTTGATAAATGCATACCATTTAGGGCCAAGTGCTTCAAAATTTCTTGCTCTTTGAATGTTATTCCATTGTGGATCTCTTTGTTTTTTGTTTTGTTTTTCATTTTTATTTATTATTTATTTTCATTTTTATTTATTATCAGCTTGATATAGTATAAATTCCCCCCCCCCCATGTCATTTATTGAAGGAGGGAGGACGTCTTAAATACAGGCTTACAGCACAATGGGAGAACCCTGGAGGGCAGAAGTTCGCTACTGATGTTTTACAATCTTGCATTTAAGCTGTTAACACCCATTATGCAGGATACACAGATAAGGATCTTTCCTTAAGCATTCAGGAGGGTGGAACCTGGCAGGGAATTAGCATAGGAAGGATATCAAGGTCAAGGTCAGCAAGCAAGGCAACAGTTACCCAAAACAGGGGCCAGGGCCCTATAGGTCCCCCTTTTACTAAAAAATGAGCTTCTGACTTAGGTTGTGTGGGATGTCAGCAGGTCACCTTACCTGTCATGGAGATACCTGCCATGTGGATCTCTTTGTTAATGACAATCTACTGCAAGAAGAGCTTCTCTGATGAGGGTTGAGTGGTAGTCTGAGCTATAGGTATAGCAGTATGTCACTAGAAGTCATTTTATTGCTCTGTGTCTTTAACAGAATAACAGTTGTAAGTTTTTCCCTGAGTCCATGACCTACCTCGTCTCAGGTTCTAGGTCACTTTACCAGTGTCAGTGACTATCAAGTAGAGTAAGCCTTAAATCCAAGTGAAAAATGGTTGATTATTCCCATAACATCTGTGCTGCTATTGTACCAGTACATTTTGTAGGAAGGTCACTGTTGGAAGTCATAGAGTTTGTGCTGGGTAGTGTTGAAGACACTGTTTTGTGTGTGTGGGTGATTTGACTGCATGCCTGTCCATGTGCCATATGCATTTAGGGCCCTCAGGGCAGAAGAAGGTTTTGGATCCTCTAGGACTGGAGTTACACTGTTGTGACCAGCCACGATGTCCTGGGGAATCAAACTTGGGTCCCCTAGAAGTGAAACCAGTGCCTTTAATCACTGAGCCAGCATTTCAGCCCTGTGTGTGATATGGGGGCTTTTTGCAATGTTTTTCATAATAAAGGTTAAAATATATAATTATGAAATCCATCAATTTCTATGCTAACTTTAAAAATTAATTGAATATATATCTATATAGCTATTTATTGCTATCTATATAGATATATATCTTCATGAAAGTACTTCTATAGTAGATTATCTTTGTTACTTTCTTTACTTTTTTCATCTTCAACTGATTCAGAGTACTCTAAGGACAATTCACTGAGCTTCATTGGAACTCAGGAATAGTCCCAATGTCCAATATATTTCTTCCAGCATGGTGTGATTGTGATTGTGTCTCACAGACTTATGAATGAGTCCAGCTTCATATTGGCCATTGTTCCTTTTCCTTCTTGTGATGTGGCAGAATAAATACCAGCCTCAGAATCACAGTTTGCTCTTCTGAAGTTTGTCTATAAAATAGGGGAAGTGCCTGCATCCTCTCTATTGAGGTTCTTAGTTGCAGACAACAGAATCCTTCCTTTTGGTTCTACAAAAAAAATATATAAAAGGCGTACCCACAACTCATAATATCACAGTGGGTGTGCAAGAAACAGGTGTCAGCTTGAGCTTCTTGGAACAACTCTAAAAGCCAGAAACTGAAGTGAACTACCCAACAAACCCATGTCTCTATAGAGATAGCAGAGCCTGATCGGGTAGCTTCCATGATGACTGACAATTCCAGAAAGGCACTCCATTGCTAATCAGTAGAGCAAGTGTCTGGAGCCCTACCCAAACCCATCTAGATAGTCAAACAGAAATCATATTCAGGACTCTAATTGAATGGAGTCTGGGAAATGAACTTACTTTTGCAGATTATGACTTCAGGGAGGTATACCAGAAGTCGGGAAGTGTAGGAACCATGTAAGGCCCTCAATAGAATCCACTACTTGAAGCTCCCGGCTCCCTGTGAGCACAGCAAGTGCAATCTCCATGGAGGTGAAGAAGACATGGTCACGGTTGGCATCCATCTGAGTGTGTGGCTCGCACTGTGTGTGGCCTGACATCCTTTCCTATCTTTACTCCCTTACTGCTCATCATAAGACTTCTTCACCTTGCTTTCATATTGAGGATGTGCTAAGGTGCAAAGCAGGTAAGTGAACTGCCCAAAGCCACATGCTAATAGTGGAGGCAGCTTGGGGACCCGAGGTCTCAGCACCCTCTCTTCTCTGCCACACAACATTTACTGGGTTATTCAAATAAGAACAGGCACACAGCCCTGCTTTGTCACTTAAGAAACACAATGCAAATGTGAATATTTGGCTTAGCCAGGTAACTGCTCGGCTTCATTCTAGTTCCCATTTTAACCTTATGTATTAGCTACTTTTCTCACGGCTATGATACAATACCCAATAAAAGTGACTTGAGGGAGGCAGGGTTTATTTTGTCCCACAGTTTGAGGCACTGGGTCACATTGTTTCTCCGTCGGAAGCAAAGAAAACTGGTGCTCGGCTCACTTTCAGTCTGGGCTGGTTCAGCCCATGGGATGGGTCTCCCATCCTTAATTAAATATTCCTGGAAACGTCTTCACAGACTTACCCAGAAACATGTTCCCACAGTGATTTTAAAGCCAGCCCAGTTAACAGTGAAGACTAACTAGCACATTTGACATTTTTTTAAAGTTACGAATATTGGAGCCATTCTGGCGGAACAAAGCTCCATAGAGCAGAGAGGTTCAAGTCACTATTTGAAAAGGACACAGTGGCCCAGGGCATTTGCCACAGAGATCAGGGTCTCCAACCCTCAGCCAGGATTCTCCTGCATCGCTCGTTCAGAAACTATTGCAGAGGAAATAAAATGAAATAAAATGCAGGCGTCACAGCCCCAGTGCTCCTCCCCCACCTCTCCTCTGAGGCTCTGCGTGGGTCCTGTGGTGTGTCTGTAGAGGAAGGCTCCCTTCGGTTTCATTGGTCTGGGAGACAGTGTCCCTGAAAGCTGAATTGTTCCGAGAAGGTAGGGGAGAAACGGACATGCGTTTCAGCTTTTGGAAATCGGTGGTACAACGAAACCCGGACAAAGGAATCCCAGTTTGTAGCAATATTAACAAAAGCTTCTGGGCATAAATTATACCTTCTGGAATAATACAGTAGAGATTTTAAAACTGAATACTGGCGTTGTCATAAGAATAAAGTTCCCCGCACACAGAATCAGGCCTGGTGGGGTATTTCCAATTAATACGAGGACTAAAGAATATAGCTTGGTGCACCGAGATGAAAATAAAAAGTGCCAAACAAATAACACTTCCTAGCAATAATTGATATGAGAAATAAAACACTAAATATATGGTTTAAATCATCAAGGTGACATGTACTAATTTTCAGCCTTTTGATTAAAAATGCTTTTAATTTTGATTCTGTCTTTAAAAGCTTCAAAACGAAACTATAGACTACATTACTCTGCCTGGGATTGAAAGCTGAAATATGCACAATGATTCATATACTGTAGCAATAGATAAATGGTAGAGAATTAACATGAAAGTATAACTACTCACAGACCTCCCACCCCCCATTTCAAGTGGAATAAATACATACTGGAGCCATTTTTTGTTACCCCACTTCCTGACGAGGACATGCTTCCTGCCCATACCATTCTACAATAGGTTAGAGAACGTTATGTTGATCCACTCATCTTCAGATGGAGCCTGGAAGCCGACACCATACATGGATGGCAGACTGCGAAAGCATTTGCTTGTTGTATCTTTTCAGTAATCTTTTTTTTTTTGTCAAGAATAAATGTTGCCTAGAACCCTGGTGGCTCCAGGCCCCGTCTGTGCAGGATACGTGGAAGGCCGTGGGTAGACTTGCACTTGGGTCGGTATGTTGGTTCTGCAAGAGAATCACTTCTTAGACCTTCACTTCCTGATAGTTTTTTTTTTCTGTGTGTGTGTGTGTGTGTGTGTGTGTGTGTGTGTGTGTGTGTGTGTGTGGTGTGCATGTGAAAGCCAGAGGAAAATCCTTGGGTGTCATCCTCCAGAACCTTGTCCACATTTATTCGAGAGATGGGGGTCACTCATGGGCCCACAATTCACCAATTAGGCTAGACCGGTTGGCTAACAAGCCCCACAAAATTTCCTGCCTCAACCTCCCCAGGGCTGGGATTACAAGAATACTTCACTACAGCTGGCATTTTTATGTGGGCTCTGGGGATTGAACTCAGGTCATTGTACTTGTGAGGTGAGCACAAGGAACCGACTGAACTATGCTCCCAGCTCTTCCTGTTTTTACTCACTGTGTGATCTAAAGAAAGTCTTTTAACTGCTTTGAAGTTTCTTTCTTCATCTGTAAACTAGGGGTGTAGATGAGAACTTCTCCCATGGGTCATGGTAAGAATGAGAAGATGGTGACCCTAAAGTTCACAATGGCTAACGGGTCCAGGAGCTAAAGACACACCCACAGCCTGTGACATCATTCCTTTCTCTTGATGTATTCTTCCTTCATTTTTAATCCCATCCATGGTCAGTGGCTCAGCCAACTCCATGGAAACCCCCAAATCTCTGATTATACCTTACTAGAATTTGCTCATTCTTCTGAGATGACCACTATGTTCTAGACAGTCCATGGCCTTCGCTTGTCTGGCACTAATCATTTCATCTTTAATCTACACAACCCTGATCTGTTTAAGCCATGAAGAACTGTAAAGTAAGAGTCCTTGGCTGGCAGGTTGTCACATAGTCCATAAGAGCCTGGACAGGACACCTCTCCTGAATATCTAAGTCTCTCTCTCTCTCTCTCTCTCTCTCTCTCTCTCTCTCTCTCTCTCTCTCTCTCTCTCTCTCTCTCCCCATTGGTTTTTTGAGCAGGGTTTCTCTGTGTAGTTTTGGTGCCTATTCTGGATCTTACTCTGTAGACCAGGCTGGCCTCAAACTCACAGAGATCTGCCTGCCTCTGCCTCCTGAGTGCTGAGATTAAAGGCATGCACCACAACTGCCCAGCACATCTAAGTCTTAAGGGAAGACATTATCACCGAAAGTCAGGCCTCTAGCTCCCCTTTGCTCTCAGTGTGACCATCCGAGGAGAGCACTCTCTTGTTCACCACACTGGCCTTTCTCACCAGCTTGCCAGCACAAACACTCCTGGAGAGCAGTGGGAGGTAGAAACTGGCCCTGATTCTGAGCACGGGCAACACCCTCATCCAGTGGCTTCTTCCCCTTCTCCCTGTCTGCTGTCTTCCTAGACTATCTTCCCTCATAGAAAGCCCTTGCTGGATTCCCCCTTTTAACTTCTTTCTCACCAGCCCCCCACCCCCGACAAACACCATACATTAAAAGATGGCGTTTTCCCAAAACAAAGCATTTAAAGGAACAACCACATACAACCTAACAAGATATATCACTGAACTTCTCATTTATTCTTGATTATTATGGATTTTTAAATGAGTATCACTCTTGTTAAAAGGCCCCCAAATCCTTTGTTCTTTGAAATAGACAACCCCATTTACACTCCCAACCCCAGCTCTTGGATTACATATTAGGGTGCAGAGTGCCTTTGCATCATCATCATCATCATCATCATCATCATCATCATCATCATCAACCAGGCTCCATTCCTCCTATTTCAGAAAATGGTAAAATTCTCTCTACCCTTTCCCCTGCGGGTGACATCCTCTGTCCCTTCTCTATCCAAATGTTCTTGATGTTATTCCTGGAGGAAGGAGTCACTCAGTGGAACATTAATTTCTTTGAGTGGCTGTGTTTCAAAGTTATTTGAAAACAAGGTTTCTCTGGCCTGTGCTGTCACAGAATGGCACACGTCCTTGGTATGGCAGATTCACAGAACATCGGTATACTTCCTCTTGAAGATTTTTCTTTCTTTTTTATTTATTTATTTATGTGTGTGTGTGTGTGTGTGTGTGTGTGTGTGTGTGTGTGTGTATGGGTATGCCTGTGTATGAGTGTGTGGTATATATGATTGTGTGGTATGTGTATGTGTGTATGGTTGTGCATGCACGTGTGTGTGTGTGTGTGTGTGTGTGTGTATGGGTGTGCCTGTGCATGAGTGTGTGGTATATATGATTGTGTGGTATGTGTATGTGTGTATGGTTGTGCATGCACGTGTGTGTGTGTGTGTGTGTGTGTGTGTGTGTGTGTGCGCGCGCGCGTGCGCGCGCTGGGGTATGGTATATAGAGCTCACAAATTTGCGAGGTTAGCTGGGCAGGAAGTCCCTGAAGTCCTCTTTCCTGTACTTCCTTTGTACTGGGACTATGGAGACCAGTGGCTGTTTTTTACATTCAAGCTAGGAATCCGAACTTACATCCTCACGCTTGCTCTGCAAGTACTTTATGAACTGAGCCAACTCCTCTGCTTCCTTCCCCTGAAATAGTATTTTTTTCAGAATTTATTAAAAACTAATGATTAAAAGACAACTTGAAAGTGAAAGTACTCTGGTTTTCAATCCTTTCCTATAGAAATCATTCATCAGTGATTACTCACAGGCAGGGCAAGATATGCTCATATGTGTAGTAGTGGCAAACCTGGTGTTGGGTCAACCAGTTACTTTCTGGTCTCTCCTCAGAAGGACCCCCATGCCTGGTATTGTAAATATGATAGGAACCCATGGCTGTATTGCTCAGAGGTCTCAAAGGTAAGCCTACTACTGTTTTGCTAGATGGACATAGTATTATTTGAGTGGAGGAAGGTAAAGGAAAGCTCTCAGACCACATCAAAAAATGTTTTACCACAAGCCAGCCTACTGACTCCGGAAGCTGTTGGAAGAATGTGTCTGTCCATCTTTTTTTCAGTGGTTTGTTGACTTGCTGAGGGTTGTTGCCTTACAAGGTCCCTGAAATAAACTTTTAAACATACAATGCTCCCACCCCGAAACAATACCAACCACAATAAGTTGTGTGTGTGTGTGTGTGTGTGTGTGTGTGTGTGTGTGTGTGTGTGTGTGTGTAGGAGACTGCAGTTGATGCAAAAAACAAAAACAAACAAACAAAAGCTTAAAACTTGTCTAGCAGAGAGTAAGTGTCTATGGAGTGCTGGACTACAAATGGGACACTGATATCACACTTCCCAAGGCTCAGGACCATGATGGAAGAGGAGACTTCAGAAAGATTGAGAAAGCTAAGGTCAGGAAGGACCAGAGTGAAACAGTGTTTTCTGGACATGACGAGATCAACACACTCATGAACCCAGGGCAGCTGTGGTTGCCTGCACAAATTCTGTCCAACACAGCAAGAGTGTAGTGGGTCCCTTCCCTCCCCCAGGGGAAGTGCTATTGATAGTTGATGGCCTCTGGGGAAGGAAGACTCAGTTTCCTTTAAGGATGTGGCCCCTGGTAAGTTAACTATGCTCCAGTAGATGACCCTGCCCTCATGAGTTTATGGATAGCGCAAACTGGACTAGGTGGGTTATTAAAAAAATCACAGAGGATATAAAATTGAGAAGATGAGAGAGAGAAGGAGGTGAATCTTAATGGGGTTAGGAGGAAGAGTGGGGGTGAGTATGATTAAAATGCATTGTATGGATGTGTAACATTGCCAAAGAATTATTATATTTAAAAAATAACTATTGGTCACCACTCAACTGTAAGTAGTCATTAATTTCCTTCTTGCCTATTTTCACAAAGAATCAGGGGCCACATACACAAGCTGCTACTGAAAACTCTTCATGGCTGGATCTGAAATACACAGAGAAGTTAAGGCTGCAGGCGAGGGAGGTGGCTCAGTGGGTAAAGCGCTTTAGGCACAAGCTTGAGGATCCGAGTTCAAATCCCCAGAATGCTCATAAAGCCTGGGGTGGTAACACACACACACACACACACACACACACACACACACACACACACACACATTAGTGTGAGAACACACACATGCACATACACACACATTAGTGTGAGAACACACACGCACACTCTACCCACTCGAAAACCTAAAGTTTGATAAGTCAAATCTGCTTTGCAAGTTTGTCCTTAGGAGACACCATTGGTTGGTTATCCCCAGAACCCGCTTTGCCCTGCCTTCTCTGAGCTGCCCCAAAGCTAGTGTTTTCTTAGATGCCCACACAGGCTAATGTTGACCTCTTAGATATATGGTGCTGTGACCTTCTGTTTCTTTCGCTAAGGCGATTTTCCATCTGTTTCAAACATGTACGTGGCTGTTTACCAAAATATTAAAAATCATTCTTTTAAACTTCTTTTTCAGACTTTGGAAACATCTCATGCATCCCAGTGTTTGAATGTAATGATTAGTTTTCCCCTTCAGTGTGAGGGATTCCTGGTTCTTAATAGGCACTTGATTTTTGGTTGAATCCTGGGTATTTTCATATGATAAGACCTCAGGAGACCTTGGTGTTTTGTTTGTTTCTTTGTTGTTATTTTGCTTTATTTTCTAAAAGGGGACTACTGTATTAGAAAAGGTCGGTGGATAAATGCTCCTCACTATAGCCAGGGAAGGTAGGAGTCCTCATTCAGAAGGACTTGTCATGACCTCCATGACCCTGGGGAAGGGCTTCCGGTCCCTGCTCTGCGGAGGTGGGAGTTCCTTCTCAGGATGTGTCATCTGCCTTCAGTGAAATGTCCAGGTTTTCAATAACAATTAGCAGGAGGAGCAGGGATCAGGGTGCTCCTGACTGTGCTGGAGTTCAGGAGCTGGCTCCTGAGGCCATGGCCTGGGCTCTGTTTAAAGAGAGAAGCTCTTGGTCCTTAACGAGCTCTTTGTTTCTTTCCTCATTCTCCCTGATCAAAACATGAACCCAATGATTGGGAATGGACAGGCATCCATCTTCTGACTTGGAGGCCGAACTGAACACGTAGCAGAGGGCACAGGTGGAAGACAGAGAGGTCTGAGTAGCCATCTTCTGGACAGTCTGTCAGTTCTTGTTAGAGGATTTAAAAATAGCCATGCACACATGCTATTGCTTACAGAGCCTGGCCTGAGCCTGTCAGTACACAGATCACTGTCACGTGACTAGATGAGGCAGCTAGTGCTAACACAAGAAGTCCATGTTTCTTGCTCCTTCCCATCTCTTGTCTCCTTACCACATCCATCTTGAATGTGTCTAAGACATCAGTTCTTGGGGTTGGGGATTTAGCTCAGTGGTAGAGCACTTGCCTAGCAAGCGCAAGGCCCTGGGTTCGGTTCTCAGCTCTGAAAAAGAAAAAAAAAAAGACAGCAGTTCTCAACTTGTGGGTCAAGGACATCAGAAAGCATATATCTCCAAAGGTCTTAGGAACAGAGACACAGCACAGTAGCAAAATTTCAGTTATGAAGCAGCAACAAAAATCATTTTATGGCTGGGGTCACCACGGCATGAGGGACTGTATAAAAGGGTTCCAGCATTAGGAAGGTTAAGAGTCACCGGGCTAAGAGCTCAATAGCATGGGGACATTCTCAAGAGACATCCATTCGAAAGATGAAAAGTCATTGCCCTGTAGTCTGGACAAACTTTATGTCTCTTTAAATAAAATTTTTGTCTCAAATCTAATGAGTAAAAACTGCCCTTTATCTGTGGAGGATTTCATAGGTTAGAAACCAGTTTAGGCAATGTGTGTATAATCTCATGTAACTCCCAAGACAACCCTTTGAGGTTAGTATAGTTCCCTCCATGACTCCTGGAACTACAGGAGGTCCAAGGTCTCGCTCATGAATGGTGGAGAGTCTGTCCCAGACTATGGCCCTATTGATCCTCAAAGCTGTGTTCCTAACTACAATGGGCTACCCCTGAATTCCAGTTTCCTCTTGTGGATTGAACTTAGGACCTCATGCTTTCTGGATGAACTCGCTGCCACTGAGCCATATCACCCATTTTGGTTTTGAGAAGAGGCAAAAATGTTAGGGCATGTCTTTAATCCCAGCATTCAGGAGGCAGTGACAGGCAGATCTTTAAGTTCCAGGCCAGTGTGGTCTAGAGAGTGAGTTTTAGGACAGCCAGGGCTACCCAGAGAAACCTTGTCTTGAAAAAAAACAAAAGAAAAAAAAAAAGAAGAAAGAAAACATAAGTCAGAGCTTTGAAAAGAACACTTGCTCATCTACAGTCTAGTCAAGGGTTGGTAACCTTTCTCTGTAGGGACCCAGAGAGAAGACACCCAGGGCTTGGCAGGCTATAATGCTTCTTCTGTATGCCCTTATGTCTTATTTTTCCCCCATTCTTAAACAAATGCAAAACTTGAACCTGAGGGAGATGGCTCAGCTGGTAAGGGTGCTTGTCCCCGAGCTTGATGCTCTGAGTTTGAGCCCCTGGACCCACATGGTGGAAGAAGAGAACCAGCTCCTGAAGGTTGTCCTGTGACCTCCATGCATACACCGTGGTGCACACACACACACGTACTTCCACATACACACAATATAAAAGATTATTAAAAAATATATGAAAGTCATTCTTGGCTCAAAGGCCACATGAAAATTGACAGATGAGTTTGTCTGTGAAACTGTAGACCACTGAACAGCCGAGGACACTTGCTGTCTTTTGGGGACAAGAATTATCCCGGAGGCTCTGCTCTGTTGTAGAGCAAACCTCGGCAACTCTTCCCTGAGCAGAAGTGGCAAGTGTCAGATGTGGCTGCCTCACCGTGACTTTCTGTGCCCACCTCCTACAGGCAGGGCAGAACTCCACCATGGGTTATCCTCCTACCGTGCATGCTGATTGCTTTTTCTGAACTCAGACACAGCTGCATCCATCAGGATTCACATGTCTGGTGGGTGCAGGCCTGAGAATTGGGCTATCTCTGGAAGGTCATTGTCTCTCAGTGGTGGTGTTGGCTGGAAGACGATATGGATGACTGTCCCCTGTATAGCTGCCTTGTCATGCCCCTACTAGCTGATTAGCTGGGTAGAGGCCTTCAGTTCTCTTGGTTTCTATTTAATTATCAGATCCTGCGGTGGGTCGCCTAGAACCTTCTACTGTGGTATTATCTCTTTATTCATGGTCACACCCAAACCACTCTTTCCTGTTCGACTTTCAAATTCATTGATCGAAATCCCTGTTCCACCCATAAGGGTAGCTGAAGGGACACTAGCCCACTGGAGCATGTGGCTCTGGCAGGCCTTGCCCTTCTCCCCCATTCCTTCTGCCTTCCTAAAAACCATTAGATTACATTCCTAAAGCTAGCCACAATGGTCTAGTCCCTTATTTGGCCACTTCCTCCTCCTGAGGCTGATTACCAAAGTCAAGCAAACAAAAGCCCCCTTTGGTTTACCTAATTCATGTACCTAATTAAAATTAAACACCTCATCCTAACACGGGGTTTCCCCTTTGCTTTTATAAACCACCATCTGCCTGTGTTCCACGTCTGTCTCCTCTATCCAGAGGCGGTCCTTTGTCCCCCAGGGACAGATATCTCTGCCCCCTTTTCCCTGTCCCCTTCCCCTTCCCCCTCATCCTCTATCTCCTTTTCCACCACATCACAGCCCATTCTAACACAGACTTCCCCTTCTTCTTCTCCTCCTCTTAGCAATGACACCTGCCAAGGTCAGCTGCTGCTGTTCTCTGCCTGAGTCAGAGCGCAGCCACTTTACCTTTCCTTTTCCACTTAATAAAGGATCTTCTCTGTGAAAACAGGTGTTTGGGTGTGGTTTGTGCCTAATCTGGGGTTCAGGAGGGAGCCCCTGCTGTGTGGGGGTTCTTTTCAGTCGCTGAGTACCTTAGTTCATAATTATTTTCACTTTATGATCAAAACCACTTGGCCTTCAGAATGGACTGTGTTCTTGAGATTATGTCTGGAAAAGGAAGGTGGACAACTGAGAAAATATTCAGCCAGTTTAATCGTCACTTCCTCGTTGACCTCTGTGTGCTGCATAGATACCGCTATTTTCTATTTCTCTTGCAATGTAGAGAGGATGGCCTTTGTGCTCCAATATGAATTTTTCATGCAAGAAGCCAAATTGGGGCTTTCCACTTCCGTGGACTTAATGATGTTAGCATTGTTGTAAAATGTCAGGGGAAGGTTCTTAGGGAACAGTTCAGGCACAGGTATTGAGTCAAGACTTGCAGCTTCTGACACGATAGGCTCTCATCAAGTTGTCTGTGCTAAGGGTTAGTCATTAATGTTGGTGAAGTTAGGTGCGTATGTGTCAGAGCATTATTTATGTAGATGTAAAGGAAGTTTTAAATGTTGTATAATGAAGAAATGGCTAAACTATCACGATACTTCTACTCAGTAGACTATTATGACCAATGAAACATAAAACGACATGGCTACAGTGAACAGCTACTGATGCGCTTCCAATGTAACCAATGGCAATAATATAACAGGCTCTTTATTCTGCACAATTAACCTATGATAATGAGTGTCAATAAGCAAACAGCAAACATTGAGGGGGTGTTTTTATAACTATGTGTGCTGGTGAGTTTTTAATTTTTTTTTGTCAACTTGACACAAGCTGGAGCCATCAGGGAAGAGGGAATCTCAATAGAGAAAATGCTTCCATAAGACTGGCCTATAGGCAAGTTGCTGTGGTATTTTCTTGATTAATGATTCATGTGGGAGGGCCCAGCTCATTGTGGGTGATGCCGCACCTAGGTAAGTGGCCCTGGGTTGTGTAGAAAGCAGGCGAAGCAAGCCATTAAGCAATGTTTCTCTCTGGCTTCTGCTTCAATTCCTACCTCCTGGTTCCTGCCTTAAGTTTCTGCCTTGACTTCCCTTCATGATGAACTGTACATGGTAAGCTGAAATAAAGCCTTTCCCCCAAGTCATTTTTGGTCATAGTGTTTATCACAACAACCAGAACCTAATTTGGATGGTATGCAAACAAGTGTAACATGCTACCAACTGGCGTGCATTCAGGCAGGCTGTAATGCTTGTAATGATCTTGTAGGGGATTCCCAGTAACTCTCCAGCCAGTGCCTTTGTTCCCAGGTTATGGGTGAGAAGAGCAAAGCTTAGACAAATTAAGGAACTTGTTCACAGTGGCAAGGAGAGACTGGAGCTGGGATTTGATCCCTGGTCTCTCTGATTCTAAAGCTCAAGCTTCTGTAGTTTCATGACTTGGGATAGTTATGGGGACTGAGGACCTAGGGAGTGGAGGAGCTAACGTCTTTGCTGAGGTGTCAGTCACTAAACCAGAAGGCTGGATGGGTACCTGGAGGCTTCCTGCAAAATGAAGCCCTCTCCTCAAGGCCCGGTTTGCAAATGAGAAGAAATGTACCTTGGCTTCACTCCAAAGAGGAAGAGATGGGTGAGGAGTGGGAGCAGGGGACCGAGATGGAGGGGTGGAGCGTTGCTTCCATGCCCACAGCAGGAACAAACCGCTAGCTGCTCTTTGGAAAGCCCTTGGCCTTCAAGGATCACTCTTGGAAGGAGCAGGAACGGGGTCCAGCTTTGACACTTTTACCAAGTGCCTCTGCTCCTCTTTGTGTTTTTTTTTTTTTTTTTTAAACATCTGCATGTGGATGTAATAAAAAGTCTGCTGGGCATTTGAGAAGAGGAGAAACGGGGCTGGTGGAAGTGCGCTGTTACTGCCTCTCTTCCCAGCAAGCGCTAGCCGCTAGCCGAAGAAACCTTGTAGTCAATAAAACACAACCGGACAATAAAACCGAAGTCCTTTGGTGCGCTTGTATTGGGTGTTAGGCAACCCAGAAACCTGGGGTCATAAAAAGGGGAATGAGGGGAAACTTGACACTCACAGGAACAAAGACAGCTCGCTTGGCACAAGGTTGGAAATAGCACTCGCCTCGCTCACGTCCTGTCCTTGGGCACCTGGAAGCAGTTAGGTTTGCAAGCTGCCCAGAACTCTGCCTTGCTGCTCCCCGCTCTCCCAGGAATCTCGTTAGGGGCAGGCAGTGCAATGTGGTTTTCATCAGGGAGTCCATTGATCCTACCCACAAAGATACACTGCTTTTCTCCGCCCCCCACCCATGGTAAATTTATTAGCTATGAGCACAAAGACCATTTGCAGTCTCTCCCCCCTGCCCTCCCCCTTTTTTTTTGGTTGGGGATGTATGTGCAGAAAATTTGGAGCTGCCCTGGGTGCCAGATGCCCTAGGCTACAGTTCAAGAAAGTAGTCTCTTGACTGGCTGAAAACTGCGAGGCAAACTTCAACACTTTCCTATTTCTGGTTAAGACTGGAAGAAAACTGGAAGTTTTTTTTGTTTTTGTTTAGTTTTTAATTGTTGGTGCCTTGTTAGGACTTGGTATAAACTAGGCCAGTGCAATTTGTCTATTTTGGGTCTTAGAAACATTTGTTCTTCCCACAAGAGGTATTTTAAATACCTTCAGACCATCGCTACAACCCCAAACAATTCATTAAAAGAGTTTCTTTGGAGCCTAATTTTAAAACAAAAAGTTGTTGATGATAATGATCATGAATGAACCAGGCAAGTGCTACTGTCCTGTCCTTGGGCTTCAGTACTACCCGGCTAAGTAAACACAAGAAGGTCTCAGTCATGTCGTCCCCGCCTCCATTTCCCCCAGGATGCAATTCACTCTAATGGAAGAGAATCAGATTGAAAGAAAATAATCTTGGCTAAGTCACAAAAACTGAGTCACCAGGGAGGAAGGGCCATTCTGAGCCAAGCCTGCTGTATTCTCCCTCAGATTTGTCTCCCAGCCCAGGCCTAACTGGAATCAAATCTAAGCACTATGGTAAATGCGCAAGGCCATTGGTAAGCCTCAAAAGTGCTGGTTTAGGAGAAAGATCGCAAGACATTGGCCATGAACAGTCACGAGAATGTAGATAGAATCAATGGAGGGACCGTCCTTCCTCATGGAGTTCTGTTTGCTGCAAACCATTCAACAGATAGAGATGCTGCAAGAGACAGGAATAAAACGGCCCCAGGCACGTGGTAGCACGTTGGATATTCTGTAAGTAACGATGAGATTCTCTCTGGGTCTTTCTGAAATGAACGAGTGTGGGGGTTGTTTAATGAGGTTTGTGGATGGGGTGGGGACATCTTGCCACAGGCTACAGTTCTGCAGTAGCGGAAGAGGGAAGAGCAAAGAGCCATGCAGTCTATATTTTGTCTTTTTTAACAGTAGTTTTTTTTTTTTTTAAGAATCCTTTGTACTAGAGTGTGAATGAATGAGCTTGCACACACGTAGATTTGCAGTGTTGAGAAGGGGTCTGAACCCAGCGATTGTAAGCACTTTGAAAAGAACCTGCGAGACTATTTTGGAGGTATTGAGATAATCTGAGCTTGGGTAGGCGAATGTGCTATGGTGGTAGTGGCTTGTTCTGATCATGTTAATCCAATTGCTAAGCTTTGTGCTCTTATAATACTGCTTTTTGGGCTGACAAAATGGTTCAATGGTAAAGGAGCTTGCCAGCAAGCCTGAATATCAGTCTTCAATCCCCGGGACCCATATGGTGGAGGCAGACAACCAGTTCCCACAGGTTGTCCTCTAATATCTAAATGTTCTGTTGCGTCTGTGTACCCCTACTAAATCAATCTATCAGTCATCAATCAATCAATAAACCAAACAATTAATAAATCATAAACCCGAATTTCTGAAAAGAAGCTGTATCTACAAAAGCTGAATAAAACTTCAGTGACTGCGGAAGGTTTGGGACATTGGAATGTTGCAAAGTGAAGAGTCTAATTACAATTTCTCTCTTCTGTCTTTAGCCCTCATCCAACCATTCCTTGTCCACATCTGTGTCAGGCCCAACATCTGCATAAACAGACAAATCCTTCAGAATGTGTCAACCAAACACTATCCTCCACCAACGGAAGGGCTAAGAGCGCTGTCGGACAATGTCTGAAGCCTATAGTTGAGATTCCCCCATCTTGTGAGGTAACCCACATTCCCGATGTTTTCACCACTGTATTTTAAAAATGCCTTGATTGATAACGTTCTTTGTTTTGTTACCATAAAAACTCCATTCAACAGCTTCCACGTTGAACCACTCTATTGGGAGGAAGCCTAAATGCTAAATGGCCACTCGAATTTTAGCTTCGGAATAAACTCTCTTACTCCCTTTGAGTGGAGACCTGGATTTTTTGTTTTGTTTATGCTTTTTAAAAGTGACAATAAATAAGTGAAATAAAAAAAAATCCTAAAATAAAAGACCACTGCCTCACACAGGCAGTAGCTGGACCTTCAGTCCACAGTTGACATTAGGGGACCAGCTTCTCTGTTTTCCTGCGCTGCCTCGATGGATACTCTCGGTACACTGGGAGCACCTGCAATCAGCACTCTTTCATTCTGTGGAGAGATGGCTGGAGATGCGACATGGGTTCTGTTCCACACCCATGAGTCACTCTCCTCCTGTCACTAGCCCCTCCATTTTTAACTTGTGAGGTAGCTGAAGTAGTTCTCCTGACCTCGTTTCCCGGCCCATTCCATGTGAAAGAATGTACGGCTGTCCTTACTGTGGTGCCGTGTGTCAATGAAGGGCTCTGAGAGGATGTTCTTGCTAATGCTCGGAGAAACCATCGCCATCTCCACAACTGCTCGACAGATGTTCTGCTGTGGAGAGACCAGTGACGGGGTAACACTGTCAAATCCCTCAGGCTTATGATCAGGTACCCTGACTCGACATCCTGTATAGCATCCCGTAAGCGTCCCCTTCACACAATCCCAACGGTATCTCATTTTATATGGGACATTCAGTGTTAGCTGTAAATGGTTCCATCCATCCACGGGTTCCATTGTTTGTCTACCTGTTCTCCGCACACACTTCTGCTCTTTCCTCTGGAACCGACATTTCCCTGAGCCAGCAGATGATGGAAACAATCCTGTGCATTGTGACCTTTGTCCCCTACCCAAATGAGAATTTGAATCTGTGGAATGCAATGGCCCATTTCCAGGAGGGATTTATGAAGCAGAATTGAAAAAATTGCTAAAATCTTCCCATCTGGGACTTGGGCAGTGGGATGTATTCATTGCACAGCTCTCAAATTAAGACACTGTATAAAGATCACAGCTTCTGTACCTTTTGTTGTTTACAGAGGGGAAATACTAAACACAGAACTGTAGCAGGCTTTCTTTTAGGCCACCAACCAGCCCCCCCCCCTCCCCGCCAAAAAAAACCCTTACTATTAGTCCTGAATGCAAGACCTTATCTTAGCTCTTATTTTAATCTGTTTCTCTTTGTGTTTTGCCTTGGAGATTTGGAGATTTTTACCTTTTTTCTTTCTTTCTTTCTTTCTTTCTTTCTTTCTTTCTTTCTTTCTTTCTTTCTTTCTTTCTTTCTTCCTTCCTTCCTTCCTTCCTTCCTTCCTTCCTTCCTTCCTTTCTTTCCTTCTTTCTTTCTTTCTTTCTTTCAAGTCCTACTTTCCTGTGGCTGTCTGGCTGGCAGCTGCCTGGCTTCTGGCCCCAGGTCTATCCCTTTCTTCCCCCCTCATTCTTTTCTCTCATTCTCTCCTATTTATTCTCTCTGCCCACCAGCCCCACTTATCACTCTTCTACCTAGCTATTGGCCATTCAGCTTTTTATTAGACCAATCAGGTGCTTTGGGCAGGCAAGGTAAAACAGCAACACATCTTTACATCATTAAACAAATGCAGCATACACAAATGTAACATATCATTGCCTAGTTAAACAAATATTCCACAACACAGAACCCCAAAGAAGTATGAAGGAGCCCCCTACAAGGGGGAATGGTAGCTCAGAAAAAATGACCATGGATCTCTGGTACATGAAATTACTAATGTATTTGACACTGACTAGGTACTAAGTGTGACCCTCTATGCCATAATTGCCAAGCAAGGCTGAGTTTCTTCTAGAAATTGCCCCAGATCATTTAATTGAGTACTCATAAATCAATGAACAGTTGTGACTTTTTTTAGTAAAGGAACACAGAGCTGAGAGATTAAACAATTTACCCAGAAGCACGTAAGACATGGGGACTGAATTTCCAAGTCCAGACTCATCCTCAAACCTGTGCATATGGATGATGAAACAAGGCGACCTATCTGTCTTGGAACTATGGTGTCTTAAAATATAAAAAGGTCCTTTTGAACTTGTGGAAAGCTCCCTCAATGGGATTTGGGGTTTGTAAGAAAGATATTCCCAGATATCGATGGTCTTGGTAAGACATAACCAATCCTTGAACACACTGTAGGTACCAGGATTTAGTGTCGGCAGGCTTGAGTTAAGAGCACATCCTAGAAGGACAGAGGGAGCATGGTCATGTAGTAGTGGCCTGTGCTGGGGGCACATAGGAGAATTGAGCCTCTTCAGTATTAAGCTGAACTCTTGGTTTCTACTTACATCATACTCTGAGCTCCTAGACAAGGTTTGCTCTCCTTGTATGTATTCCTGTAGCCTTCACATCTTCTTTGCATTGCTTACGACATATTAATTTATTTGTGTATTTTTTTTTTTCGAGACAGGATTTCTCTGTGTAGTTTTGGTACTTGTCCTGGATCTCGCTCTGTAGACCAGGCTGGCTTTGAACTCACATAGATCCGCCTGCCTCTGCCTCCCAGTGCTGGGATTAAAGGCGTGCGCCACCACTGCCTGGCTAATTTGTGTACTTTTTAACTAGCCACTACTTCTGATATCAACTGGTATTGATTTTGGGCTCAAGACATATATTTCTGAATGAAAACTGACATGATTCTTCCCTTTAATTGCTCTTCAAGCATAGTGGAAAGCACAGGTCAGTCCTGTAGTGACAATAGGCATGGAGATCGCAACTGTAACTATTGTGATGGGCTTGTTCTTCTGGTAGTGAACTAGGTCCTCGGAAAGCCTATGTTGTTAAAATACAACCAAAGATAGCATGCATAACTTTAAAATTTGCTAGGCCAGAAATAAAACAAAGAAAATTGCCAAGGGCAAAATGAATTCAGAGTTGGTTAAAAAGAAACTATTTAGAGGCTGTGGCTCTAGCTCAGTGTAGAGTGTGTGCTTAGCATGTGCAAGGCCCTGAGTTCATTTCTTAGTGCCCCCCAAAATAAATACATGAATAAATACATGATTTCTATTTATTCATTCAGTCCTATTGCATTGCTGTGAATTCTTTTAATTTTTTTTGTTTTCGCACATGTTTTAAAAACTTACTACAAAGTATTGTGTGGTATGGTCATGATTGACATTTGCTTCATGTGTTCTGAGTTTTTGCTATTTGGTGCATTGAGATTTTCAGTTGCAAATTCTCTCTGGTGGATTACATCTTTATTGTTTCTATTTTTGAGAGAAAGAACTATTTACTTATTATTTACTAGTGTGAGTATGGGTCTGTGTGAGTGTATGCAAATGTGTGTGGGTGTGCATGCCTGTGCACTTGTGAGTGTTGGGTGTCATCCTCTATCACTTTCTGCTTATTCCTTTGAGGCAGGGCCTCTCCCCGAACCCAGGGTTTACATTTTCTCCCTTAGACTGGAGGCCAGCAAGCCCCAGGCACCCCCTTGTTTCCATCCACCTCAGAACTGTGATTGCAAATGTGTGCTAGACACCCACCTTGCTAGGTGGGGGTTGGGATCTCTGCTCCAGTCCCCATGAAGTGCTCATGACATCTGAACCATCTCTCCCATTTCCTCTCCCTGCCTCTCTTTCCTTGGTCACATTTCTGTCCTTCGAGTTTGCTTTGTCCGGTATTAATATAGCTATGCTTGCCTTCTGGGGTCTATACACCATGCTAAACCTTTCTCTGTCTTTTACTTTTAACCACTTTGTACCTTTATTGTTATGGCGTGCTTCTGGTAAACAGCACATGATTGGGTTAAAAGTGTTTCATCGGAAGAGCTTTGTCTTTTGACAAATGGAAATGGAATATTCGCACATTTGTGAGATTGTTTTGAGGCTAGTCTGGAGAACACAGCGTGGGATCTGAGCTATCGGAGTGTAGTAGAGATGGGTCCTTCAACCATTTTCCTGGCAGAAGGGGCCCTTGAAACACCACTAGCTCTACTAAGGAGTCACCGGAAGCAGCAAGTTCAACATGTGGGTGCTTTTAAGAGTTGCTGGTTGTCTTTCATTTCCACTAGATTCTGCTGCCCTGTACCTGGACATTTTGTCTCCTTTACTTTGGATTTAAATTAATTTCTAAATTACATCTTTACTCATATACTTGAATATAAATTACTATCAAAATATTTTTGTTCTTAACACAACAAAAATTAAGACACCTGGCTAATTAAAGATTCTCCTCCAGTGTCTTGGTATGATTGCCTAGGGTTCTAAGTTAACATTTTTATTTTGATACAAAAACTATGAATTTTTTGCCTTCAATTATTTCTTATTTCACTAACTATAAATAACCTGTACAAACAATGTTCTGTTGACAAATATCTTCCTTTTGAATTTCTAAAAATTCTGAATTATACAAATTTGTGGGGTCTATTGTGATAATTTAGTATATTTATGCAGCATATAATGATCAAATCAGAACAGCTAAAGTTTCTGTCTCCTTAAATATTTAGTAATTTTTAACATGTAGTGACTATACATATTCAAAGGGTGCAGTGTGATATTTCAATGAATATATGCAATGTGTTTTGGTCAAATCAGAATAGTTCATCCCACTATAATGTAGAACATTTGAGCTTATGGCTTCCATATAACTGTATTTCGTACCTGGTCATTAATGTCACATTATTCCCTCTTTTCCGTCTTTCCCAGAATGTCTCTGTAGTAATTGCTATGAGACATTCTGATTTACCTTAAAAAATTTGCACACGAGAGAACATTAGATTTGCCTTTCTTCATCTAACACATTTTGTTTGGAATAACATCTTCCAATTCCATCCATATTTCTGAAAGTGATAGGATATCTTTCTTTTCTATAGCTGAGAAATATTCTATTTTATGTTTCCATTTAGCTCATATTTTCTTTATCGGTTCATGGGTTGATTGGCAAGTAGGTGTTTACCTGTCTTAACACTGACGATGGCACAGCAGCAAGATGGCTTTACAGGACCACGGTTCTGACTTCCTCTGAATACATTCCCAGCAGCAGGAGTGCTGTAGAATGTAACAGTTCTGTTTTCATTTCTTTTCTTTTAACATTTTGATCACTGTTAATATGCATGAGTGTTTTGTCTGTATACTACATCTGTGCTTGGTGCATATGGGAGCCAGAAGCGGGTGTTGAATTTCCTAGAACTGGATTTACAGATGGTGGTGAGCCAGCCACCATGTGGGTGCTGGGAATGGAACCGGGGTCCTCTGGAGGAGCGGGGAGTGCTCGTAACCACTGAACCATCTCTCCAGCCCCGTTTTTCATTTCTTAAGGAACCTCTATACTATACTCTATAATGGCTATATTAATTTTCAGTTTAATTAACAGTATCTATAAAAACGCTTTTCTACAACTTTTTTGCCAGCATTTTTCAATTTTTTATATTTTGATAAATAGTCTCAGTGGGATGGGAGGATATTTCATGTGCTTTTGACCTGTATTTCCCTAATGGCTAATAAAGTAGAGCATGTCTTCAGGAATCTTTTGTCACTTAAAATTTGTTTTTCAAAGAGTATGTATTGAATAATAGAGGAGTCAGATAAGTTCAGTCAACTACAGCCACCTGATTTTTTTTTTCAAAGAGGCCAAAAATACACACTGGAGAAAAGACATCATCTTCAGCAAATGTTGCTGTAAAAACTGGTTATCCATGTGTAGAAGAATGAAACGAGATCCCCATCTCTCACCCTTCTCAAAAATCAATTACAAATTGGTCAAAGACTTCAGCATTAGGCCTGAAACTCTGAAACTGCCAGAGGATAAAGTAGGCAGTCTGCCTCAAGATACAGGCATGGGTAAAGTTTTAAGAACAGCCCTGCAGTAAATGATGAGTAGGAATTCAAGAAATTACCAAGTTTCTGTGCTTCAAAATAAACTGTTAATGCAGGGGACAAAAAGCAACCTATAGAATGGGAAGATTTGTCAAATACCTGTTTAGGTATTTATTACTTGTATATATTGTATATAATTATTGTACTTTTGTATATAGTTTTTCTTTTGTTAGTTATAACCTTTTGCTTTTTTTTATTAAAATAGAAAAGGGGAAATGTGGTGGTAATCTAATTGTACTGAAATGTGATTTTGATTGTATGTTAATAAATAAAGTTGCCTGGGGGTCAGAGCTATTAGAGCCATAGCAAGAGTGTGGCGGTGGTGGCACACGCCTTTAATCCCATAGATCTCTGTGTGTTCAGGGATACAGCCAGCATTGGAGACATATGCCTTTAAGACCTAGGGGGCTGTACATTCAGACAGTGACGAGGCAGTCACGTGTTTGGGTTTACAACCAATGAGAAGGCAGAACAAAATACTTTAAATAGACAAACAGACAGGAAATAGGTCTCTTTCGGGAAGCTGGGACACCGTAGGCGGAAGGGTGAGATTTTAGCTCTGAGCTCTGACCTCTCGGCTTTCTCTTTTACATTGTTTCTGTGTTTCTTATTTAATAAGACAGTTGGTTACAGCAATAATCTACCCAAAATTAGACCTTTCAGCATTTCATCACAGATGAAGGAGGACTCCATGAGGCCCCATCACTCCCTCAGGGGGAGTGGGTGACAGTTTAATCAGTGGTGTAGCCACTGATGAGTTGCCCCTGCTCTAGCACATAACATCCTCAGTCCCCTGCACGCCCATGACGTGTTGATCTATAGCTTTTAAAATTGGATTATTTGTATTTTATTATTGAATTTTAAACTTCCTTATACATTCTGTGTATTAAAACTTCATCCAATGAATAGTTTGCACTTTTAAAAAACCATTTTATGGGTTTTTACCTCATTATCCTGTTTCCTCTTCTGTGCAGAGTTTAACATAATAGTATTTGCCTATCTTTTTGCTTTTGTTTTTGTTTTTGTTTTTGCTTTTGAAGTCTTATATAAATTGTTGTTGCCTATCCTCATGTTTCTTCTAGTAGTTTCACATCTTACATTTAGGCAATCGACCCATTGATTGATTCTGTATAGTAGGAGAGATGTAGATCAAAATAATATGATTTTATGATTTTCCCCTCCCCATTTATCACAAATGCTGTCTTTTCAGCAATGTATGTTTTTGGTGCCTTTGTCAGGCATGAGTCAACTGTAAATACGCTGGGTGTTTTCCTGACATTTCATTCTGCTGTCCTGGTCTCTGTGTTTTATGCCACTGGCCTGATGTTTTGGTGACTATAACACTTTAGGATATTTTGAAGTCAATAATATGGCACCTCTGGTTTGTCCTTTTTGCTAGACTTGACTTCAGCTATTTAGAGAGGCTTTTGTACTTCACATGAATCTTAACATTGTGTTTTCTAGTTCCGTGGAGAACTAACTCATTGGCAGTTTGATGGTGGATGTCTAAATATTGCATTGGATACGAAACTGCCCTGGTTACTAAGGACAATTTAATGCTGTTAGTGTTTCCATTCCACAAACAGGAGGTCCTTCTTTTGTTTTTACGTCCTCTTCAATTGATCTCATCGATAGTTTATATTTTCTCTAGAAACATTTTCTCACTTCCTGGGTGACATTTCTTCCGAGTTATTTTGTTTTCTTCGTAGGTCCTGCAAACGGGATTGCTTTCATGGAGCTTTCTGTTTCTTTGTGAGTCGGGCAGGGCTGCCTGGCTCCCCATTTCTCTACTTTATCATCATTAAGTACTCAGAGCTGTGTAAGTGTGTTCAAGAATTTCTCTAGCACCAATCAATATGTCACAGCGATCCCAAGTCCTCACGCTGGTTTCTATTCATACTTGACCTTTAATTGATTTTAAAAAATAATGCACCCCTACTCCACACTTGAAGAATAATCATTTCTGGGAAATGGGCCAAACATTCAGATGGTGACAGCTGCGCAGTTCGCACCGCAGGACGGCTGTGGATGGGAGGACTGTGGAGCGATCCGACTGCAGCAAGATCGCAGGGCATCCCACGTCAAAGGGCACACGGAGAGCCTCAGGTGTGCGACACAGCCGTGAGTCCCAGGACCGGGGAGGATGGGAGCCAACGGTTTATCTGATGAAAATGACTGTCAAGTCAGACTCAGCCTTGTTCTGGCTTTTGACATCTTTCCTTTTATTTTTATTTTTTTTCTAATTTCTGACTGTATTATGTTTCAGAATCCAAGGGCTGGCGATTGCTGTTTACAGATATTTACTGTCTGAGCCATTTCCACCCATGGGTGGAACACCCTTTGACACTGGGCTTGGCTGTGATTTTTCTCTTTCCAGTTGGATGTTGGCAGACTGCTGGACCAAAAGTTTAAAAAGCACATTTGCCATGGGGCTTACTTTTTGGCAATTCTGCATTCATCCTAGGGAGACTATGCCTAAGTTATCCCACGAGTTCTGGACATGTACAGCAGAGCGCCGTCAGCCTAGCCCTCCAGCCAAGCCGCAATCGTGCCCTCACCAAACCCCAGGCAAACCACAAAGGCATCAGGCAGCTGACAAGTGCAAGAGTCACCCAGCAAGTTGGGCGGTGGTGGTGCACGCCTTTAATCCCAGCACTTAGGAGGCAGAGGCAGAGGATCTCTGTGAGTTCAAGGCCAGCCTGGTCTACAGAGTGAGTTCCAAGACAGCCAGGAATGTTACACAGAGAAACATTATGTTTCTCATAATTGAGAAACTATGAAAACATTGAGAAACTCTGTCTCAAAAAAAAAAAAAAAAAAAAAAAAAACAAAAAACAAACAAAAATCACCTACCTAGGACCAGTACACATCAGTTGGGCCTCTACAGATCTACAGGTGTGTGTGTGTGTGTGTGTGTGTGTGTGTGTGTGTGTGTGCATGCACAAAATAAATGCCTGTTTTGCTGTCTGTGTCAGCGAGGTTTACCTGCTATTTATTTATTTTTACAGAAAACTAACCAAAATTCCAAGAGGAACTCCGTTTTTTTCCATCACTTTCTCTTCACGACACTAGAAGCCGAGTCATGTTGAAATCCTGGTCCTTCCTCTCTGTCACCTGACCATTTTCATTCTTATTACTGCTATTTTGTCATGACATCTTTTCTTGCTTCCCCTTCAAGCAACAGCCCGGCATCCCCATGCCTGGTTAGAACGTCTCTTGCTTTATCTCCTAATCTTCCTTTTACTAGGTAGCACTAGGCTGAGCTATGCCACAGAGCAGGGGCTTCCTACCGGGTGATGTTTGACTTTACATTTACTTGAATATCTACTGCAACACCTAGTTGCTGGGTTTTGTCCATCCAGCATAAAATTCCTCCCCCAACTTCTTCTTCGTCCTTCTTCTACTCTTCTTCTTCCTCTTATTCACTCTCCTCTTCTCCTTCGGTCCCTTCATCCCCAGTGAAGCAATTCCCAGGTCTCCCGCATGCTAAGCAACCGCTCTGCCTTTGAGTTACAGCCCCCGACAATTTGTCTTCTGTCGTCAGACATCAGCCCCCTTTGAAACCGTTTCTTCGACTTCTGCTTTATTCTTTTCTTGTAACACTTTTAAACCTTGCTGTTCTTTCCTAAGCATCCATTTATTGATTGGAGCATGCATCAAGCAGGGTTTGTGTCTTTATAACTCCTGTTATGTTGTGACCTGTTCCCGCCAATGCTGGTGTGGGGTGCAGATGGGATGCTGCTGTTTTCTGTTCTGCTTTTGGTTGGTAACTATCCACTCTTTGTGAGATGCACCTCTTCAGTGAGATAAAGTGTATTCTTGACGGGCGGGAGAGAAACACTTAGAAAATAAAAGTAGTCAACCCCCCCCCCCCGAAATGAAAGAGAAAGAAGAGAGACAAGACTGAGCTATCTGATGCACCCATAGGAGTCCCCAGGGTCCTTTAGGTCTTGTGCTCTATCTCTTACATGTTGGCCATCTTTTCAGAACTGCTTCTGTCTAAAGTCAGCAGTAAGCATTAAGAGCCTATTCTTACAACTTTAAATGAACATAAGATGTTACCTTCTTTCCAAGACCTGTGGCCACCTCCCGGAGCTCTCCGCCGTCATCTACAAAATCCCAAGGTTTGATTCATGCATCCATTTCCACTCAGGGCTGTCCAACACTCACTGGCTTGGCATTTGACTTGGCAAACATTGAGAGCAAGCATGAGGTTATTTTCAGAGTGATAAATACTGTTCTTTCAATGGAAAATATAAATTGGTGATGGATTACCCAATGCTCCTTGCTTACTTTAGATCAAAATATTCTATTGAACTTATCCTAACTGTGGAGTTCTTATAAATAAACAATCCTTCTTGGATTTTTATGACTGTGGGATTGCTGCCAAGTACAGGCATTCCTAGTCGGTGGCCTAAAAACGGAGTGAAATAGAACGGAAAAGACAAGCAGAGAGGGTGATAGAGAGAAAGAGATAATAAGGCTATTTCCTTGACAGCGATCAGGCTGGGGCCCTGGTTGCTTCTGCAAAGTGCTCTGCATCCCTACACCCAGGGGAGTCCTCCATTAAGCAGGAAGCCAGGAGCTGCCGCAGCCCCTGAAGGTTGCCCAAGTGCAAGATCTCTGCCCCCACTCAGCTGGTGTGGGAGGCTGTCACTCACCAGTCTCCCTGGCACTTGGGAAGAATAACCCTTTCTCTTTGGAACCTCAATGTGCTAAGTCAACTGTCTCCTAATCTATCCCTACTGCTGGGACAGTTCCAGGGTTTTGGATTAAATACTTTGGGCACAAATCTCTTTAAATCTTTCCTAAATAAGAAATTATGCGAGGTTCTCTCGGGTGAAAGATTCTCTCTCCCAGGGAATTAAAACCTTCTTGTCTGCTCCAGGGAGAACAAAGTAGCTCAGGGTTCCACTCTCTAATTGGCCAATGTCATTTGGTCCCCGCTGAGAAGCTGGTTGGAGGGGCCTCGCACTCTCTCTGGAGGGCCTCTTAGCTGGCCACCAAGGAGTCTGGATTCGCCAGTTATTTCTTTTCTGCTTCCATTATTCACTTGGTGGAGGGACCAGTACTGAGAGTCACAACATAAACTTCCGTGGTATGAAAAGTCCAAGAGAATTACTGGGCCCTCGGCTGTAGTACTCCATGACAATTGTCACGTGTGCTTGGGAGAACTCGGTGTGTTTTTATTTCATGGAGAAGATGTCAATATCTCTCCATAGTTTAAGGAAGGATGAAATGATCTATGCTGTGCTGCTCTTGTTGGGGTGTTAAGAAATAGAGTTTTCTTAGGCTTCATGATAAAGTGAGACATAGCTCCCTGTGTCTTCAGTCTCTGCCAGGAGGTTCCCTCAATATGTGACCAGGCAAGGTTCCACAGTAGACATTGATTCACGTGCATGAGCGGTAGCCTCGGTCTTACTTCTGCAAACGGTGGTAAAGTTTTAAGTCAGGATGGAAAAAAGTCCTAAAGGAGGAAAGTGAACTGAGCTGTGCGGCATTGAGACACAGGACCACAGGACTTCAGAAGGGAGTGTGGATTTGCAGCCTTGTTCCCAAATGAGGAAAGAATGCCTCGGGAAGGAGTGTAGGGCAGTAATCCAGGGGCAGTCCTGGTTTCTGCCTTGAGAATGTGATGCAGCCAGTCCATGAGAGAAAGGGAAACGGGGCTGGGGAGATGGCTTACTGGGAAAAGCACTTGCTGAGCCAGCATGAGGATCAGAGCTCAGATCCCCAGTACCTGCATAAATGGGTGTGCAGCCTGCCTGTAATCCCAGCACTCGGGACACAGAGGCAGGAGGTCCCTGGGACAAGCTGGATGGCTAAACTAGCTAAATTGATGAGCTGCACAGAGACTCAATGAATAAAGTGGAGAGCTATGGAAGATGACACCAGATATCAACCTCTGCTCTCCATAGGCAGGCACATACATGTGCACAAACACCCTCATACCTATGTGCCAATGTGCATGAGAGCATGCATTACATATGCGCACACACACACGCACGCACGCACGCACGCACGCACGCACGCACGCACGCACGCACAGGTGCACCAGAAGAATGATGATGATGACTGTGGTTGGAAAAGGTGAGGCTCTCACACTGAGTCTGGGGAAAAGCGTTAATAGAGAAGTCCTCAGAGAGGTGTGGGCATCCCCAGGACAGAGTGCTCTGTAACTGCTGGCTTTGCACCCTTGGAGGAGAGCCGTCTTGGGGTTCCAGGGTGCCGGGCAGCAGCTGTGCCCTTCAGAAAAGGGACACTGGTGACTGAACACAGCCAACGCACACCACCACTGCAAGAGGCAGCCCAGAGCTCAACACCTTTACATCATTTTCCTCCCAATCTCCCATTTTCCTCCAGGTAGGACCTTCTGCTGGCCAGATGAGAGGCAGCCATAGAGGCTACATGCACAAGTGGGCTCTGGCAGGAAGGGTGGCTCCTTGGAAGGGTCTCATGTGGGCCTGGGGAGCAGGGGAGGGCAGGCAGACACATCCAGGATAGGAATTTTTTTTTCAAGACAGGGTTTCTCTGTGTAGTTTTGGTGCCTGTTCTGGATCTCGCTCTGTAGACCAGGCTGGCCTTGAACTCACAGAGATCCGCCTGGCTCTGCCTCCTGAGTGCTGGGATTAAAAGCGTGCGCCACCACCGCCCAGCTTGTTTATAGAATAGGAATTTTTCTAATGGGTCTGTTTCCATCAAATGTCTGATGGGCTGAAAGTTTGGGCTTCTGTAGTACTTTTTGTTTGTTTGTTTGTTTAGTTTTGTAGTACTTTTTGTAGTTCCAGCTTTGGAACATGGTGGATTTGGGGTTTTCAGATGGGGGATGATCAGTCTGTATTCACATCAGCTGCCAGTGACACCCACTGAACCCAATTTTTTCCTTATGTCAAGCTCCATCTTCACAACAGGTTCAGAAGTTAACTTTATTCATATGGTCCCATTTCTTTTTCTTTTTTAAAAAGATTTTATCTATCTATCTATCTATCTATCTATCTATCTATCTATCTATCTATCTATCTATCTATCTATCTATTATGTATACAGTGTTCTGCCTACATGCATGCTTAAAGGCCAGAAGAGGGCACCAGATCTCATTATAGATGGTTGTGAGCCACCATGTGGTTGCTGGGAATTGAACTCAGGACCTCTGGAAGAACAGCCAGCGCTCTTAACCACTGAGCCATCTCTCCAGCCTTGGTCCCACTTCTTAGATAGGGAAACTGAGGCCAGTTAAGGAACGGATGGAACACAGGGGAAAGGTTTGCCTGGTTAAGCTGGGTTCTGATCTTCATCTCTGCCTCTTGCCCACCATTACCCCACATGTCTCACGGTTGTCCTGGTACAATGTTCCACATAGTTCTTGACACCAGGCACTACCCTACAATTGCTTTGTCTTCTCCATTCAAACCAGTAGGGCCGAAAGAGCTAAAGGCACAATGAATGTGCATGTTCATGCTAGCCTCCGGGGCAGTGGGTCCCAACTGTGGGTCAAGACCCTTTAGAGGGCTCAAATGACCCTTTCACAGGGGGGCGTATATCAGATATCCTGCGTATCAGATGTGTGCGTTATGATTCATAACAGTAGCAAAACTACAGTTATAAAGTAGCAATGAAGTAATTTTATGGCTAGGGGTCACCACAACATGAGGCATGGTATTAAAGGTTCACTGACCGGTCATCTTGCACATCACACACTGACCAGTCACCTTGCACATCACACACTGACCAGTCAGTCACCTTGCACATCACACACTGACCAGGATACTGGCCCAGACAAGCACAGTTGCTATCCTGAAAGAGATGGGAGGACCAACTGTGACTTGAATAAACCATTTCTGTCCTTGCATTTTGTTTCTTGGACCTCATTCACCTCTCAGGTGAGAAATAAACAAAGGAAGATGTCTGAGGACCCAACTTGGCACCAGCATCCTGGAATGCCAAGCTTAAAGGTAAATCTTAGGCCAGTTAAGCTTTCCAAGGGCCCTGGCCCAGACCTCCCTTAAACGGGCCAGTCACCTTTGCAAGCCGTGTGTTGTGCTGGGTATCCCGAGTCTAGCATCTTCCCGGTTGGTAACGGAGAATACAGTCTTCATTCCGAGTGCCCTTCAGGGTTGTTTAACTACAGTCCCATTCTGCGTCTTCCCTGCCCTTGAACTCTTTCTGCAGGAGAACTCAGGAGCCCTGTGAACCGAGTGCTTTGTCACCCTGGGTCACCCCTCATCATGGAAGGCCCTCCACTGAAGGCAAGTCAGGTGAGTTTAGGTAGAACACAAATGAGGGAGTTTTCATTTTAGTGATTGCCTGACTTCATTGTTTCCTTTTTGTGAAAACCAAATGAGAGCATTTTCCATTTACAGCCAGGATATAAAGCTTTTTTAAAAACAATTTTATTACTGTTCATGGGGCAGTGCAAACCTCAGCGTGCCTTAGGTGGGGACAGGAGTATCACAAATAAACGCGAGGCCAGACTGGATGACAGAGTGGGACCTTGTTTACAAAACAACAAGGCACAAACTGACACAAACCCAAACTGCGACCAAGGGTGTAGGACAGAGCTCGGTGGTGGACCACGTGCAGAACACGTGAAAGACCCTGGGTTCGATTTGAAGCCCCGAAAAAAACAAAAACAAACAACAACAAAAGCAGCTCCATAGTTTATTTAAGGAAGAAAATATCAAGTGAGCTTAAAGCCGAGTACTAATGAGACTGGAGAGTGGTTGGTGACATCCCAAGGTCCTTTGGGTGCCAAGGGACAGCCAAGTCTAGAGAAGGCCTGGGTCTTTATTACAGCCCCCTTGGGATTTCTGCCCCCACAGGGCCCAGGTGGGCAGGAGAGGGTGCCACATGTACAAAGTTTCACTCCAGGTCAAAGGAGCCAGCATCACCATTCATGATTTCTCTCTGCAGCTCACTCCCGGGATGAAAAGGAAGACAGAGGAGATCAAGCCTCCTCCCTCCACCACCCTCTCCTCCATGCTCTGCCTTTCTGGGCCTTTTACCTGCTCCTTACTTCCTCCGGGATTCTGTTCTCTGTTCCGAGGGAGCAAATCATGGCTGCGCTATCTGTGATGCTGCACCTGATGTGCGGCTCTGAGTCCTTATCTTTCCAAATCGAAGTGCCTGGCCAGGCCCTGAGGGACACAGCCTGAGAGTAAAAGTTCTAGGAGCTTCTATCCTCTTGTCCAAGGCAGAGATGGTGTGTAGCAGAGCTTCCATGCCTTGGGGCTGGATCTGGGCTTAGCTAAGACTAGGAGGTTCTGGGTGGGGGGAGGGGTGGGGTGTTTATTTTTAAAGAACTGCCATTCTCTGTAGCACTAGAGACTATCAGCTACCTTTACACACACACACACACACACACACACACACACACACACACACACACACACACACTCACGCACATGCACGCAGGCACCTTCCCTTGAACGTAGTGATTTGTGTAGTTGAGGCCATGGCATCTTGTCTTACATAGGTTTTCAAAGCCTCTTGCAGTGAGAGGAAGGGATCCAAGTAGAGACGATGCTTCTCTTCTAGAGGGAAGAACTAAGACAGAGATGTCTTTTTTCCTTTCCCAGATGGACCCTGGGCAGATCTTGAAGCAGGTATATAAACACATTTCTCAATGGATGCTTAGCTGCCTCAAGTGCCTGTGGTGAAGTAGCTAATAAGAAACAAAGACTCTTATTCTTTCAGCCTCTGGTTCTCTTCACTCACAGTTGATTCTCTCTTTGTACTCCTTCAGTACTCATCAAAGATTCACATCAAATGGAGCAGAAAGTAGAGAGAACCCGAAACCCTCCTGTACTTATGTATGCAGACCTTCCTGACTGCCAAGATCCTGTACCAGGGAGTCCACTTGCTACAGTGTTGACCATATCTGGATTGACACCTTGGTTTTCTAAATTCTTGGGTTTAGATAAATATGTGAAGTCACATACCATTGTGTATTGTGCAGAATAGACCCAGTGCCCTAAAATCTTCTGTGCTTTATAGACGGAAGTTTTCCTATGTCCTGTCTGGTCCCACAGCAGCTTGGTCCCAAGTAAACACACAGAAGCCTATACTAATTACAAACTGTATGACCTATGGTTCAGGCTTCTTGCTTGCTAGCTTTTTGGTCTTAAATTAACCCATTTCTATTCATCTATGTGTTGCCACATGGCCATGGTATTACTGGTCTGCTGGCATCTTGTGCTCCTTGGGCAGCAGCTGGCGTCTCTCCTGACTTGACCCTTCTTCCTCTCCATCTTCAGTTTGAATGTACAGCCTAACCTTATTCTGCTTTGCCACTGGCCAAACAGCTTTATTTATCAACCAATGAGAGCAACACATATTCACAACATACAGAAAGACATCCCACAGCAGTGCTCTGTTTTTTTATCCTTTCTCTGACCAAAATCTTGACAGTCACTTTACTATCTCTACAGTTCTACCTTTCCATAATTTCACAAGGAATTAGACAGAAGGTGGTTGGTTGGTTTTCACACTGGCTCTTTATTTCCATTTATTCCTATGCATGTAACTTTCTATCATGTCTTTTTATGGTTTTTATTTTTTAAGATCCATTTTATTATTTATTTATGTACATGTGTCCATGTGTGTGTGAATGCGTACTTGGAAGCTAGAAGAGGGTATCAGATGCCCTGGAGCTGAAGTTACAGGTGATTGTGGAACATCTGCTGTGGGTGCTGGGAACTGAACTTGGGTCTTCTGGAAGAGCTTCAATCACCCTTAACCACAAAGCCATCTCTCTAGCCCCTCATGTTCATTTTAAAGTGTCAAATGATACTCTCTGGTTTAGATGTCCTGTCATTGTTGACATCTTGTCTGATTCCACATTGTGGCAGTGATGAATATGAACCAAGCTGTTGTAAACATCCCTGCACAGGGTTTTTGTTTTTAAACAAGTTTTCTTGGTGTCTTTTGGTTAAATACTAAATGCTGGATTTGTGGAGTTTTTGTTTGTCTGGCTTTTTTGTGTGTGTGTGTTTTTTGCTGTGTGCATGTGTGCGCGCGCACACGTGTGTGTGCGTGTGTGTGTGTGTGTGTGTGTGTGTGTGTGTATTAGAGAGAGAGAGAGAGAGAGAGAGAGGCTCAAACTATCTTTTAAAGTGCCTGCTCCATTTTACATGCCCACCAGTAATGAGAGAGAGCTCATGTTTGTTATGAATTGAATATTTATGTCCTCCTCCAAATTCATATGTTGAAATTCAAGCCCTTAATGTGATGGTAGGTGGGTGTTTCCGAGGTAATTACATCAAGAGAGTGGAGCCCTCATGAATGGGACTAGTACTCTCAGAAAAACAAACAAACAGTGCACCAGAGAATGTGCTTTCTCCCAGCTTGGTACCCTGTGAGGACACAGGGAGAAGACCACCAGCATCTAGGAGCCAGGAAGAGTGATCTCCCCTGACGCCATATCTGTTTGTGCCCTGACCTTGGACTTCCCAGCTTTAGAACTGTGAACAAGAATTTTCAGGCTATTCCCTGGTCTCTAGCAGTTTTCAACAGCAGTGGGGACAGACTGAGGGCTGTTCCGGGCCCTTGCCAGCATTTAATGATTCAGTTTTTTTTACAATGACTGGCTGTAAGGGCCTTGAGAGAAGGGTTTGTGGCCGAGCCACGTGTCCATCCTCAGCGGCACACAGAGCTTATCTTCTAACACTGATATGACACCATGACTGTTCAGATCAGAGAAAATAGGATGGTCAGTTATTCAGGCAGTGTGGAAGCCTAGTGAGAGTGAGATAACACAGAGGATGAGTCAAGTGATGGAGATCTTGGGGTTCGGTTCTAGGCCAATCTCAGCTACATAGAGAATCTGAGGCCACCCTGGATTACAGAAGATCCTGACCAAAAGAAAGGAAAGGGACACCGGTTTTGATGTGCTTGAAGTCAGTTTTTCACTCAGGGGAAGTATTGTCCACAGAAGGTTCCCCTGTTTCCCATCATGCATTCTGTCAACAGCACATTCTTTTGTTCCTTTTTCATATTCTACTTGCAGCCTGCTTCCAAAGGGCCCAGCTGCAGGTTTCAGCCCTCTCCTGCTCTGCTCTCCTCTGGTCAGCTTTTGGTAACTGTGACAAAATCTCAGATGAGAACAACTTTTAAAAATAGATTTATTTTTTATAATTTTTAGTGTGTGTGTGTGTGTGTGTGTGTGTGTTCAAGTGTTCACAGAGGCCAGAGACGGTATCAGATCCACTGAAGCTGTAGTTCTGGGGTTGTGAGCAGCCTGACTTTGGTGCTGGCAGCTGAAATTCAGGTCCTCTGGAAGAGCAGAGGGGGCTCTTAAGTATGGAGCCATCACTCCAGACCCCGAGAACACCTTTAAGGGAAAAAAAGTGTTTGCTTTGACTCATGGTTTTGGAGCCGGGAGACCTGTAGCTTCTAGGCCTGAGGTGAGGCAGAATGTTACTGTAGGGAGCATGGGCTGGGGCCAAGATGCTCATCTCATGAAGAGCTGTGTGTGTGTGTGTGTGTGTGTGTGTGTGTGTGTGTGTGTGTGTGTGTATGTGCACGCGCTATCTTTCGAAGGTATACCCCCAGTGACTTATTTCCTCCGTCTGGGCCCATCTCCTACCATTTTCAAGCACCTCCTCAGATACCCTCACTAGCTGAGGCCTCCCAGCTCATCAGCCTCTAGCACTCTCGAAACTCAACAAGAGA